>NW_019154097.1:4131051-4290642 GCF_002288905.1 Enhydra lutris kenyoni | reverse complement strand
TTCTTTCTGAACCTCTTTTTATCCCCTTTCTCCCCCCTCACGATTTGGGATCTCTTCTGATTTGGCTAAAGCATATTTTCCTGGGGTTGTTGCCACCCTTTTAGTATTTCACTTGCTCCTTCATACTCTTATCTGGACAAAATGACAAGGCGGAAAAATTCACCACAAAAAAAAAGAACAAGAGGCAGTACCAAAGGCTAGGGACCTAATCAATACAGACTTTGGTAATATGTCAGATCTAGAGTTCAGAATGACGATTCTCAAGGTTCTAGCCGGGCTCGAAAAAGGCATGGAAGATATTAGAGAAACCCTCTCCGGAGAGATAAAAGCCCTTTCTGGAGAAATAAAAGAACTAAAATCTAACCAAGTTGAAATCAAAAAAGCTATTAATGAGGTGCAATCAAAAATGGAGGCTCTCACTGCTAGGATAAATGAGGCAGAAGAAAGAATTAGTGATATAGAAGACCAAATGACAGAGAATAAAGAAGCTGAGCAAAAGAGGGACAAACAGCTACTGGACCATGAGGGGAGAATTTGAGAGATAAGTGACACCATAAGATGAAACAACATTAGAATAATTGGGATTCCAGAAGAAGAGGAAACAGAGAGGGGAGCAGAAGGTATATTGGAGAGAATTATTGGAGAGAATTTCCCCAATATGGCAAAGGGAACAAGCATCAAAATCCAGGAGGTGCAGAGAACCCCCCTCAAAATCAATAAGAATAGGTCCACACCCCGTCACCTAATAGTAAAATTTGCAAGTCTTAGTGACAAAGAGAAGATCCTGAAAGCAGCCCGGGAAAAGAAGTCTGTAACATACAATGGTAAAAATATTAGATTGGCAGCAGACTTATCCACAGAGACCTGGCAGGCCAGAAAGAGCTGGCATGATATATTCAGAGTACTAAACGAGAAAAACATGCAGCCAAGAATACTATATCCAGTTAGGCTATCATTGAAAATAGAAGGAGAGATTAAAAGCTTCCAGGACAAACAAAAACTGAAAGAATTTGCAAATACCAAACCAGCTCTACAGGAAATATTGAAAGGGGTCCTCTAAGCAAAGAGAGACCCTAAAAGTAGTAGATCAGAAAGAAACAGAGACAATATACAATAACAGTCACCTTACAGGCAATACAATGGCACTAAATTCATATCTCTCAATACTTACCCTGAACGTTAATGGGCTAAATGCCCCAATCAAAAGACACAGGGTATCAGAATGGATAAAAAAACAAAACCCATCTATATGTTGCCTATAAGAAACTCATCTTAAACCTGAAGACACCTCCAGATTTAAGGTGAGGGGGTGGAAAAGAATTTACCATGCTAATGGACATCAGAAAAAAGCAGGAGTGGCAATCCTTATATCAGATCAATTAGATTTTAAGCCAAAGACTATAATAAGAGATGAGGAAGGACACTATATCATACTCAAAGGAACTGTCCAACAAGAAGATCTAACAATTTTAAATATCTAGACCCCTAACGTGGGAGCAGCCAACTATATAAACCAATTAATAACAAAATCAAAGAAACACATCAACAATAATACAATAATCGTAGGGGACTTTAACACTCCCCTCACTGAAATGGACAGATCATCCAAGCAAAAGATCAACAAGGAAATAAAGGCCTTAAATGACACACTGGACCAGATGGACATCACAGATATATTCAGAACATTTCATCCCAAAGCAACAGAATACACATTCTTCTCTAGTGCACATGGAACATTCTCCAAAATAGATCATTTTCTCGGTCCTAAATCAGGTCTCAACCGTTATCAAAAGATTGGAATCATTCCCTGCATATTTTCAGACCACAATGCTCTGAAGCTAGAACTCAATCACAAGAGGAAATTTGGAAAGAACCCAAATACATGGAGACTAAACAGCATCCTTCTAAAGAATGAATGGGTCAACCAGGAAATTAAAGAAGAGTTGAAAAAATTCATGGAAACAAATGATAATGAAAACACAATGGTTCAAAATCTGTGGGACACAACAAAGGCAGTCCTGAGAGGAAAATATATAGCAGTACAAACCTTTCTCAAGAAACAAGAAAGGTCTCAGGTACACAACCTAACCCTACACCTAAAAGAGCTAGAGAAAGAACAAGAAAGAAACCCTAAACCCAGCAGGAGAAGAGAAATCATAAAGATCAGAGCAGAAATCAATGAAATAGAAACCAAAAAAACAATAGAACAAATCAACAAAACTAGGAGCTGGTTCTTTGAAAGAATTAATAAGATCGATAAACCCCTGGCCAGACTTATCAAAAAGAAAAGAGAAAGGACCCAAATAAATAAAATCATGAATGAAAGAGGAGAGATCACAACGAACACCAAAGAAATACAGACAATTATAAGAACATATTATGAGCAACTCTACGCCAACAAATTTGACAATCTGGAAGAAATGGATGCATTCCTCGAGACATATAAATTACCACAACTGAACCAGGAAGAAATAGAAAGCCTGAACAGACCCATTACCAGTAAGGAGATTGAAACAGTCATCAAAAATCTCCAAACAAACAAAAGCCCAGGGCCAGATGGCTTCCCGGGGGAATTCTACCAAACATTTAAAGAAGAACTAATTCCTATTCTCCTGAAACTGTTCCAAAACATAGAAATGGAAGGAAAACTTCCAAACTCATTTTATGAGGCCAACATCACCTTGATCCCAAAACCAGACAAGGATCCCATCAAAAAAGAGAACTACAGACCAATATCCTTGATGAACACAGATGCGAAAATTCTCGCCAAAATACTAGCCAATAGGATTCAACAGTACATTAAAAGGATTATTCACCACGACCAAGTGGGATTTATTCCAGGGCTGCAAGGTTGGTTCAACATCCGCAAATCAATCAATGTGATACAACACATTAATAAAAGAAAGAACAAGAACCATATGATACTCTCCATAGATGCTGAAAAAGCATTTGACAAAGTACAGCATCCCTTCCTGATCAAAACTCTTCAAAGTGTAGGGATAGAGGGCACATACCTCAATATTATCAAAGCCATCTATGAAAAACCCACCGCAAATATCATTCTCAATGGAGAAAAACTGAAAGCTTTTCCGCTAAGGTCAGGAACACGGCAGGGATGTCCGTTATCACCACTGCTATTCAACATAGTACTAGAAGTCCTAGCCTCAGCAATCAGACAACAAAAGGAAATTAAAGGCATCCAAATTGGCAAAGAAGAAGTCAAACTCTCACTCTTCGCAGATGATATGATACTATATGTGGAAAACCCAAAAGACTCCACTCCAAAACTGCTAGAACTGGTACAGGAATTCAGTAAAGTGTCAGGATATAAAATCAATGCACAGAAATCAGTTGCATTTCTCTACACCAACAACAAGACAGAAGAAAGAGAAATTAAGGAGTCCATCCCATTTACAATTGCACCCAAAACTATAAGATACCTAGGAATAAACCTAACCAAAGAGACTAAGAATCTATACACAGAAAACTATAAAGTACTCATGAAGGAAATTGAGGAAGACACAAAGAAATGGAAAAATGTTCCATGCTCCTGGATTGGAAGAATAAATATTGTGAAAATGTCTATGCTACCTAAAGCAATCTACACATTTAATGCAATTCCTATCAAAGTACCATCCATTTTTTTCAAAGAAATGGAACAAATAATCCTAAAATTTATATGGAACCAGAAAAGACCTCGAATAGCCAAAGCAATATTGAAAAAGAAAGCCAAAGTTGGTGGCATCACAATTCTGGACTTCAAGCTCTATTACAAAGCTGTCATCATCAAGACAGCATGGTACTGGCACAAAAACAGACACATAGATCAATGGAACAGAATAGAGAGCCCAGAAATAGACCCTCAACTCTATGGTCAACTAATCTTCGACAAAGCAGGAAAGAATATCCAATGGAAAAAAGACAGCCTCTTCAACAAATGGTGCTGGGAAAATTGGACAGCCACATGCAGAAAAATGAAATTGGATCATTTCTTTACACCACACACAAAAATAGACTCAAAATGGATGAAGGATCTCAATGTGAGAAAGGAATCCATCAAAATCCTTGAGGAGAACACAGGCAGCAACCTCTTCGACCTCAGCCGCAGCAACATCTTCCTAGGAACATCGCCAAAGGCAAGGGAAGCAAGGGCAAAAATGAACTATTGGGATTTTATCAAGATCAAAAGCCTTTGCACAGCAAAGGAAACAGTTAACAAAACCAAAAGACAACTGACAGAATGGGAGAAGATATTTGCAAATGACATATCGGATAAAGGGCTAGTGTCCAAAATCTATAAAGAACTTAGCAAACTCAACACCCAAAGAACAAATAATCCAATCAAGAAATGGGCAGAGGACATGAACAGACATTTCTGCAAAGAAGACATCCAGATGGCCAACAGACACATGAAAAAGTGCTCCACATCACTCAGCATCAGGGAAATACAAATCAAAACCACAATGAGATACCACCTCACACCAGTCAGAATGGCTAAAATTAACAAGTCAGGAAATGACAGATGCTGGCGAGGATGCGGAGAAAGGGGAACCCTCCTACACTGTTGGTGGGAATGCAAGCTGGTGCAGCCACTCTGGAAAACAGCATGGAGGTTCCTCAAAATGTTGAAAATAGAACTACCCTATGACCCAGCAATTGCACTGCTGGGTATTTACCCTAAAGATACAAACGTAGTGATCCGAAGGGGCACGTGCACCCGAATGTTTATAGCAGCAATGTCTACAATAGCCAAACTATGGAAAGAACCTAGATGTCCATCAACAGACGAATGGATAAAGAAGATGTGGTATATATACACAATGGAATACTATGAAGCCATCAAAAGAAATGAAATCTTGCCATTTGCGACGACGTGGATGGAACTAGAGGGTATCATGTTAGCGAAATAAGTCAATCGGAGAAAGACAACTATCATATGATCTCCCTGATATGAGGGAGAGGAGATGCAACATGGGGGGTTAAGGGGGTAGGAGAAGAGTAAATGAAACAAGATGGGATTGGGAGGGAGACAAACCATAAGTGACTCTTAATCTCACAAAACAAACTGAGGGTTAATGGGGGAAGGGGGGTTGGGGGGGTGGGATTATGGACATTGGGGAGGGTATGTGCTATGATGAGTGCTGTGAAGTGTGTAAACCTGGCGATTCACAGACCTGTACCCCTGGGGATAAAAATATATTATATGTTTATAAAAAATAAAATTTAATAAAAAAAATAATAATAATAAATAAAGTGTAATGATGTGCTAGTGTAAAAATTATAAATGTAACTTAAATGTCTAATATTCCATTATATGAAATGGCACCATCAGGCATTTATTGGCAGACAGTTATGAAGGCTTCCATTGAGAGATACCGGTCTTCCACTTCATTGAGCATTCACAATTTTCTTCCAGAGGTTGAAATATTGAGTTTTGTGCATTTCCCAGCTTTTTTGTTTTTCTACAGAAGCTGCTCTCCACAGAGGCGGCATGACAATACATGGGGCTCAGGACTGCATTCCTTTTCTCAGCTGCCTGCTGCCTCCAGAGATAAGTAGGGATCAGGCCACAAGCAAGCCCTATCCCGGTGTCACACCTGTAGGATCCAGCCACAAAGGTAAGAGCTTCCCTTCCTTTCCTGCTCTCACAGGCTGACTCATGTGCACCTGGGGCTGTAGGTGTCAGACCTCTCTGTTTTCTTCCATCCTGAGTCTCCTCCAAAGCCTGACACGGCACTATTTCCTGCTGGCCATATCTTGATGGGAAACCAAGCATTCAGATCACCTCTTCACACACACACACTCACACACACACACACACACACACACACACACACACACTCACCCAAAGGAAGGGTCTGTAACCTTCACCCAAGACTGCTCCCTGCCTGGTGAGGACAGCGCTGGGCACTCCATGACGGAGTTGGGATGCCCTGGGAGGAAAACTGTTCAGCCTTTTTGTGATGCACATGGGGAAACCGAGGCCTGGGGACTTGCTCAAGCTACATAGAACATCCATATCCATGGATATGGACCCGCAGGGGCTGGTCCCACAGCTCTGGGCGCAGTGCAGGGCGGAAGTCACTCTGCCTGACAGAGTATCTCACATAAACTCCAACCATGACTGAAGCAAGAGCAGGCTGGGCTATGAGACAGAGCAGAGAGCCACAGAGCTGGTACTGCAGAGACAGACTCTGCAACATCTGTGCAAGACAGTGCGGCAGCTATTTGGTGGGAAGAACCCAGCTTGGGGGCCTGTGATCCAACCCCGGCAATGGCGTTCAATCTTAAGAACCAAATCTTTGGCTCCTCTGAGCTCTGTTTACTTTTACCTATGACACCTGAATGACAGTGTCTTCTCCGTCACTTGCTTCAAAGAATATGGCAGAAAATAGATGTTCATTAATATTAACCACTCGTCGTCTACCCTCTGCCCACGCCTACGCACCCACACACATCCACACCCACACACACCCACACACACACACTCATCACACACACACATACACACGTGTACACACCACTGCAATTAAGAAAGAGCTAAAGAAATATTACAATTGAGAATTCTGAATACAGAGTCTGGCAATTGTTGCTGAGAGTCTGGAAATCCTCAACCCAAAGGAATGTAAGTCTTCCCATAAGCTAGCTCCTTGCAGGGAACCCAAGAATGGAGGCAGAGAGCCAGAATATTACACAAGAATACAGTATAAACATAAAAGGACAAAGAAAAACCATTCTTTAGACACCCTTAGCTAAGAGTTCACCAAACTCTAATGAGCTGGGATTAGATGTTAATGCCATACATCCTGCTGTCTGATAACTTACAGTCTGCCCGGTTATTAAAAATGGACTTAACTGGTCAGTAAGCTGCTTGGCTGTCATCCCATAGTGTGGGTTCACTCACTCCAATTACTCCTTCTGTGGCCTTCATGAATTCTTCCCCATGAGGGAACCTCCCCCACATATTGCCTTTAATATGTATTAGAATAGGCAGATCCCAGGGCACCTGGGTGGCTCAGTGGGTTAAAACCTCTGCCTTTGGCTCAGGTCATGATCCCAGGGTCCTGGGATTGAGCCCCTCATTGGGCTCTGCTCAGCAGGGAGCCTGCTTCCTCCTCTCTCTCTGCCTGCCTCTCTGCCTACTTGTGCTCTCTGTCTGTCAAGTAAATAAATAAAGTCTTTAAAAAAAAAAAAAAAAAGAATAGACAGATCCTAATCCTGACAATAGGCAAGTCTGTTGCTGAGGGTGGGCCGACTAAGGAAGGATCCATCTTATGGCTGAACATTGATCCTGGCTTTATTCTGTCTGCATGAGGGTTAACATTTTTTTTTAAGATTTTATTTATTTATTTGACACAGATCACAAGTAGGCAGAGAGGCAGGCAGAGAAAGAGGGGAAGCAGGCTCCCTGTCGAGCAGATATCCATCCAAGGACCCTGAATATGACCTGAGCTAAAGGCAGAGACTGTAACACACTGAGCCACCAGGTGCCCCGGATTAACACTTTTTTAACAAGTTCCTTCCAAATGTAATCAACGTTTAACAAGGCTTGAAATTTTGGTAGTTGTAAGAATAGGATCAGCTTGGGGATTCCCCTCTCTAAGAATCTAGGAAAGCCCAGATTAAATGAAATTTCTATGCATTTACATCAAAAAGAAGTAACTAACAGCATTTTCCCATGCTCATCATAAAGCAGAGGAAAAGCCCTCCTTGACTGGGGATTAGTTCTGCTGGGCTCAGGTCCTGTCTCTCTATCACCACCTTGCTCAGAAGACTTGGACAGGTCACTTCCCCTCTCTGGGCCCTCAGTGCAGTATTTGTAAGCCCTCTTCCAGCCCTGACCATCCCCCATCTAAGATCTAAGCACACTCCTACCTACTGTCCCTTTCAGTCATTTATCTCTTATGCACCTATGTTGTCCTGTTCTGTAGCACACAGTGATGGTGTTCCAGATGCCTGAGACTTTTCTCAAGAAAGCCTTTGCTGCATTTGTCCTTGGCTGATGACAAGGGATAGCACATGGAAAAAGGCAATTGGTCCTCCCCTATGGCGGGGTTCATTCTCCTAGGCCTCTCAGCCTACCCAAAGCTGGAGAAAATGTTCTTTGTGCTCATCTTCCTGATGTACCTGGTGATCCTACTGGGCAATGGGGTCCTCATCCTGGTGACCGTCCTTGATTCCCGCCTGCACAAACCCATGTACTTCTTCCTGGGGAACCTCTCCTTCCTAGACATCTGCTACACAACCTCCTCAGTCCCTCTATTCCTGGATGGCTTCCTCGATCCCAGGAAAACCATCTCAGCCTGTGCTGTGCAGATGTTTCTCTCCTTTACCATGGCAGGGACAGAGTGTGTGCTTCTGAGCATGATGGCATTTGATCGCTATGTGGCCATCTGTAACCCCCTTAGGTACCCTGTGATCATGAGCAAGCCTACCTATGTGCCCATGGAAGTCAGCTCCTGGGCTATTGGTGGTAGAGCTTCTGTGATACACACATCTTTGACAATTCAGCTGCCTTTCTGTGGGGACAATGTCATCAACCACTTCACCTGTGAAATCTTGGCTGTCCTGAAGTTGGCCTGTGCTGACATCTCCATCAATGTGATCAGCATGGGGGTGACCAACGTGATCTTCCTGGGGGCCCCAGTTCTCTTCATCTCCACCTCTTATGTGTTCATCATTGTTACCATCCTGAGGATCCCCTCAGCTGAGGGGAGGAGAAAGGCCTTCTCCACCTGCTCTGCCCACTTCACTGTGGTGGTCATCTTCTATGGGACCTTATTTTTCATGTACGGGAAGCCCAAGTCTAAGGATCCCCTGGGGGCAGACAGACAAGACCTTTCCGACAAGCTCATCCCCCTCTTTTATGGGTTGGTGATCCCCATGCTCAACCCCATCATTTACAGCCTCAGGAACAAGGATGTGAAGGCTGCTGTGAGGAACCTGGTGGCTCAGAAATGTTTCGCCCAGTGATGGAGGGCTCCTCCGTGTTCCCACCCTATGAGATAAAGGACTTCTGATCATTATAGTTGCCATCTGATAGACAAGTCACGTGATCCGGAATCCTCTCTTGCCCTTCTGTCCATTTTCAGAGAATGTTTAGCTTTTCAGAGTATATCTTCTGAGTTCTAGCCATACAGCTGAGAGTTTTGACAGATGACACACCCACAGACCTCTAATTGAATACACAAAGACATTCTGAACACATGATAAAACTAAGGAGAGAGGAATCATCAAAGCGAGTTTGGTGAATGGCCTGCACTGTGTCTAGCTACACACCCAGTGCACGGAGGAGAGAGGATGCTCCCAGCAGTGTTGCCATCCCTCTTGGATTACCCAGGAGCAAGGAACAAGGAACAAGTCACAGGAACAAAGAGGAAGTGGGAATTTTCATTTTGGACTGTTTTTGGAAGACAGTCAGTTTGGCTGAAGTATAAGAAGAGACAAAGGCAAGTTCTCCACATAGAGAGCTTTTGGGTGGGAACAAGCTATTCTGAACACCCCATTTCTTTTTAGCTATGAGAAAATTGAGGCTATTTTTTCTCAATGCACTTCACATTATGAAACACTGCTCGTAAGTTAACGGCAAGAAGGAGTATAGAGTTGAATTCGATGCTCATCACTTACAGCAATTCCCACTAAAAAAAGCTAATATTTGTTTGGATAATAACTTACATTCTAGAAAAAAGAAAGATGACAGAGATAGACAGACAGATAGAGGCTAAGTATATTTGAAGTCTTTGGGGGCCTAACATTTAACACCTTTCTTTGGTCCAGGACTTCTCAAAGCTTTGATATGCCACAGTACACTGTGAATGTTCAAGAGATGTAAACTTGGTAGCATTTCCTGAGCCTCCATAGCTCAGCAGGATAAAAACGGGGAAGCTTTTTCTTACCTATGACCTTCGGTTGGTTGCCTAAACTTTTCAGTCTATTTCTTCATATTTTAACATCTAACCTCTTGGTTTCACATGAATTACTTACTATAAACAAGTGCTTTGTAAATGGTAAACACAATAGAACTATTAGATACCAGTTTTGGTCGTATCATGAATGTTGCCCAGTGCTGTGCCATGTGGAACAGAGTAAGACACCATATATAGAGCAATAGACACACAAGGTAAATGAGAGATTCAGCAGGGGAATAGAAGCATTTTTATGGCAAGTTCTATGAAATTCTTTGAACATGGCACACATATTTAAAAAGAAAATTTAGAAAGTGAGTCCAATTTTGAGACTAGATCTTGATAGTGGAAGGTTTTGCTTCAATGATAGTTATGTTTTCTTATATTTATTAAAAAATGAGTTGTGGGCCATCTGGATGGCTCAGTCAGTTAGGCGTCTGCCTTCTGCTCAGGTCATGATCTCAGAGTCCTGGAACTGAGCCTGTGCCGGGCTCCCTGCTCAGTGGAAAGCCTGCTTCTCCCTTTCCCTCTGCCCACCACCACTCATGTGCTCTCAATCTCTCTATCTCAAATAAATAATAAAATCTTTAAATAAAATGAGTTGCATAAGGATACATATTTTGTTAATAAAATTTCACATCCTTATGTAAGTCCTGTTCTTGATTTCTTTTTTGCACCAGTAGGGAACAATCTTGCTCTTGCAAATACACAAATGCCATCTAGTGGCCATTTAAGCAAACTTCAACCACTTAGTGGAGCCATGCAATTATCATTGTTAGAAGAGGCTTGGGGGGTTTTCTTGTTCAACCCTATGCACAGGATGCATGTTGTTCCTCTTCAATGTCCCTCACCCCAGTCAACTGGCATTTGCTTGGACATTTCCAGTGACAAAGAATTCAATACATCCGGAGTCTGGCTTTTTCGTACAGCCTTTGCAAATTCTTCTTTGAATTATGCTTAACTATACCCTCCAGTTGCTTCTACCTTCACTCCTAATTAGGTTTAGTGCCTCTATATGAAATGCACCAAATCTCTTCCCTTCTGGTATATGAAGATAGTTCTTCTAGATAGTTCCCCTCCAGCTCCAACAGTCCCAGTCCTTCCTCTGATGCCAAAATCACCCACCTTTACCCAACTGTATCTAGAGCATCATCAAAAATGGAAAGATTATGATAGTTCTGAAAATACCTTGGGAATAATAATGATGCTGCCAAGCTAACTCTATTTCCCCCAGGATAACTGAGATTAGACTGGTATAGAGAATCACTTTTGAAGAAGACCACCTTCTGCTCCCTTGCTTTTCCTCTGAGTAATGGCAACCGTACCATTTTATATCATGGATGATATAATGTTAATGTAATTGTTAAGTAAAAAATCACATAAATTGTTTTCTCTAGGAACAATGGCTAATTCTACTCCCAACCTCCCATCTCACATTCCTTGTATTTCAAAGTAAATCACCTGTCTCTTGACCCATGCTTTCAAAAAGAAGTTGCATCAACAGGAACAAGACAACAGAAGACAGAGGAAAACTGTTCTTGGGCCCAGGTCATCAATCTTTCTCAAAAACTATTGCTGTGGCACCATATAATGTAGGAATCCATCCCTCAAATGAAAATAATCAGAATGTATAAACTGAAATATTATTGGTCTCTACCAGAATGACATTTGTTTTATGGGTGATTTCTGGACCATAGTGGTTGACTGGATGACAAGGAATGCTTGGGAGAAGGGGTTCGATCACTTTGGGGGGGGAACTAAGTACTTTGGGGGGATGTATTAGTTTCTAGAGGCTTAATTAGGTTAAGGGCTGATGAGGCTCGAGGAAAGGAAGATCACTGAGTATGTCTGGATCTACGGTGATTGTATTTTTGAAGTTGATTGAATTGATTGATTAGAAAGAATTTTGATGAGATGTATAACTTCTGCTTTAATAACAAAATAAAAGGAAAGGTTTCAGCTATAAGTTTGGTCATTTTGAGAAATAACCTTTGTGGTTTGCCAAATATTAAAACTTTCAAGTCAAAATGGGCTGTGCTTAGTTATTTTTAAAAATTATTTGATTCTTTCTCCAGCCTTTCCTTGTGCATTGTACATCAGTGTCTGTATTCATTCCATCTGAGGCCCATCTTGTCTCTTAAAAAGCTAGCCACAAATAGCTCCCAATAACACCTCTGGGCAGACACCAGAAGTAAATCCGATTCTAAGTAAAATGTAGTGGCTTGCCAATGTTTTTACCAGTGAGGAATTACAGGAATTTAGCCATAGAATTTGAAAATAAATTGAAGTCTCTTTTTAGCCATTTTTTGTTTTTAGTACAGACCAAGATCCCGTTCATTGCAACATGTTTTCATAGGCATGAATGCTTGTGTTTGATCCAGGAATAATAAATGATCGACTGTTACCCAGCAGCAGGGTGGGGTGGGATTCCTGGCACTTTTCTTTTTTTTTTTTTTTAAGCAAAGGAAAAAACAACTGAGCAGAAATGTGTTCTTTCAACAGCTTTTTGTGGAAATGTAGGTTAAAGAGACTAGTTTTTTTTTTAAATCCCTTATTGCAATGATTACAAATACTGTTACATGACGCTAACAGGAATGCTGTTTAAATCAATATATGTTATCTGACCTAGATGTTTCCTTTAGGGGCTTCAATGAACAAGACATCTTCAGTTTATTAAAATTTTTATCTTAATGAGTTCTGGGTTCAAATATTTTCTTTTTAAATATAAATATTTGCTTTTGCTAAAGCTAACTTGAAATTCTTGAGCGTTGACTTGAGCATGCACAGAAAAGCTCAGTTTTGTTAGAAGAAGCTAAGGAAATCTACTGTTGGAATTTAAAAAGCAGCTAATGTCTTATAAGTCATTACACTTCACGGTGCAAATTTTCACAATGTAGAGTAATATTTAAAATTATCTTAAACAAAACCTTGATGCTAGGCATCACCAAAGAAAAGTCTGTCTCATTTAAAAAGTGTTCTAAACTGGCAATTCTCAAACTTTTCGTGCTGCAGATTAGCAAAACTTAAAAGACAGATGATATCTGATGTTGATGAGAACAGAGGGAAATAAACACTTTCATATTCCGTTGGTGCTAATGTGAAGTAGGTCAATTTTTAAGATACAATGCTACAAGGGGACATCTGGCTTGCTTAGTCGGTAGAGCATGCAACTCTTGATCTCTGGATCATGAGTTCAAACCCCACGCTGGGTGTAGAGATTACTTAAAATTTAATGCTATAATATTAGGTAGACATACAAAACAAGGAGTTGAATAAAGAAAAGAAAATTCAACCATCTTCCAAGAAAGAAAACTAAGGGGCCTAGAAGTCCAAAGTCCTGTTTCACAAGCAGTGTCCATGTATTTACGAGGGGGTACCAGATTTAACAAATCAATATGCAGATGCCCAAGTCAATGCAAATTTCAGATAAATCATTAATACTTTCATAACTATATATACACCCATAAAATACATACATTTAAAAGGTATATTTTTTAGTATAAGTATATATACTTTTATCAAAAAGGGTTTCCATTGATTATCTGAAATTAAAATTTTACGGGGGCTATGTTTTATCTGGCAGCCCTAATTTAAGATAAAACAATAAGAACAACAAGAGAGGAAAGTTTTACCTGGGGATGATGCTAAAAATCCTGCCCTGCCTCTCCTCTTTTATGATGTCTCCTCCCCCGGGGGATGATTATTGCCAATATTTTGTCACAGGAACTGCTCAGCTAGTTTCTTTATTTTCTAGACACTGTTATCATTACACCTATAAAAAAAAATAGTGTATCTCTCAAAGGTAATGACATTTTTAGCATAATGTGCAATACCATTACCATGTATAAAATTCTATCAGTAATTTCTTAATATACTCAAATATCTACTCATCTCCAAATTTGGAATTTCCAATTGTCTCCTAATGCCCTAATCTTTTCTTTCTTTTCTTTTTTTCTTACAGTTTCTTTGAACAAGAATCTAAACAATCCACACATTGTGCTTTGTTTCAAGTCTCAATTTCTTCATTTAACTGTAACCCCCTTATTACAGCCTGAATTTCAGAAAGGCAAGGCAGCAAAGATCATAACTGAACAAAAGCAACAGTCAGAGGATTAGTCAAGTAGTTATTGCTCAGGATTTACACTGTTCTTTTCCTTGGGTTCAAGTCACCTGTTGTCACATCCTCAGTGTCCACTGTAGAGGACGGATCAGGAATGGCTCCTCTGCCCTGTTCAGGTTGCCTCTCCTCTGTGCCAAAAAAGGTCATGGCAACGTTTGTTCTCAACCCTTGCTGCTGCCCAGGTAGGTGCCCCTCTCTCAGTCTGCCTGGGAGCCACTTCCCTGGAGACTTCCTCCCCCTAAAGTTCTGTGGTCCTTTAACCTCCCTATTCCCTCCCATTGGAGCCTTCCCTTGTCCCCTGATCACTGAGTACCTTCTTGTTTTCTCTTGGATGGAGCCAGAGACAATTTGAAATGCATGAACATGAAGGGAAAAGATCTGAAGTATAGCCTCAAGGTCAAGCGCCCATGAGATATTGAGGTTTTTACCGCAGCCCAGATTGTCTCTTAGTATATCATGTATACATTATTATGCCACAAAAGTCATGGTCTCCTTTTTTTTTTTGCTTCAACTTGTGTCACAAAAGTTAAACTCCTGTCACCCAGCGTGGTGTCTCACTCATGCCAAAAAGGGAGTGTGGGAATGTGATGGGCCAAAAGGGGTAAGGAGTAGGGAAATCCTGCCACATAAAAATGAAGTTAGGTAGGACACATAGAATGGGCCCAATAATTATTTGTTGGGTGGAACAGATGAACAAAATCAGTAAAAGGCACCAATCACAGTGCCTGACACATTGTGAATTTTCAATAAACACAACATTGTAAATTTTCAGTAAATACAACCATAAAATAAGTATTACTATTGGATGATCACTGAGGTCTCTCCCATCTTACCACCAAAGTTCTAAGACATGAATGAGTCAGGATTGGGCCTACATCCAGTAGACACTGGAAGACCCACTTCCTAGGGGCCAGGACAGGCTGCTCAGAGGAGTTACTGCACCTGTGGACTTTCCTTCCTCTTCAGTTATCTTCTCCCACTCACTCTTCCCTAGGAGGGAAGACAGGACATTGTCCTGGAGCTTTGGTGTAGGCCCTTCACATTTCAAACTTTGAATTGCTTCTGGGATCGGCCCCTGTGCTGATATAAATCCTAAATCTTCACATCAACTCCAAAAAAGAGACAGGCTGGATTCCTAGCCATATTTTACAGGTAAGAAACCTAAGGTCAAAGAAAAAATAAATTTTTCCCTCTGGACCCAAATCCTTACCTTCTGATTCCTACCCCAATGCTAGATCTTTCCATTTTCCCATTTCTTTTTCATTGTTTTCAATCCAAATTATATATATATATATATATATATATGTATATATTGGCAGAGTACAAATTAACACATGCCCATTGTAGGAAGTTCAGACAAAATCAAAGCAGTATAGGGGCACCTGGGTGGCTCAATGGGTTAAAGCTTCTGCCTTTGGCTCGGGTCATGATCCCAGGGTCCTGGGACTGAGCCCTGTGTCGGGCTGTTTGCTCAGCGGGGAGCCTGCTTCCCTTCCTCTCTCTCTGCCTGCCTCTCTGCCTGCTTGTGATCTCTGTCTGTCAAGTAAATAAATAAAATCTTTTTTTAAAAAAAGTCAAAGCAGTATAAGACAGAATTTCATCCCCCTATGGTTAACCACTCTAAAAAGTTGGAAGTTTTAAATGTTCTATGTAATTGAGATTATATTGTATGTACACACTTAAATCTTATCATTCACTTAATTTTATTTTTTTTAAGATTTTATTTATTTATTTGATAGGCAGAGATCACAAGTAGGCAGAGGCAGGCAGAGAGAGAGAGGAGGAAGCAGGCTCCCGGCTGAGCAGAGAGCCTGATGCAGGGCTTGATCCCAGGACCCTGGGATCATGACCCGAGCCGAAGGCAGAGGCTTTAACCCACTGAGCCACCCAGGTGCCCCCATTCACTTAATTTTATATCATAACCATCCCTACCATGCTACTAAAAACCCTTTGCTGACACCCTTTGAGTGTGAACAATCTTCCATTTTATGAATATACCACAGTTCTTGACTATGCCATTTATGGATGGACAATTATTTTTCCTAATTTTTCTTGTAAATAATGATGAAATGAACATCTTTGTTAAGAAAACTTGATCCACTTCCTTGATTATTTCCTCAGGACTAAGTCCCTGAAGAGGATTGCTGGTTTGGCAGGTGTCTGGATATGATGCTCTCACCAGCAACTCAGGGAAGTCTCTCTCAAGCTGATACTACTGTGCTCGCTTCAGCAGCACATATACTAAAATCAAGTTGATACTCCTGTCATTCAGAAGCAAAGTAATTTCTAACTTCATTAAGTAAAATTAATAGAAAATTGTAATCTTTAATTTTTCCAAATATGCTTTGTACGTTTTGAAACATATTGGTCTCATGTCTGACTGCTTCAGTAGTTGTAGAATTTACTAAATATTTCATTTGAAATGCAGTAAAAATATTATGAGATCATGCCAAATTTCTAAGTGTCATCACAGTAAGTTAAACAGACCCTGTTGTTACCTAAAGCTGCCAGACAGCTGAGGTCCACAAGAACGGATCTCATAGCAACTTTGCCAGCCCCAACCCATCCTCCAAAGTCTAGAATTGAATAAGCACCTGCCTATTTGACATCTGTACTTGGATATATAATAAATCCTCAAATCAAATAAGTCCAAAATAGAACCCTCAGTTTCTCAGTGCCCTTCTTCTGATTTGTTCCTTCCCCATTTCCCCATCTAAATAAATGGGGGCACCACCACCTGCCGACTTACTCAGGCCAAGAACCTATGGATCTTCATTTACTCCTTCCCTCCCCCTCTATATCCAATGCATCAGGGAGTCCCATTTGCCTCCTTCAAAATGTACTGAAATTGAGCCCATTCTGTCAGTACACATGCTTCTCGGCAGGGCATTCCTCATGTTTCAAAGCATGTTTCCTCCCAGCTCAAAACCCTCCAGTGGCATCCTGTCACACTTGGAAGGAAATTCCCAACTCCCACACAATCTGTGTCCTGTCCACCTCTTCACCCACCCCTCCAGCTGACATCCTTCCAAGCCCTTTTCTCACCGTCAAACTTCCCAGTTCCTTTTTGCTACGAGATTTGGCACATGCTTCAGCCACATCATCACCCTGTGCTGCCCTTCACCTACTCAGGTCTCTGCCTAAAGGGCATCTTTCTACATGCCCAAGATGGACACCCTCCCAACCCCCTGCACCTTTATTCTTCTCTACCACACTCATTACCACCCAACAAGCAATCTCTTCATTTGCTTGTTTACTGACTATCTCCCCACTGGAATGTCCACTCCATGGGGGCATGGACTTCCTCTGCTGTGACTATTGCTAACACACAATATCTGGCAGGGAGCATGGTAGAATGATTGACATGCTCAAATAACTATTTGTTGAATAAATGAATGAGGGAGAAGGTTTTCACTATGAAAAATGTGCATTAGACTCATTTGAGCTTATTACAAGGAAGGACAAAGGAAAGGTCATTCTCTGCAACTTGAGTTCCCATTGGGAGAGGGCTGTAAAGCCCAAATCACTGGACAAACAGAGATTAGTGTCGTTGTATCAGTGCGGCGTCGTGCTAGAGGCTGTGTGCTCCTGTAAAAATGGACACGATATACAGCCCCACGAGTAAAGACAGCAGCTGTCTGAGATGCTCACAAAGGCTCTTGACCAAGAGAAGGTTTGTTGTAAGCACGCTAAATTGCCAAGATTATTGGAGAGTTAGAGCATTTAGGAAAGCAATCATTTCAATTTTAAGAAAAAAGTTTGAAAATTAGTTTTGTTTTCATATGCTCATAAAAAAATTCGTGTTTATTTCAAAGTAGTTACATGTGGCAAAAGTGAATACTTTTGCAGTGAAAGTTAATCTACCTTAAAGCAAGTGGCTCCCATTTCTGATCTCTGTATTGGCGCCATGAAACTGTCCCGCTGTTGGAAATAGAAAAGAGTGTCACCTAGTGGCCACTTATATGAACTACAGCTCCTTGAAAGGTCAAGTCAGAGAACGCTGTATCCTATGGTCCATCTTGCCAGTGGTTACCAGATTTCCAGATTTCACAGACATATAAGGATTTTTGTGTTTGTTTGTTTGTTTATAGAGACTTATAAGGAGTTGTCAAGATTGGTTTTTGTTGACTTAGGATGTTAAACAACAATAACAAATACCACCTGCTATCTAAAAACAACAAAAAACCATTTTAACACCTCCCAAAATAGAAAGAACATAATCTCAGAATAAAGGAAATGTACTTCAAATTGATATTTGAAGTATTTGGCTTTATAAAAAATGTACCACGCAATCTTTTCTTTCCTCAATAGGAAAATGAGGCCTGGAAAGATTTACAGACAGGTACCAACGTGGAAACTTGTATTTAGGAACTCTGCTCAGCTGATGAATCTTTCCTGCAACGGCCTCTGCTTAAATCCCCTCCACCAGGAGAGGCACTCCCTTCAACCACCTCCTTCCAGCACCGAGACGGGTTTCCCTGTAACTTGGGGCAGAATAGGCAGCCTCTACCCAAGGGCCCTGGTTTGGGCCTGGGAGTCTCCTACACCCTTCTTTATTCTGATGTGTGAAAGCGGCTCTCAGATCCCCACCTCCTCTAATCTCTTCCCTGGTCTAAACCCCCTAGTTCTTCAGTCCGTACTTATACTCAGCCTGAAGGGCAATAAAGTACATTCTATGCCTCCCAGGGCTCTGGTTGCTACAAAGTTAAGATTATAGACATTTGTGAACAGATCCTGTGAAGAATCAAAAGTCTGAAAACTTCTTTTCCCAGGCTAACCAGCTCAGAGCAGTACAGAAGTTTTCTTAGGTACCAACCTTCTTGACAAACCTACTGCAAGCACCCCGGGGGAACCCACGGTCCCTTATATTACAAATTCTGTCCTCCACACGTTTAGGTAAAATCTCCTCGAAGACGCCCGCTGAGTCACTGAATAAGGCTGAGGTTTTTTATCAGCTGCTCTCCATGACTGACCTTTCTTAGTCTCTTGCGAGTGCGCTGTGCTTTCCATAGGAAACAAATGGGTGAGTATGCGGTTTCACTTGTTTCAGCGGCGGCGAGTGATAGAAAGCCCATCCTCACCAGCCGTTTAGACCAGCTGATTTATTTCCCTTTGGTGTACAAGCCTAGAAGTGGGTGAGGTATGGCGACCCCACCATATCAGAAACCAAGACTCCTTCTACCTTGTTGTTCCATTCCAAGATCTGTTTATGGTCCAGTGTGACTTCGGTCACTCCAGCCATTACAGCCACGTTCTGGTCACATGAAAAGCCGAAAGGCAAAGTACAGAACACTTTCTCTCTACCTCAGGACATTCCCCAGAAGATGCACCCCACTTCTGTTGGGCATTCCTAGATTCAATGGAGGCTGTGTTGTTGTTTCTAATAGTAAGGAAGAAGGGGGACACTGAGATCGGGGCACAACTAGCTATGTGGACAACAACTTGTATGACATGTGCTCAGGGTCAGACACAAGGTCAAGTGGTTACTGATCCAGCCCTGGCGGCCAGCCTCTCTGGAAAATCACTAACCTTGACACCAGACTGTATAGGACTCCAAGATAAAATCCCCTAAAATAAGATCAATGACCAGTGGACAAAACTGGGCACACAAAAATGTATCCAGTGGAATCATGATCATTCAAGCAAATGGGTTTTTTAACTCAGATCTTCTCAATTAGTGTTTCCATGCAAGAATTCCTTCCTGGCATTTCTCAGAATTGTCTTGTTTTTCCAAAGCCCAAATCCTAGCTAAAGTACATTGGGAAGTCTAGAAACCTGGAGAAAGTTTTCTCCCATGAAAATTAAAACTTAACAATCAAGTGGGGAGTGGGCAAACTAGGTGAAGGGAATTCAGAGTACAAACTTACAGTTACAAAATGAATAAGCCACGGGGATGAAAAATATAGCACAGGCAATATAGTCAATATAATATAATATAGGCAATATAATATAATATTGCGATAACTGTGTGGTGACCAATGGTGACAACGCTTATTGTGGTGAGCATTTTGTAATGTAGATAATTGTGGAATCACTATGTTGTACACCTGAAACTAATATGAAAATGTCAACTCTCCTTCAATTTTTAAAAAAGATTTACTTGAGCAATTTGGGCACTGTTGTATTATTTTATATTTTACTCTGAAAAAAACAAAAATAAAAAATGTTTAGGATAGAAAAACAAAAAAACCAAACCAAACAAACAAAAGAACCTTAACGGTGAACATAGAGATGTCACTAGTTCAAAGAAATCCACTGATGTCAAGTTGGAAGCACATGTAGAGACATAGAGGACACTGAAGCATGCGCTGGAAAATTAAGGTGGACAGATTCCAAATGGGATCCCATCAGGCTTGCCCACAGCAAGTGGGCAAGCATGGCCATGTTAGGAGCCGTGGTGGGCTGGCGCGGGTTTGCACAGGCCCCAGGGAGCAGCTGTGTGCATCCCTTCCCAGTGCTCAGGGACATCACATTGGGAGCTCAAAATTGACCGTACTGGGAATACTTACACCTCCCCTCGGTACCAGGCAAATGCTACATATCAAGGCTTTTATTTTTCCCCCAGAGAGTTGGTTTACCAGCACACAGTGGTTTCTTTTTTTTTTTTTTTTTTAAAGATTTTATTTATTTATTTGACAGAGAGAGATCACAAGTAGACGGAGAGGCAGGCAGAGAGAGAGAGAGAGAGAGAGAGAGAGGGAAGCAGGCTCCCTGCTGAGCAGAGAGCCCGATGCGGGACTCGATCCCAGGACCCTGAGATCATGACCTGAGCCGAAGGCAGCGGCTCAACCCACTGAGCCACCCAGGCGCCCCAACACACAGTGGTTTCAAGTGTGTGTGTGGGGGGGGGAACCGGTCTGCTCCTAACAGTCATTTTTATAAATAAAATAAATACTAGTAATTTTATGCACATAGGATACTTGTACAAGTCCTATGAGTGATGTTAGAAAAATAAAACAATAAATTCTGAGGCAAAGTAAGTCCTTCTTTGGCAATTTCAACAAATGATTTTGTGTAGTATTAGTAACCTTCCCCAGTAGGTCTGAATGTTAATATTATTTGAAAACTTTCCAATAATGATTGCTGGCATTTCCAGGTGTTCAAGTATTCACTACAGGCTACAGTTCTTTGTTAATATTCAATAAAAGAGATGCAAAAAAGTATAACGTGATTGCTTTCGTAGAACACTCCAACATGAAATCAGAAACCACATGAAAATCTGAATTGGCAAGAGCATATTGAATTCAACGGCAAATTCAAACAAATTCAAAATCAAGATTAAGGCAAGCAGACAAAATTGTCATTAAAAAAGGAAACGCAGGGCTCCTGGGTGGCTCAGTTGGTTGGGCAACTGCCTTCAGCTCAGGTCATGATCCTGGAGTCCGGGGATTGAGTCCTACATCGGGCTCCCAGCTCCATGGGGAGTCTGCTTCTCCCTCTGACCTTCTCCTCGTTCATGCTCTCTCTCACTGTCTCTCTCTCAAGTAAATAAATAAAATGTTTAAAAAAAAAAAAAAGGAAATGCAGGATGCCTGGGAAACCCAAGCAGATTCTGCACTGAGCATGGAGCCTGACATGGGGCTCAATCCCATGACCCTGAGATCATGACCTGAGTCTAAATCAAGATCGAGCCCCATGTCAGACTCCATGCTCAGTGCAGAATCCGCTTGGGTTTCTCTCTCCTTCTGCCCCTCCCCCTGCTTTCTCTCTCTCTCTCCCTCCTTAAAATAAATAAATCTTTGAAAAAAAAAAAGAAAAGGGAAGGAACTTCTCTGAAGCAACATGTACGCTAGTGCCCAACTTGAAGATGTTTGGGCCATGTTCTCAAGTCAACCAACATGAGTGCAAAATGAAAGAACATTTTCTACATCTCGAATGCTTGTTGCAAAGAAATTATTAAAACTATCAGGTGGACTATTTCATGCTTTGTGTTTTTAAAGTTCATTTTGTAAATCGTAACTTGTAAATATCAAATATTTGTGGTGTTCCCTTTCCATTTTTTAAGTGGTTTTCTTTGGCATTTATTTTGTGTTACAATTCCCTTCCTTTTATCATTTTCTATACCCAGAGTCTGCATCAGGGAGAGATCATTTTTCATGTTATTGAAATAATATTGTCACAGTATATTGGTTCATGAGGATAATAATATAAAACTGTATTATTTGCTGAAAACTTCTGAAACTTTTAGTATCATATTATCAGAAAATTATTCAGTTTATTATTATGGTCTCTCATTTTTAAAGTATATAAAAGTATTATGAAAGTTGTGGAATGATTTATTGGGGCCCCTAGGTGGCTCAGTCATTAAGCATCTGCCTTTGGCTCAGGTCATGATCCCGGGGTCCTGAGATGGAGCCCTGTATCAGGCTTCCCACTCAGCAGGAAGCCTGTTTCTCCCTCTCCCTTTACTTGTGTTCCCTCTCTCACTGTTTATCTCTGTCAAATAAATAAATAAAATCTTTTTTTTTTAAGATTTTATTTATTTATTTGACAGAGAGAGAGATCACAAGTAGGCAGAGAGGTAGGCAGAGAGAGAGGGGGAAGCAGGCTCCCTGCTGAGCAGAGAGCCCGACCCCAGGACCCTGAGATCATGACCTGAGCCAAAGGCAGAGGCTTAACCGCTGAGCCATCCAGGTGCCCCTAAATAAAATCTTTAAAAAAAAAAAAAAAAAGATGTGGAATGATTTACAATATCAGGAAGCTTGAGAATTCCCAGAAATTCTAATTTGTTGTTCCCGGCTATTGATGTTAGTATCAGTTGGAAATGTGGAAACATTACTCTGGATAACCGATTTTCAAACTTTTTAAAGCAGCCAATCTTTACTATCAAACAAAGCCCACCTTGGAAACAGGAGATAAAAAAGATATAAAAGGAAACTCTGGCTGAAGGAGAAGAATTGGGAGATGGGATTCTGTCCCCAAAGTTGCGACCAAATTGCTGAGTGACTTGGGGCCTGTCACTTACGGATCTCTGCCTTGGTTTCCTCACTTGGAAATTTCAACTAATGCTGCTCTACCTGGCCCCTGGCTTGTTGTGGGAGGCAGCTGAGACCGTGCTCAGAAGAGCTTTGCAAACTTGGGACACCCTGTAGAGGGTTAGGTACCCTGTAGAGGGTTAGGTATCAGGTGTGTGGACGATAAAGGACGTCCACACACCTGATACAACCATTGTAATGCGAGCCCAATGGGGAGACTGGAACTACAGAGGCCACCCATTCTGGCCACTTTCCTAGACTCTCTGCCAGTGCCTGACCTTTTTAAGAGCTGGAGCTTCAAATAAACAAGACCTTGAATTTATAGTGGAATCATTCTACACCTAGTTGGGATCAGACAGTAGAACACAGAAAATTGTACTCCTCACATGAAAGTGATGGATTATAAAAAGGGGGTGTGAATTGTGTGCAAGTTCAGCTAAATGGAAGCCAGGAAGTAGCATTTCAGTCTGGAACTACCATAAGATGTGGAGGAAGATGTCAGTTCCCTTCCCTGAACTTCAGATCTTCAGAACTATCACATCTGTAAAAGGACAGGAGCGCCTGGATAACTGCACATTTCCATGAGGATTCATGCTGTCCCCATTCCCTGGCTGAGCTCACACAGCAACAGGAATCAGTTTTGTTCACCTGCGTCCAGAATGTTCCTGCCAAGGGCAGCTCTGGCATTCCTCAGCCCAGAGAGCTCTTTTTGCAAATAACAGCTATTTTCTGAACAGTAGCAGTAAAGTTTGCTTTTCTTAACCTTTGCACCATTTTTTTAAAAAATATTATTACATGTACTAAAAAGCAACACATGCTTGTTAAAATAAATTCAAACAATGCAGAAGTAACCAAAGTCAAAAGTAAGTTTCCTCCTCCCTGCAACCCTTTGCCCCGGTGGTAATCATATCCTTCCAGACTTTCCATGTGTATATGTATACATATACACATAAGAGTAATTTAGGAGTTTTTTGTTTTTGCTTTTGTTTTCTTAGGAAGAAGGGGTGTTTATTTGCTTCCCCCACCCCATTTCATGGGCCCATTCTGTAACTTGCTGTTTTTTCTCTATTTGTACTGGGCAGTTTCCAAGTCAGTACATTTTTGTAATGGTTATTATTCCGCTTTGTGGATGTACCATAATAATTCCAATAGGGGGGCGCCTGGGTGGCTCAGTGGGTTAAAGCCTCTACCTTCAGCTCAGGTATGATTCCAGGGTCCTGGGATCAAGCGGCTCAGGTATGATCCCAGGGTGTTGGGATCAAGCCCCGCATCCGGCTCTCTGCTCAGCAGGGAGCCTGCTTCACCGCCCCCCCCCCCGCCCCGCCTGCCTCTCTGCCTACTTGTGATCTTTGTCAAATAAATAAAATCTTTTAAAAAATAATAATAACAATAATAATAATAATAATTCCAATAGGGACACACATGTTTCCCTATTGATGGATACTGTGGTCTTTATAATGTTCTCGCTTTCAAAATAATCCTCTAAAAAACAGTAATACTGTAAGACCACCCCTGGACATACATGTTTGCACACACAGTGTGGGTATTTCTGTGTATTGGGATGGCTGGAGATGCACATTGCCCGACACACAGAGCCCAACAACCCACGTTGTTACTCTTAGCCTATTCCCAGCAGCATCTGTAAAGCATGATTTCTATCTCCACGTCCCTATCTGTAGGGTTCTCCTACCCCCTGAGCCCAACTGCCTTCTTCTGCTTTTCAGATGCCACCTGACTCAGCCAGGACTGGGGTTACCTAGAGGAGCAAATTCTAGCCTTAGTCTTGATGAGCAATGATGGTTAAGCCAAGAGTGCTTTGCTGTTGTAACCCCAAAGTTGGTGGCTTAAAACAACACATTATTATAACAAATTTGTTATGTAGATAACAAAGGTACTGTCTTACAGTTCTGGAGGTCAGAGTCCAAACTGGGACATAGGGGGCTCGAGTCAAGGTGTTGGCTTCCTACCTGCAAGCTCTCAGGGAGAATCTGTTTCCATGCTTTTTCCTTTCCAGCTTCTGGAGACTGCTGGCATTCCTTGGATGGTGGTCCCTTCTCTCTCCAAGTCTTTCTTTGACGTCTCTTGCTTCCCTCTTTCACATTTAAGGATCCTTTTGATTGTGTTGGGCCCACCTGGATGATGCAGGACAACCTTATTTTGGGGTCATTTGGTTTTCAGCTGTGATTCCATCTGCAAGAGTAATTCCCCTTTGGATGTAATAAGACATATTCGCAGGTCCTGGGGATTAGGATTTGGACATCTTTGGGAGACCATTATCATGCCTAGCACAGGCACCAAGAGCCTGAAGTTGAGAACAGAGCCCACATAGGAGACTCCTAAGGAGTTTAGATGTATATCTGAGAAAAATCCCTCTGGGGCCAGGTGGGCAGTGGTGGGGTAAGGCAGGGAGGTCAGCCGGAGGGTATTACAGTGGTAAAGCCCGTGAAGGACAGCAACAGTGAAGCCCTGTTCACGTGTGGATTTCCCTGGATCTCTTGCTCTGAAGAAGAAAGGGGTCTTTGCCATACCCAGTCCTAAAGAGCAGCCCAGGAAGTCTCACCCTGATGAACACGAGTGGAACCTCAGCCCTGACCCAGCCCACCACGGCCTCCCTGAGGCTTCACACCTGCAGGGGTACAGGATTCTGTCCTGTTTTGTCGAGAGGAAGTCACAGAGCTGGAAGAGCCTCTAAACCCAGCTGTCAGGAGGGGCTCACCCCTGCCCGGCTTTTCCTCCACATTCTTGACCCTGCAACCAGGGAGGTGTTCCTCTCTGGGACAGGCTGGATTCTGGAGTCAGTGGGCCATTAAATAACATGTTTTCCGGAAAATTACCTTCCTTAAAGGAAACCACTTGTTCCAAGGAATAGAAAAGGGTCATTGTGCCTTGCCAGGCCCCCACTCTCCTTAGGACACAGCACAAAGCTTCTGTCTGGGGAAACCCAGGGCAAATTAGATCCCCAGGTGCTCTGGCCTTCCCTTCATTCTGAAGATAGCAAATGGGTCTGCTGACAGGTGGCTAGAGGCGGACCCCATTTATGGACAAAAAGGACAGTTGAGCTTTGTGCCTGTGGGTTCTTGCCCCAGCAGTGCTATAAGACATTGGGTCCGAAGTGCCTCACAGTGGGCAGCTAGGTTCCTCAGCTACAAAATAAAGGGGATGGGGTGGCTGTGAGCACTGAGATCTGTAGAAAGCCTGGAGTTCTGCACATAGGAGACGTTGAGTAAGTAGGAACAGGTAACAGCAGTAGAAGGAACAGAGAGAACACTGGATTTGGAAACTGGGTTCAAGTGAGGCTCCACCCCAGATTTCTCAGGTGACCTTGAGCAGCCCCTTCCCTTGCTGCCACCAGATAAACACTCCTGGCTTTGCTGGCATTCTGGTGTCTCTGTCCTTGCTGCCAGCCTATTCCAGAGCCTCCCCTCCCTCCCACCCCGCCCTTACACAATTACACAATGGGCTGCGCTGGGCAGAAGGGCAGGAGCACTGGGGTTGCCACACACCACACCACACACACAACACACACCTCATGCACATACACACCCATACCACACACATCACACACACACTTCACTCTCACACCACATAGCCCATGCGTGCTCTGGCACCCACACACTCCACACACATAAGAGAAGTATGATTATAGGAGCTGCTCGTCCCTTCTCTGGGTCATCCTTCCCCACTATCCTATCCCAGCTACCCCATACCCATCTTTCAGCAGATGCTCCTGCTTCTCTGAGACAATGGACCATCCGGCGTGACATGCTCATCTCCCTTCTCTCCCAGACAGGCAGACACACAGCAGTTATCCGCATCCCTGAACATCCTTCCCAGCACCATTGCTGCATCCACACACCACCACCTGGGCCTGACCCCCCCAGACCCCCTTCCTGAGTTCTGCCTCCCAGGCCCATCCTGGGGAGCCCTCTGTGGGTCTTTTCCTTGCTGGTGTACTGTTAGTGTCTCCCTCTCCAATCCTCTTTGCTCAACACATGCTCAACCTCCCTCCTATTCCTAAAAATAATAATCACCGTTGCCTCAGTGTGGCACCATTCTGGCCAAAATACATGGCTCCTCTTCCCTTCAAATTATCTTCAACAGTAACCTCTCCTTCCTCAGCTCCCATTGATCCAACTGCCCCTGCACGCAGAGCCCCTGCACACATGCACGCACCCTAAACACACCACTGTAGGGCCACTCCCTTCACTCCACTCAAACTGTTCTCACCAAGGTCACTGTCAATTCTCATGTTGCAAAATCCAAGGTCTCAGCTCTGTGCTCACCATCTTCAGCCCTCCCACCCCCGAAGCTTTCAACCAGCTGACTCGTCCTCTCTGAAAACCACTTTCTCCCTTACAAGGTTGCCAGATAAAATATAGAACACCAGTTAAAATAGACTCTCAGATAGACAACAAATAATGTTTTAGTATAATTATGTCCCACATATTGCATGGGACATACTTATACTAAATACTGGTTGGTTGGTTGGTTGGTTGGTTGGTTGGTTGGTTTTTTCTATCTGAAATCAAAATAACTAGATGTCCCACATTTTTATTTGCTAAATCTGGCAACCCTACTCCCTGCTTCTCTGTCCCATGTGCTCCCCACCTTCCTACTCGTTCTTCAGCTGCTCCTCCTCAGCCCCCACCTTAGGTCAGCCTGCTCCAGGGTGCTGGCCTTGCCTACCTTCCCTTCTCAAGCTCCTTAATCTCTGGGACAGCTTCTCCCACACCGTTAAGCCCAGCTCCACTCGCGACTGGCCTTGCCCAGAGTCTCGAAAGAACTTTTCTCTAGCTCCTTTGTAGCAACAGCAGATTGCAGTGTTGGGGGGGAGGTGTATGTGTGTGTGCTTGGAAAGACTACCTGCCCAGAGCAACGAGCAAGGCTGCCTCTTTGTTGCCTTCATCATCTATTGCCCAGAAACATGCTGGCCAGATGTGGCAAGAAGCGCTTCCCTTGGGAGCTGGCTGTTGTCCAGCCTCATTTCCTCCCACTGAGCTGCCTACTCCCTGCCCCCACATGTTCTCTGAATCACCACTTGTCCTGCTGCCTCTGGAACACCCTTTCCCAAACTCTCCCTGTTGAAGTGCCCTCTTTTCTTCAGGTCTAGCTCAAAAGCCACCTCCTCCCAGTTTCCCCTGGATCTCCCAGCTCTCCCTCCCTTGAACACCTGAGTATGTTATCTGCAGCCTTGTCCAGGTCACTAAATTAGGAGTTCACCAAGTGCTGGGACCATATCTGGTTGACTCCCATGTTCCCTAGGCAGAACCTGGTACACAGTCAGTGCTCGGCCAGTGTGTATTGAATAGAGAAGTGAATGATTAAATAAGAGAAAAAGTGACAGAATGAACGAACAATTGCTTAAGTAAGGAAGGAAGGGAGACTTATTGAGCAGATGGAGTGGATGGAAGGATGGATAGATGGATGGATGGGAGAGAGAATGGATGAGTGGATAGATGGGAGGGAGAATGGGTGGGTGAGTGGGTGGATGAGTAGGTGAATGGGTGGATGGTTAAGTGGGTGAATGGGAGCAGGTGGGTGGATGGATGTATGGATGAATGGGTAAGTAAGTGGATGGATGGATGGATGGGTGGATGGGTGGATGGTAGATAAGTGGGTGGATTAGCAAGTGAACAAGTGAGGAAAACTCAGGGCTTGACAGACTGCCCATTGCCTGAAGAGTGAGGTCAAGCTCCCCACCATTGCTTTGTTTTCAGAGTCACGTGATTCCAGCCTGCAGACCTTCCTTTCACTGACCCAGAGAGGTTGTGACCATGCAGCACAGGGACAGAGCTCCAGGCCTGGGTCCTGATACTTGGGTCCAGCTGAAAGGCACCTGACCTGGACCAGAGCTGACTTTGCTCACCCCTCCCAGACCTTGCACTTCTATCTCTGCCCATCTGGAGCTTCCATGGCCAGATATTTCTTTGTGTCTAGATATGCTCGCCTACCTCTGATATCTGGGCACATCTGAGAACAGGGCCCTGCTGAGTTCTGAAAAAGGCACCACCCAGGACCCCTTCAAGGAAGGACTTCAGGGTCAGCCTCAGCCGCAGAGCTGCTTTGCCGAGGTCAAAACTTGGGGGACAGGAATGGGGGTGGGCAGCACTCAGAGACCGAGCAAAGGCGGAAGGTGTGTATTAAGGGCCTGCATTATAATTTGACTTTTTCCTCTATCTAGTCCTGCTTTCTCCACCCTCCCCTCACAGATGTTGACCCTATAAACATCTTATACCCCAAGCTTTGTCTCAGTATTCATTTGTGGGGAATGCAAGCTGCAACAGTTCCTTTCCACGTGCATCTATGAAGGCCCTGTTTGGGAGCTCTCAGGTCCAGAGTGACCAAGACAAGCTCCCAAGAACTCCTGTTCCTGGGCTGTGCCTCTCCCTTCCCCATTTCCCCTATTCCATCCCTCTCTACCAATCTGACACTCTCCCTGCCCCCTTCCCCCCCTATACCTCTGCAGCCCCAAGCCTCTCTCTGAGAGTCCTTCCTGTGGCCAAGATGGCCTGCCTAGGTACCTTAGAGCCCAGACCCTTATCAGGGTCAGTTTTGCCACCCTCAAAAAGAGTCCTAGGAGAGCCATCTATTCAGCCCTGAATGGACATATGAGCAAGGAGACCCAGAAGTTTGCAACCCTCAAACTGTACTCTAAATATGGCACAGCATTTATTTCCCAGTACAGAAAAAAAAAAAAAAAGCAGATTTTCTGTTAATAAAAACTGAACATCTCTTTATTTGTGATGAAAACAAGAGCTTTGTTACAGGCTTTTTTGATGTAACATAACATTTTAACTTATTTGGGATTATCTTTCAGTTCATGATTTTTCCATCATTCCTAATGATGCAAGTCATTCACATTCTCTAAGAGCACAAGTGACCTATAAGAAGACAGTAATATAGTCTCATTCAAAATATGTTTCAAAGTCTTCTTTCTGGCTTTCCTGTTAATCAAACAGCTTGTACTTTCTGTGACCATGTTTTTTTCTCTTCTGTTTCATTTTGTAGTTTTCAACACTGGTTCTTGAGAAACCTATATAAGGATATACATTTTCAATAATAAAATAAATGCTTGGTTCCCAAGGAAGCAGTCTTTTGGTTGCAGAACTGCAGGTCTAATTTCAGACAATCGGCAGGGGACTGGTCTCAGGGCTGAGTTCTGTGCGTTGTGCCCTGGCAAGGAACCAAACGACTCCCTCAGCAGAGCATATAAAAATGTAAAAATGTTCACTCGAGGGCACTCTTTCTTCTGGTGGCAACAGAACCAGTTTCACCAGCATGCTGGGATAACCTGAGTGAACTAGCCCTCTGTTCCTGATAAACTCCAGTCATACCACCGTTAGTCTGTAGAGCTGGCCCCCGTGCAATCTGACCCAGTCACTCACTCTTCAGGCCTCCCCTAGGCCCCATCCTGTGGGCAGGGTCCAGCTGAGTTCTCAGGGGTCAGAGCTGAATTCCACCTGGTCCTGGCCCTGCAGATCTACCAGGCTGGCAGACACAGCAAGCTGGGATGGGATGGCACTGGGAGTTTGCCGAATACAACAGGCAGGGAAGGCCAGGAAGGCCAGACTTGAAGTAGTGGAACAGCAGGAAGGCTTGCTGGTGGGTGAGTGGGTCTGACTCACCAGCAAAACAAATCCTAGGAACTGAGAGGCCTCACATGAAGGTCCAGAAGTCCCGGGCACCCACCGCTGCCGCAGGCTGGGTATGGCGACCCGGGCCTGTGAAGAGAGAAGCCTCCTGGCGAAACGTGGCTACCGTGAAACTGTGGCCAGGGCCCCCCTGAGGATCCTGGGCCCTCGAGTCACAGCTGAAACAGCACAGGAGGCAGGTGATGGCTACGGTGACCACAAACAGCACCGCCACCACTCCAATCACTGCTGTTTCCATAGCCCAGCACAGCAGCTGACCGGCTGAGCAACCAGGGGTGTGTCTTAGAGTCTTAGCTCCCCATACGCACCAGGGGGTTCTGGGTGGTAGCAGGCACCCCGCTCTTCCAGCCGCGCTCCTTGTGGGCTCCTAGGCAGGTGCTGGTCTGAGGCCCTGCAACACGGCCCCACTAGGCCGTTGGGTGCTCCGCATTGCACCAGTCAGACCTCAGTTGGTCTCTGTTACTGTTCTCTAAGCTTCTGGCCAGGATCCCAAGTGCCGTGGTCAACTCCAGTGGCAGCTCCTGGAAGAAGACCTATCCTGAAAGATGTGAGCTCAAGAATCCCCGGACTTGGAGGGGCTGAGCGAGAGGGAGCAGAAGACTTTGCTCAGAGATAACCTTGCCAGCCGGGCCCTCTGGTGCCGCCTACCCATTTCAAGAGAGTTTGTCTGCTCAGACAAAAGACAAAATACTCCCCCTCCTGGGGCTCCAGGATGAGCCTGGGCTCCTCCCCTGCAAGAACCTTGGGCCGGTCCTTGAGTAGGCCTATCTGCCGCCTCCTGAGCTCCTGGCCTCAGGCAGGAGGCAGGCAGGCAGGTGGGGAGGAGGGCAATGCCAGCCCTGGGCAAGGTCGGGGTGGGAGCGCTACACGGTCACCTTGAGGGCCAGGGGGCCTTCGGCGGGGGTTGCAGTCCCTTCCTACATGGGACTGGAAGAGGGCTGTTTAGAGAGGGCGGGCTACGCTCCCCCCGGGACCTGACCCGCTCCAACGACTAACATCCGAGCTCCTTTGCCCTGTAGTTCCTGCTCCCGAGAAGCCCTCTTCTGCACGGCCTCCCCCCAGTCCTCCTCGCCGCAGGCTCACTCAGCCTGCTGCCCACACTCAGGTGCTAGGACAACTTACCCTGGGCTTCCCCGAGTGACAGCGCTGGCTGTACGCGGTGCCATGGCCTTCTGACCCGGGGGCCACCCCACGGGCCACCCCACGGCACACTCATCCCTGGGTCCTACAGCCTTTGTCCTGCTTCGGACAAGGCTCCGAGATGTCTGACGAGCTGTGAGCACTTCCTGAATTCCTTCCTCCGATTGTGTGGGCCCAGGACCCGCACAGCTGCCGAGCCCCCTTGGTGACTGCACTCACCCCACCCCCACGCACACCCACGCCGGCCCTGCCCTGCGCAGTCGCAGTTGTGTTCTCCGCTCAGCCTTTCCGGGTGAAGGGTGAGTCCGGCCCGGCCGCTGAGTCCGCCAGGAGAGCTGCGTCCTCTCCGTCAGTCACAGCTCTTCTACAGCTAACCCCCTGCCCTACCCCACTTCCAGAAAGGAGGCTCTACCCAAACTATGAGGAATAGGACAGAGAGAAACAATGCTTCCGGGTGCCAGACACAGCCAGGCATTAGCTCATTTAATGGCCCAGCAACGCTGGCAAGTGATATTGTCTACATTTCACAGACAAAATGCAAATAGTGATAACCACCTGCCTGCAGCCCACTGCTGATGAGTCGTAGTGATAACAAGAGCACCAAATGGTTGAAGGGGAGACTTCCTCCTTCCCCTCATAGCTCAGTGCTCTTCCCGGGTACCACAGGGCCACGGAGCAATCACCTCTTTCTGCGGCTTTACTGATCGGAGTGCAAAGACTCAGAGAGGGCAAAGGGCCAGCCTGAGGTCACACAGCCTGGGTCTTTTGCAAGCTGTCCAAGGCCCCAGTGAATTTTTTTTAGTACCAGTTTTAGGGAGATGCTTAAGCACAGAATGAGTGACTATTGGGACTCCATGAAGCCTGTCAAACTCACTCTTCCTTTTTCCTGGAAGAGCTCAGGGCTCTTCCTCTGTATGAGCAGTGCTGGGCAAGCTGAGCCTGTGGCAGGAAGCTGGACACCTCGAATTGTTGCTATTAACTGGGGCAACCAGAGCAGAGAAGGAAACATGAACCAATCTGTGGTGTGTGGTTTCAGACTGAATTACCAAAATCAACTCACCAATTCAGGATGTAGAAGGCACTAGAGGAATCAGGTTTCAAGCTGAGTTATTTGTTTTCTGACTTCTGGTTTGCCTGTTCTTTGTGGATGCAGAAGAGTGGGAGGCCATCTATGGTAGATGTGTGCTTTTCAGCAGTTTTAAACTGGAATAAAGGGCAATTGCTCAGCCCTCTTATCTTCCACCTTGTATGGGTTTCCTTATCTGACTCTGAGATTTGGGGGCCCTTCCTTGATTCATCAGTAAAACAGGCCTTCTGGTCTGTTCTCACAACAGGCATTCAGTATTTGAATGGATGCTGGTGGCACAGTGAGAGGGACCTGGCTTGTGTTGTGAGGACAGGCGCAGTCTGCTCTGAAGGCCTCTCGGGGTTTCACGTCACACAGGCTGTCTGCCATGTGGAATGACCAACACGGCGCCTCAAGCCCAGGGCAAAAGCAGCAATCTCATAAAGAAGGACGAAGTGTAGATGCCTTCACCACAGTGCCTGTTGCGTCCATCCCCCCACAGCCTTGTGTCCTGTGACAAGTGGCAGCAGCACAGTCAGGCAAGTTAGAAAGATCAAGACAGCCATACGTGTTTGCCCATAGCTCAGAGATGTCCGTACTAAGGGTTTTTTCTGGGTATGTTCTCTTCTTCTTGTGACTATTGTCATCCTGTGACATACAGCCACTGCCCGTGGACCCCAGATGCCATATGACTCCCCAAGATAACTATAACAATCACTTAGATATGTACCTGTCCTCCCATATCCACCATCAGCAACTGATCAGAAATAGACCACATCCCACACTTTCCCTTATATTAGCAAGGGCAAAGATGATGGCAGACATCCGAGAACAGAAAGGAGAGAGCTGTCCCAGAGACTCCAGGCCACACTGAGGTAAGGCAGGCCATCTGAGTCTTGGGGATCCACAGAGAGATGAGGGAGAGGGGATGTTCAAGCCAGCAGGCCACACATGTCCTTCTGTTAAATGTTTCCCCCTTCTCCGACCGCCAACACCGGGGATGGAGTGGGAACCCAAGCTCCCTCAGCAAGGCCCCAGAAGCTCAGAGGCTTAATCCTCTCGGGGCCCTACTGCTATACTTGGTGTCCCATAAGCCCCAAGTTTCTGGCAGTGGTTATTCCAATCATATTTACTTTTCCAGAGAGCACAATGTTCTGAGAATTTTTCCTGAGCATCTGTTGTGTTGGCTGGTTCTGCGCTGGGGGCTGGGAGCCCTCAAAGTTTCTCAGATCTAGGAGGGCAGGGGCCCCCTGAATCCTGCCATAAATCTTGGGAGAAGAAGAAAATGTGATCGTATTCCAACAGAACTAGAAAAATAAATACTAAAAGCAAACTGGAAGCCTATGGGAGGGAGTGACAACTTCTTCTTGAGAAAAGACTCAGAGAGGGGAAGGTATGAAGTGTTTTCTGGGGCCAATGATGGAGCAGCATGGACAGGACAAAAGGAGCAAGGGGTAGGAACTGGATCAGGGGGCTTTGAATAGACAACCGAGAGGCACAGACTCTCCCCCAGGATGATGAGGGGTTTCAGCAGATCCCTCAGACCATGCACAGACGCTTCAGAAAGGGCAGGGCTGGAGGGGGGCAGCAACCCAGGCTGGAGGGACAAGCTAGGGCAAACACAGGAATGCAAGAGGGGAGGAGGATTTGAAGGACACGGCAGAGATAAAATCAGCAATACCTACTGACCCATGGCCCAGAAATCTAGTGTGGCTGTCAGTGTGAATCTGCCTCCCTTTCCCCCTCACACCGCCCAGCCCTCACAGAGACTCCACTGGGAAATAGAAAAGAAACAGGATGTTCTGTTCCAATGAGTCACCAGGCCCCTGACTTTCTGGCCTATTCTCAAGCCCCTCCCCACCACCTCTCCTGGCCCCCAAGGCTCTCCTCCCTCCACTTCCCACCCAAACACAGGCTGAAGGCCTCAGAACAAGATTTCCTTCCTCCCTGTGGAATTCTGCCAGCTATTCGTGGGATATTTGAAACATGCCTCCAGGCTTTCGAAAGAAGGAGTCTCTGCTATCCCATTTTAGGGATGAGGCAACTGAGATCCCGAGGAGGCAAGCACTCTCCCAAGGCCACCTAGCACCACCTCCTCCAGTTAAAGAACCTCTCCATCCCTCTGGTATACACAGGCATCCATGGGCACAGGAAGCTGGAGACTCAAAGCTTGGATAAGAAACCCTGACCCAGTTACCAAGGAAATATTTAATTCAACACAGCCCACAGAGTGGAGCTTCTGCAGGTCCCAGAGCTCAGTCTGCCCTGGAGATGGGCTGGGAAGATTGCTGGAGCCCTTGGGGGCCAGCCTGGGTGGCCTCATCCCTCTTCTCCCTGAGCCCCTGGACTGTCCCACAGAGGCCCAGAGCCCCCCCGGTACACAGAGAGCCCTCTCTGGGCGGGGCCGCATGCAAACCCTAAATCCTCCCTCAGAGCCTGGGTCCAGAGCTTTCTTTCCCTACTACCCTTGGAGCACCATAGGTCCCACCCAGGTTCCCCCAGCACACAGCTGGCCCTCCAGCACCAGGCAGAAGGCACCTGTGTCAAGCATTCACTTCTTGTCAGAGACAAAGGTCCCAGGGCAGTGCAGACACATGCCTGGCTGCTCCCTCTCCCACCTGTGTTAGTCAGGAGCCTCTTCATAAAAGCTTCTTAGCACGTTTTATTTTCTTGCATCAAGGCATAAGTGAATTGACCTTGCAGCCTCATATTGCCTTCTCTCCAAATACAAGGGCATTGCTGGCCCCTCCCAGCTAGCCCCCTGGCCAGTACGTCAGAAGACAGCCCTTCAGAGAGCCCTGCACATCTTCTCTGCGTCCACGTGCACTGACATTCCCTGGGAGGCACCAGGCACCAGGTGACATCTGTCCCCAAAGGAGACCCCTGCTCTCACCCCGTTACCCTCCAGTGTGCGCAGGGCCACCCCCAGTGGCCCTCGGTTCTCTCCTCATCGTACTCCGGGGCGTAGTATGCAGAAGCAGTCCAGTAGGAGCGGCGCACCCTCCCCAGCGTTTCCTGCAGAGAGGCGCCCCTCTGCAGGGGAGCACAGGGGTCCACGAGTCCGGAGTCCCAGGGACAGTAGGTAGGGCAGGCCTGGGCTGCCATTCACAGGTGTCAGCGGCGGCCTCGGCGGGCATGGTGGGCGTGGTGGTGGGCGTGGTGCTGGTGGAGGTGGTGGTGGTGGAGGCCCGCACGGTGCGTGTGAGGCACGTGGCCAGGATGATGGAAGTGGTGAAGGTGTCCCAGGTGGCCCTGGCGCGGGAAGAAGCAAGGCTGGGCCCAGCGGACGCGGTTTCTCCTGGCAGCCGGTCGGTTCCTCTCCACATCCACACGGAGGTCCTGCTGTCCGCGGCACAGGCAGGCGGCCAGCAGCAGCAGCAGGAGGACGGCCACAGCAGCGCCAATGATCAAACCCACGAGGCCTAGCATCTGGACGCTGGACGGGCCTTCCATCTGGCAGCTCCTTGCTGCTTTCTCCCCTTCGGTAGCCTCTGCTCAGCCTTCACAGTCCCGGAACCTTGTTGTCTCGGCCCCCGCGGGCTGGAGAACAGCCAGGGAATGTGGGCGCAGCCTCTTTGGGCCGGAGCTGCCTGCCAAGTGTGAGGCCAAGCGACTGTTAACTCTGGGGAGGTCCATGGGGACGCTGGGTGGGGACAGAGGCATCAAGCAGGGCTGTGGAAGGAAGAGCCCTGAGACTGGGGACAAGAGGTCCAGGCCCCCCACCTCTGCCACCTGGCCAAGTGACCAGGCCAGCCCCCTCCCCTCCCTGGCCTCAGCAGGCACCACTCTTAGATGGGACAACATAGCGAGTAAGAATGTGGGTTCTGGAACAACACAACTCATTAGCTCTGTGACTGTAACACAAGTTACAGTAACACAAGTACTGTGTTAAGTAACACATGTTACTTAACTTCTCTGTGCTTTAATTTCCTCATCTGCAAAATGGCCAGTAAGAGTACTTTCCAGGGCACCTGGGTGGCTCAGTGGGTTAAGCCTCTGCCTTCGGCTCAGGTCATGATCTCAGGGTCCTGGGATCAAGTCCCGCATCGGGCTCTCTGCTCAGCGGAGAACCTGCTTCCTCCTCTATCTCTCTCTCTGCCTCTCTGCCTACTTGTGATCTCTCTCTGTGAAATAAATAAATAAAATCTTTAAAAAAAAAAAAAGTACTTTCCAGCATACACAGGGTTTTCTAAGGACTCAAGGGGTTAAGATTTACAAAGCGCTTACTAGTCCCTGACACGTTTTCCCTCAATATTACTGCAGTGGAGTGTGGCCCCGGGAGACCTCAGCCTTTGTGAGTCTCTGGCTCCCTGTCCAGCCACCCAAGTCCTCCTGGACAGGGACAGGCCCTATGGAATGAATTGTCCTGTACTTCAGGAGCTCAGTGAGGTACTGCGGGCAGATCTGCATCATTGGGCAAGTTGAACCCTGTCTCTAGGTCCTCGTTGCCGCCGGGTCTGGGTGTTAGACCATGCTCAGGAGGCAGGAAGGAGGCTGCTGAGCTCAGAGAGGCCAGACCCCATCCTGCCTCCCGGCACCCGTTCAACAGTCTCGACTGTTGAACAGCCCCTTCTGCCGTGGGCTTGTCAGGTCAGAGATGTTCTCATCCTCAAAGCTCCTCTGCACATGCAGCTCTGCATCTCACTCCACCAGACCACAGATGCCCAGGGCCCTCCACAGTGAGGCCCCACATCCTCTGTGTCCTTCTCTGGTGCACGCTCATCTCCCTGCCACCTGGAGGAATGTTTTCAGCAGCTAGCCTCTGCAGATCCTTAGGCAAACCCTTCCCCTGACCCAGCCCAGTTCCTCCTCTGGAAAAGTGCCAGGGCAAGAGGTGACCTCCAGGGACTTTCCCTCTCAGACCTCAGTGACATGAGCTCTCTCGGGGAGGCCTCAAACCCTTAGTGAAAACCTTCTCTGGATGAAAACGCCAAATGCTGTCTTCAACAAAATTGGACTCAGGGGGCAGCAGCTCTAATGAATCCAGGGGTTTTTGTCCTCAGAGGGAAAGCCACTTAAACTTTTAATGATGCCAAAGTGAGAACTCCCTCCTATGGCTTCTGGAGCCCTGGGAGCCCAGCTGCCTTCTCTCAAGGCCCATTAAGGGATGGGGAGGGGAGTCTGCTGGAAAGAAAAGGAGGAAGGCAAACAGAACTTTCTCCTTCTTCTCTAAGGAGACTCCCACTCCACACCAACCACGGGATGGAGGCAGAGCCCTGCAAATGGCAGACATGCAGGGCTTCAGTCGGCACAAAGCGCCGACTGGAATCGCTCAGACCCAGCCCTCAGTGAGAGTTAGAGAAACTGAGGACAGAGAAGGGAAGCAACTTGCTTCAGGTTTCCCAGCTTTGTGGGCTATTGTGTACAGCAGGTAACAAAGACAGCACTATTCCTGGAGTGATGGGGCATCCAGAGTGAGAGGCTGAGATCAGCTGGGGAACTTCCACAGAGTTAACAGGGACAGGGATGGGCAGAAGTGGATGACACTGAACGTTCCACCCCCTCACACACACATACACATGGCATTTGTTTTCTTGAGTGCAGAGTCACTTCCCATCTGGACAGAAGACAGGATCCCAGAGTGGGTATTTGATGAGATGCTTTGAGCACCTGGGGGAAGGTAGAGAGAGCACAGTCCTCTGGGTCCGCAGAAGTGACTGAGACCTTCTTGGTGGCCTGACTGGACACAAGGGTTTGCAGGACTGAAGACTTTAGAGGAATGTGTGGTTGTGTCAGAAAAGCTGTTCTGTACCACTGTGACTGTATTTCTCCCATAGGGTTTGGTCTTCTGCACACTCCGCAGGCTGCCTTCTTGGCCGACGTGCTGGGACCATGCAGATAGGTCAGCCATTTGGAGTTCCTATCATTTAGCTTCATGCCCATACATTCTAGGGCGCAAAGACTTACACTTGCATGCCTGTGCGCCCTTGTAAACTGTTCTGTGGGTAAACTCATGCACCAAGAATTGTGTGCGCACATACTCGTGCACATATGTTCCATACAAGCTCACAAAATTGTGCTTGTACTAGATACAAGTGGCTCTTGGTTGTCCCACAATCCAACCCCTGTTTTCAGTAATTGGTGGCACCACCTAGTGGTGAAACTGTAAATTGCTAGACATATGAAAAAAGATATCAAGGATTGCATCTTATTACCAGGGTTACTAGAATCTAAAAATGGATAAAGAGTAAAATCCCAAAATTTATATTCCATTTAAATAAGATTCAAAAGTCAATCCATGCATGAATTTGGGGAAATTATGCAAATCAGGAAATTTGTTTTCAGATTAAAAATCAAATCAGGAGGGGCGCCTGGGTGGCTCAGTGGGTTGGGGCCTCTGCCTTCGGCTCAGGTCGTGATCCCAGGGTCCTGGGATCGAGCCCCGCATCGGGCTCTCTGCTCAGCAGGGAGCCTGCTTCCTCCTCTCTCTCTGCCTGCTTCTCTGCCTACTTGTGATCTCTGTCTGTCAAATAAATAAATAAATAAAATCTTTAAAAAAAATCAAATCAGGAAAGACCACTTTGAGAACCTATCTCATAAGTCTGGAGGGAAAAAGAATAAAGAGAGAGAGAGAGAGAGAGAGGAAATTCCCAGGAACTCAAATATGCTTATATAATGGACATTCTAAAAGTAGAGAGCAGAGACCATGGAGAAATGATCATTCAAGAAATAAAGAAAATTCCTGAGCAAGAATTGAGCATTTAGATGAGAAGTCTCACTGCATACTAGGCAAATTATTTGCAGGGGTGGGGGTAGCCAGGGCAGACCGTCTAGGTATACCCAGGTGAAATTTTGACATTAAAAATGTTATGTAAAAAAATATAGAAAGGAATTCAGATGGTACAGCTATATAGAAACAGTCTGGCAGTTCCTTACAAAAGTAAACACCTTCTACTATATTACCCAGCGATCACACTTCTTAGTATTAACACAAAGTAGTTTAAAACTTACATTCACACAAAACCTGCACATAGATGTTTACAGCATCTTTATTCTTAACTGCCAAAACTTAGAAGCAACCAAGATGCCCTTCCGTAGAAGAATGAATAAATAAACCAGGGTACATTAAGACAAGAATATTATTCAGCACTAAGAAGAAATGAGCTATCAAGCCATTAAAAGACATGGAGAAATCTTAAATACATTTTGGTAAGAGAAAGAATACAATCTGAAAAAGCTAAATACTGTATAATTCCAAACATATGATATTCTGGAAAAGGCAAAACTATGGAGACAAAAGGATCAGTGATTGCCAGGAGTCAGAGACGAGAGAAGCATGAAGAGGTGGGGCACAGAGGATTTTTCAGGCAGTGAAACTATTTCCCAGGACACCGTCATGTTGGATACATGTTATTACACATTTGTCACAGCCCTTACAATGGACCACACAAGAGTTAAGCCTAATGTAAACTATGTACTTTGGTTGCCTATGATGTATCAATGGAGGTTCATTAATCACAACAAATGTGCCACCGTGGGGCCAGATGATAGTGGGGGACGCTATGCACATGTGGGGACAGGATGGATATGGGAAATCCGTGTACATGCCACTCAATTTCGCTGTGAATCTAAAACTGCTCTAAACAAATAGTCTATTCTAAAAAAGTAAAAGGATTAAGAAATGATCCTACAAGCAACTGGAGCTGTTCAAACTGTCTCAAAGAATAGAGCAAGATAGGAACTTTCCTTTATTTTTTAATTTATAAAATTTACTTCTACTTTCTAATTTACTTTCTAAACCTAGCATAACCCTGATACCAACCCTGACAATGATCGCATAAAAACACCGCAAATATCAAAACTCTAAAAAATAACATATTTATATCCCTAGCAGAATGTTGAAAGACTAATGCTCCATAAACAAATAGTTTATTCTAGGAATGTGAGAGTGGCTTGATATTTTTAAGAAGTCTATTGTTATAATTATTTATACAAATAGGTAAAAAGAATAAAACCACTTAATATCCTTAGTAGGAGGCAGAAAGGCATTTGATAAAATTCATTATTCATTCTTGATATATATATATGTACATATATATATAGGAACAAAAAAATAGAGTGTATTAGAAGGATACTCCCTTCACATGATTAGAAAGAAAAATATTTCAAACTACCAGCCAACATCATGACTGATGGGAAGAAAACAGAGATGTTCTCATGAAATCCAGGGAAAAGTGAGAATGCTCACTCATACCAATTTCACTTAGCACATTTTTTTTAAGATTTTATTTATTTATTTGACACACAGAGATCACAAGTAGGCAGAGAGGCAGGCAGAGAAAGAGGGGGAAGCAGGCTCCCCACTGAGCAGAGAGCCTGATGCGGGCCTCGATTCCAGGACCCCGAGATCATGACCTGAGCCAAAGGCAGAGGCTTAACCCACTGAGCCCCCAGGCACCCCACTTAGCACATTTTTAAAAGAGCACAAAATAAAAAGTAGAAATATTTACTATGTAATTACATATCTAGAAACCTTAAGAAATTATGCTAAAAACCATTCACACTAATAAGAGGTTTAATAAAGATAATTTAAAAATAAAATATAGGGGTGCCTGGGTGGCTCAGTTGTTAAGCGTCTGCCTTCAACTCAGGTCAGGATCCCAGAGCCCTTGGGATCAAGGTTCACGCTGGGCTCCCTGCTTGGTGGGAAGCCTGCTTCTCCATCTTCCATTTCCCCTGCTTGTGTTCCCTCTCTCACTGTCTCTCTCTCTCTCTGTCAAATAAGTAAATAAAATATTTTTTAAAAAATAAAGGGGCGCCTGGGTGGCTCAGTGCATTAAGCCTCTGCCTTCAGCTCAGTTCATGAAATCGGGGTCCTGGGATCGAGCCCCACATCGGGGTCTCTGCTCAGTGGGGAGCCTGCTTCCCCCTCTCTCTGCCTGCCTCTCTGCCTACTTGTGATATCTCTCTCTCTCTCTCTGTCAAATAAATAAATTAATTAAATAAAAATTAAAAATACAAAAATATAAATACAAAAAGCAGGGACTTTCCTACATAATGGTAATAATTAATTTAAAAACACAACAAAGTAAAAACATTACAGAAATTGGCAGTAAAAAACGTAAAACCTCTAGGAATAAATTAAGCAAGAATACTAATGGTGGGGGCTGGAGGGGGTAAGGGAGACAATATTTTGCTCAGGAAAGAAATATGTGAGTTTCTTCCTTGTAGGCCCAGAGCACCTGTCTGGGGAAAGATTTGAATTATTACAGAAAAAATACAAAGAAAAGGAATGAATATGCAATCTTTGACATTCAGAGCAGGCCTCTTCCTTATAAGTCAAGCCAATGTCCTGAGAGCATTTTCGAAGTTCCTTTTTCTCCCCCTTTCAACACCGGATCAAGAAGCAAGCTGAGGACCCGGCCCACAGAGCTCCCCCACAGCGCAGAAAGCTCCCAACTTGCGTGTGTGACAGCTGAGTAGCAAGGGTTTGAAGCTCTAAGGCAGAGGGGGGCCATGATAGCCAGGCCTAGGGGAAGCCTGGTCTCTTCTGGCCCCAGGTGATGATGAAAAAGAGAAAAGAAACAGAAGAAAGAGATGGGAAGTATAAAATCTGTGAGGCAGCCCCTAGAGGATGGGGGTAGAGATGGGGGTAGAGACCAGTAGACACTGACATTATGTGGATAAAAAATACAGTCTACAAAATCTGGGAATTCATAAAAAACGTGACCTCATTTGCACATACAAGGCAGTTAGGGCTGGAAATGTTCGAGTTGCAACCTTAAATGTATGCACAGACAAGAGCTGGAGAGCTACACGACGTGTTATTAACAGTGCTTCTCACTGAGTGGTGGGGTTACCAGTGATTGATTTTTATTTCGGCAATCGGTATTTTTAACATTTTAACAATAAACACCTTATTTGTATATTAACGAAAGCAACAGAAGTTACAGCAGCTTTAGAAAAGATATTCAGGGGGTGCCTGGGTGGTACCATCAGTTAAGCAACCAACTCTTGGTTTCCGCTCAAGTCTTGATCTCAGGGTCTTGACCCCACCCCCAGCTCTACGCTCAGCGTGGAGTCTGCTTGAGTTTCTCTCTCCCTCTCCCTTTGCTCCTCCCCTCTGTGCTCTCCAGCTCACTAGCTCTCTCTCAATTAACAAATAAATATTCAGAAACCATGCCGACCCAAATAGAATAGCTCTGAATCCCAGCCAAGCCATTCACCTCCTTCACCAAAGAGCAGCCAGACTCCAGAATCATAAACTCGATTGGTGTCAGCTTAAAAATGCCAAAAAGTGTAAAAAGTATATCAGATTGGCTGTCCTCGGGAATGGGAGGGAGCTGATTAACCCAAGGGAACTGCTCTTCCCCAGCCCTCCTGGATGGTGTGCCCATGGGCATTTAGACACGCATATAGCAGATAAACACAGTAAATTTTTTTTAGCCTCACTTTCCCCTTATGCACAATGAGGGAAGGACTGGTGACAGATTGAATCTGTACAGTCAAAGTTGCCTTCCCTTCTGACTTTTCAAGTTTCTACAACTTTCTGAAACCACCATTAAAAGATAACCGTGACACTTAGGATTTCATTTATTTAACTAACATCTATTTAACCTGGCCCCGCATTTCGTGCTAAGGCTAGGGAGAAGAAAGATGCAAATCTTTGCCCTCCAGGAGCTTTCTACCTTGGATAAGAGACAGAAATAGAAATGATTACAATGTACCAGGTAAATTCTGGGACCTGAGTGTTCAGAAGGCCCCAGCACATTGCAAAAGAGAGGGTCATTCATAAGTAATAAACTTCTCTCCCTTTTCTCCCCAACCTGCTATTTTAATAATTGCTAGAATAATTACACTTTACAAATTGATCTCACTTAAACCTCCCACAACTCAATTATCCTCGTGTTACATACATATGAGGCTCATAGCTAGGAAGTGGCAAGCCAGAATGGAGCCTGGGCCTGTCTAGCCCCAAAGCCTACCACCAACACAGTGCTAGACTGAGAGAGGGAACTGAATGAGGCATGAGGCCTCCCTTCAAAAGAGGAGCTGTGTCTCTGAGAATCCACAGGAGAGAAAAAAGAGACTCTGGGAGAATAAAGGAGGAAAAGAAGGGAAGAGTCTTTCAAGACTTCTGCCTTAAAAATTTGAAAAATTCTGATTAGATGTGTAGAACAATGTTCAAAGAGATAATAGTTTCCTGAGTGGCTTTCCAACCTATTCTCCACCAAAAAGAAACATTTTCTTAAAGTAGATAATAATCAGGGGTGCCTGGGTGGCTCAGTGGGTTAAAGTCTCTGCCTTCGGCTCGGGTCATGATCCCAGGGTCCTGGAATCGAGCCCCGCGTCGGACTCTCTGCTCGGCAGGAAGCCTGCTTCCTTCTCTCTCCCTGCTTCTCTGACTACTTGTAATCTCTGTCTGTCAAATGAATAAATAAAATCTTTAAAAAAAAAAGTAGATAATAATCAAAAGATGAGATGGTTGGATAGATGAATTAATATGTGATAATGCGAACAGTAAATTGCTGACAATTGTCAAAATTAGGTTTTAAGTATATGGCTATTCACACTACAATTTTTCTGGCCTTTCTGTATGTTTAAAATTTTTCACATACACACCCACCACCAACCCTCCCCCCCCACACACACAATGTTGTAGGCAGGGGGCAGTAAGCAATAGGTAAGCAGGAAAGTAGGAGAATGGAGTTTTCTAGTGCTGTCCCATATGGTAGCATTAGCCACATGGCGATTGAGTCCATGAAATGTGGCTAATCTGAGTTGAGGGGTTCTGTATACATAATATAGACTCCAGATTTTTAAAACTTATACATAAAAGAATAGAAGATATCTCATCAATAATTTTTATCCTACGGACGCCTGGGTGGCTCAGTCAGTTAAGGTCTATCTTCAGCTCAGGTCATGATCCCAGGGTCCCGGGATTGAGTCCCACATTGGGCTTTTCCTTGCTCACTGGGGAGCATGCTTTTCCCTCCGCCTCCTGCTCCCCTTGCTTGTGCTCCCTCCCTCTGACAAATAAATAAATAAAATCTTTAAAAAAAATTTTTTTATCCTATTCGCAGGTTGAAATGATAATTTTTATATGTTAAATTAAATAAAATACATTATTTAAATTAATTTTTACCAGCTTTTGGTTTTTTAAACATGTACTACACATGTAACTTATATGCACACCCTGTAGAGCATTTCTACTGAACAGTGTCACCTACAGCACTGAGTCACCACAGATCCTATTCTTTTGCTTATTCACACCTGCTCTGGATCAGTTCCTGTGCTGGGCGAGGCAGGGATGAATCAAACACAGTCACGGCCACAGATAGCCGAAGGTCCAGGTCCGGGAGACAAGCCAAGACAGACCTGGAAACCTACAGGATTTCAGTATCTAGGTAATCTCAGTGGCTTCCTTGCTTGTGAGTGTCCATGTGGTGCCTTTCTGATTAGACAGAGGGCAGAACCTTTCTACACATTTAGAAATATGTGGGGGTGTTTGAAGAGGTCAGGATTGAGGGTCAGCATTTCACATGCAAGAGTCAGGGAAGGTAAGCATCCCACACTAAAGACAGTCCCACTAGAGGAGAATTATTTTATCCAAAACACCAGTAGTGTCCCTGTTGAGAAACCCAGTAGGGGAAGAATGACACACCTGTTTCTGCCCACTGGATAAGGACTCTGAGGCCTGTTTACCAACCCATACAGAGGTAGCACCGATATTTCTATGCAGGCAAGAACAAGAAGCTCCCTTGGGTACTGAATCACATAACCCAATTCCATGTCTCCTTAAAGGTAGGAAAACTACCCTGGGACAGTTAAGGACACCCAAGGCTTTGGGTCCCAGCAGGAAACCTGTCTGATTATGAAGACTGCCAAAGGCAGCATTCACTTAGCCCAGCCTAATTAACTGTCTGGGAGCCTGTACCCAGGGTTCAGGGCACCACTCTCCAGCATCAGGCTTTAAAATGCCACAGTACAGCCCACTTCTGGAGGTGGTTCCCAGTGAAAATGAGTCATCCCTTTGGTCTGACCTCAGGGGTTGGAGCTATGGGAGATGAGGTGTGTGGATGGGTGTCCTAGCATAACTGCAGTTAAGGACAAGTCCTCAAACTCCACAGATCCCCAGAAGGCCTCAGTTGAGCACCAGGTGAAGGTGTAAGGACTCTGAGATAGGTGAGTATCACTGCTAGCTTGTGAAATGATCAGAAATCCCTTTCTAGGGGCACCTAGGTGGCTGAGTGGGTTAAAGCCTCTGCCTTCGGCTCGGGTCATGATCCCGGGGTTCTGGGATAGAGTGCATCGGGCTCTCTGCTCAGCAGGGAGCCTGCTTCCCCCTCTCTCTCTGCCTGTCCGTCTGCCTACTTGTGATCTCTGTCAAATGAATAAATAAAATCTTATAAAAAAAGAAAGAAAGAAAGAAATCCCTTCCTAGAACAAGGTTCAGTGGTGCAGGCAAGAAATGAGAGGTGCCTGCATCATAACAGTATCTGGGAGAAATGCAGGTAGAACAGGCTTAAAATATATTGTTGAGATGGAATTAAGAGGACTTCTGACACATTTGATAATGAGACTTAAGGGACCTGGAATGAACAACTGAATGGTAGAATAGGCCAGGATAACTTCTTGAGAAACTTGTCAGTGAAGAGGAAAAGAGGGATGAGGCAGCAGCTGCAAGAGGAAATTATGTCAAAGAAAGTTTTATTTTAAAGATACAGATGAGTGAAAAGAAGGGTCACATGTACCTTGATGTTCATAGCAGCAATGGCCACAATCGCCAATCTGTGGAAAGAGCCAAGATGCTCTTCAACAGACAAATGGATAAAAAAGATATGGTCCATATATACAATGGAATATTACACTTCCATCAGAAAGGATGAATACCCAACTTGTGTATCAACATGGACAGGACTGGAGGAGATTATGGTGAGTGAAATAAGCCAAGCAGAGAAAGTACATTATCATTTGGTTTCACTTACTTATGGAGCATAAGAAATATGAGACTGACACACTACTTACTGTGCAAACGAGGCACCTTGGAGCATAAGGAATAATATGGAGGACATCAGGAGAAGGAAAGGAAAATTGAATTGGGGTAAATCAGAGGGGGAGACAAAGCATGAGAGACTATGGACTCTGAAAAACAAACTGAGGGTTTTGAAAGGGAGGGGGTGGGGAATGGGTGAGCCTGGTGGTGGGTATTAAGGAGGGCACATATTGCATGGAGCACTGGGTGTGGTACATAAACATTGAATCTTGGAACACTGAAAACATAAAATAAAATAAAATAAAAATATAAAAAATAAAGATGCAAGAAGATGGAGCCCTGTATTCCATGGGAATCCCCAAGGGAGGGGTGTAACTCATGGAATGACATTCCTGTGGAGAAGAGAGGGATTAGGGATTAGAGTCAGGAATAGGGGTGGAGTGGGATATTTTGATATTAACTCCCTGTCTCAGTGCCTGGTATCATGAGCTTCCAGCCAACTAGATACCTGAAGTGATGCTCCTTGGAACTCATTCCTTTTCCTTCCTGCTCACAGTTTTTTTTTTTTTTTTTAATTAAACTATGTGATATTTACCACAAAAGTTTTTTAAAAGGTGATAGAAAAATTGAAATCAGAAAGAGAGAAAAGATATGTGAAGCAAATAAGCAAAAGAAAGTTGGTATAATAATAGACAAAGTAAATTTTAGGGCAAAAAAACTTTCTAGAAATAAAGAGGATGCATATATAAACATAAAAGATCATTTTCACCAGGAGGATATACCAATTATAGTGTTGTATGCTCCTAATAACATAGTATGAAAGTATATAAAGCAAAAATTTCTAGAACTCTAAGGAGAAACTGACAAATTCATAATAAGGAAAAGGATTCTAACACATATCCTTAAATTATTGAGAGGTCAAGCAGACCAATCAGTAAGAATTTAGATTTGAACAAAGTTGACTGTGAACTTGATAAAGTGGACATATATAGAATCACTGCCCTCAGCAGAGAAGACACATTCTTTTCAAACACACAGATACTATTGATGAAAAATCACCAGAAAATAGGTCATAAAGCAAATCTCAACAAATTTAAAGGATGGATATCATACAGACCACAATCTTGGAATACAATGAAGTTAAATTAGAAATCAAGTTGAGATAAATTTTTAAAATTTAAAGGTTTATCCAACAACCTCCATTTGTTTGGGAATTAAGAAATATACTTCCATAATAATTAAAAGGAATAGTAATAGAAATTACAAATTATTTAGCACAAGACAGATTTAGAAATAGTACATATCAAAATATGTGGAGTGAAATTAAAAAAGCATTTATGATTAGAAAAAATAAAGTCTTAAATTTAATGAGCTTAAAAACTGAGAAAAATAAGCCAAGGTTAGCAGAAAAAAGAAAATAATAAAGATTAGACCAGATATAAATCAAACAAGGAAGAGAGAAACAATTTTTTAAAAATCAACAAAATCAAGAGTAGGTTTTAAAAAATATATACAATTGGTAAATCCTGAACTAGACTAATAGAAAAAAGAGCAAAGACTCAAATAAATAGAATCAGAAATTAAAGAGGAGACACTATAACAAGTGACAGAGAAATTAAAAATAACATAAGAATTACTATAAACAATTACATATCAACAAATTACATAATCTAGAAATGGATAGATTCTTAGAATGGATAAATTAGAAAGAAGAAATTTCTTCTAAATTCTTAGAAGAAATGGATAAATTCTTAGAATCCCACAATCTACCAAAACTGAATCAAGAAGAAATAAAAAGCCTGAACAGACCAATAACAAAGAGATTGAATCAATAACCAAACACCCCCTACCAATCACAGACTAGGACCAGATGGCTTCACAAGTGAATTCTACCAAACACCAAAAGAAGAATTAAAACCAATCCTTCTTAAATCCTCCCCCCAAAAAAAAAAACAGAACAAGAGGGAACACTTGCAAACTCATAATTTTATAAGGCTAGCATCACCCTGATACCAAAGCCAAAACAGCCGCCATGAGAAAAAACAAAAACAGAAACTGCAAGTAAATATCCCTGGTGAACATAAGATGCAAAAATCCTCAATAAAAATTCTAAAAAAAACTGAATTCAACATTACATTAAAAGGATTATATACTACAACAAGGCAGACTTATTCCTGGAACGCAAGGATGGTTCAACAGACAAAAATCAGTCAATGTAACAATACACCATGTCAACAAAATGAAGGATAAAAAAACATGATCATCTCAATTGATTCAGGAGAAGCATTTGACAAAATTCAACACCCTTTCATTGTAAAAACTCTCAACAAAATAAAAAGAGAAGGAAACTACTTCAACATAATAAAAGTCATATATGAAAAAAACCCACAGCAAACATCATGCTCAGTTGTAAAAGACTGACAGCTTTTCCTCTAAGATCAGAAACAAGGCAAGGATGCCCCCCTTTCAGCATAATACTAGAAGTTCTAGCCAGAGAAATTAGAAAAGAAAAGGAAATAAAGGCATCTTAATTGGAAAGAAAGAAGTAAAATTATCTCTGTTGGCAGATATAATCTTATATTTAGAAAACCCTAAAGACTCCACAAAAAAAGCCATTAGCACTATAAATCAACTCAGCAACATAGAAGGATACTATACACAAAAGCCAACACACAAAAATCAGTTGCATTTCTATACAAGAACAATCTGGAAAGAATCACAAAAACAAGTCCGTTTACAATAGCATCATGAAGGGGCGCCTGGGTGTCTCAGTAGGTTAAGCCTCTGCCTTCGGCTCTGGTCGTGATCTCAGGGTCCTGGGATCGAGCCCCACATCGGGCTCTCTGCTCAGCGGGGAACCTGCTCTCTCTGCCTGCCTCTCTGCCTACTTGTGATCCCCCTCTCTCTGTCAAACAAATAAATAAAATCTTTAAAAAATAAAAATAAAAAATAGTATCATAAAGAATAAAAGACTTAGGAATTTACTTAACCAAGGAAGTGAAAGACTTGTACAATAAGAACTACAAAAAAAAAAAGAAGAAGAAGAAAGAAGAAGAAGAACTACAAAAATTGCTGAAAGAAATGCAAGCAGACATAAATAAGTAGAATCACTTCCCATGTGCCTGGATTGGAAGACTTAACACACTTTAAATATCAAAACTATCCAAAGTGCCCTACAGATTCAACGCAATCCCTAAGAAAATCCCAATGATGTGTTTCACAGAAATAGAAACTCATCCTAAAATACAATGGAATCTCAAAAAATGGCAAGTAGCCAAAACAATCCTGAAAAAGAAGAAAAGGAAGACAAAACTGGAAGACTCACACTTCCTGATTCCAAAACCCACCAAAAAGTTACAGCAATCAAAACAGTATGGCACCAGCAAAGAAAGAGATGTATAGACCATTAGAATACAATAGAGAGCCCAGTAATAAACCCCCACATATATGATCAAATGACTACTGACAACAAGGGTGCCAAGATACTCAGTGAGGAAAGGATAGTCTTTTCAAAAAATGGCACTTGGAAAACTGGGTATCTACATGAAAAGAATGAAGTTAAACCCTTACTAAAACCATATACAAAAATTAACTCAAAATGAATCAAAGACCTAAATGTAAGACCTGAAACAATAAAACTCTTAAAAGAAAACATAGGACAAAAGTTTCATGACAGGGAGTGCCTGGGTGGCTCAGTGGGTTAAAGTCTCTGCCTTCGGCTCCAGTCATGATCTCAGGGTCCTGGGATAGAGCCCCACATCAGGCTCTCTGCTCAGCAGGGAGCCTGCTTCCCCCACCCTCTCTCTGCCTACTTGTGATCTCTGTCTGTCAAATAAATAAATAAAATCTTTTTTTAAAAAAGTTTCATTATATTGTATTTGGCAATAATTTCTTAAATAGGACACCAAGGAAATAGGTAACAAAAAAAAAATTAGACAAACTGGACCCCATGAGAATTTTAAAACTTTGTGTATCAAAAAAACAAAAACAAAAACAAAAACCCACTATCTACAGAGTATGAAGGTAGCCTACAAAGTGGGAGGAAATATTTGCCAATCATATATCTGATAAGGGATTAATATCCAGAATCTCTAGAGATCTTCTAAAACTCAACAACAACAACAACAACAACAAAACAATTTAATTTAAAAATGGGCATAGGCATCAGAAAAGATCAGAAAAAATGGGCATGTGCATCAACCTAGATGGAACTGGAGGGGATTATGCTGAATGAAATAAGTCAAGCAGAGAAAGACAATTATCATAACGTTTCACTCCTATGCGGAATATAAGGAATAGTGCAGAGGACCATAGGGGAAGGAAGGGAAAACTGAATGGGAAGAAATCAGAGAGGGAGACAAACCATGAGAGACTCTGGACTCCAGGAAACAAACTGAGGGTTACAGAAGGGAGAGGGTGGGGAGTTGGGGTAGCTGGGTGATGGGTATTAAGGAGGGCACGTGTGGTGATGAGTACTGGGTGTTACATACAACTAATGAATCGTTGAACACTACATCAAAAACTAATGAGGTACTGTATGTTGGCTAACTGAACATAATAAAAAAAAGAGAGAAGTTATTCCTAAATTAATTAATTAATTAAAATGGGCATAGGACTTGTACTGACATTTCTCCAAGATGATATATTAATGGCCAATAAGCATATGAAAAGATGCTCAATATCACGAACCATTAGGAAAACATAAATCAAAACCATAATGAGATATCACCTCATGCCTATTATGACGGCTACTATTATGGAAAAAAATGGAAATTAATAAGTGTTGATAAGCATGTGGAGAAATTGGAACCCTTGCATACTGTTGATGGGGAGTATAAAATAATAGTACTGCCACTGTAGAAAATAGTGGAGGCTCCTCAAAATTTTGGAGGTTCCTCAAGAAATTTTTAAAAAGAAATGCTATACCAGCCAGCAACTCCACTTCAGGTACATACCCAAAAAAACTGAAAGCAGGGTTAACGTTAGCATAACAGCATTGTTCACAGCAGCTAAAACATGGGAGCAACCCAACTTTCCATCAGCTGGTGAATGTATGAGCAAAATGCGGTATGTCCATACAATGGAATGTTAGTCTGTCTTTAAAAAGGAAGGCATCCTGCAATGGCGACAATATGGATGAACTTTGAAGGCATTATACTCATTGAAATAAGCCAGTCACAAAAAAGATAAATACCGTATAATGCCACATGGTAGGCTCCTCTTCTTATTTACAATTCCCTGTTGCCTTGTCTATGAATTCAGTTTCCATTTACCACCTCCAGGAGTGGCGATGGAGGGGCTGAAGGAGTTACTGAGAGGATGTCAGCTGGGCTTGGCAGCTCCCCATTCCTCCCAGGACTTCTCTGGGTGTCTCTGGTTCAAGCAGTGACAATTACTGACTCAGTTTGAGGGCAAATATCTCCCATGTCCACTACCTGGGCCTGCCTGCTTGCTGTTACAGTCTCTTACCAGTCATCTTGATGGTTCCCCCAGGCCCTTCCTCCTGCTCCTCGTAACCATTGCCTGTGAGCCAAGAACCCCCAAAACCACTGTCTTCATTGCAGTAACCTCTTCCTTGCTTTGGTTGGCTATGGTTTCCTCTAACAATTCAATCTCATTTGTTTATCATTTCTCAGCAATTCTTCAACATTTCTGGTCTGCTGGTAGCACTCTCTCTGATTTTTCAGTGTTGTTAAGAATTAAGAGTTAGGGGCGCCTGGGTGGCTCAGTGGGTTAAGCCTCTGCCTTCGGCTCAGGTCATGATCTCAGGGTCCTGGGATCGAGCCCCACATCGGGCTCTCTGCTCCGCAGGGAGCCTGCTTCCCCCTCTCTCTCTCTCTGCCTGCCTCTCTGCCTTCTTGTGATCTCTGTCTCTCTGTCAAAAAAAAAAAAGAATTAAGAGTTAATTTTTATTTAAATATGTACAAGTTCTATCTTCTACAAGTTTTTGGTAAGACCTCCACACACATATTGAGTCTCCAAACTTGGCTAGCTCCAAGGACTCAAGATCTTACTTTCTGGACCAAAGATGAAATACAGTTTTCTGATTTGTAAATTTATTGTAAATTTATTGATATGAAAGGCCATCCAGATTCATAAAAGTGAAAGTATATTTGAGGTTTTGGCCTCGTTGGAAATGACATAAAGATAATTATAAAGCTTATTATAATTATAATTATAATTATAAAGAAAGGATATATTAGTGAATCGACTGCTGGATTCTGAGAGAATAGATTCTTTTAATACAGGTTTGGTCTCTTCCCTCAGGGCCTCCTAGCAATTAGAAACTAGTAGAGGACACACAGCCACATAACTGGGGCACACAGATTTTATGTCCCCCAGATTCCTCGATCTGTCATCCTGCTGCCAGAGTGATCTCCCTAGGCCTGAGTCCTGGGACTCAGGGCCTCATAGCAGTTCCAACCACCTCTCACCTCCCCAAAGGTCTTCAAGAACGGCCCAATGTCCACCAGGTGGAGCCCTGGAGTTAGAACCCATCAGATGGCCCCCCCAAATCAATCTTGCACTATGACAAGAATAAAACACTAAGAGGAAAATGGGTATATCCCAAATACATGGAAAATTTGACAATGGGGAAGAATATATATTGTTGGAAATCTCTTCACGAACACATTAGAAGGAAAAGAGCTATGTAACCAGGACATTTAGTAAAAGACGTGGATTGATGGAGATCATGTTCCTGGAGGAGAAAACTTGATTTTATAATGACAAGTCTGCCTTTCAAATTTGTCAATGAATTAAAGACAAAATCCCAGAAGAGATTTCATGAAATTTGACAAGCTGACTGCACAATTTTTTTGGAAAAAGAAATGTGCTAGAATAATGAAGACACTATTAAAGAAGGCTAGTAAGAGGGAATCTGACCTAGCAGATAGCAAGACACTAGTAATTACAGTAATTAAAAGAATGTGGTATGAGGACTGTAAGAGACAAAAAAATATATTTAAGACCTAACATCGTGTCTAGAAAGAGATCCACAAATATATGAAAAATGAGTATTGATAAACGGTGCTGCAACAAATGTAATTCTGGAAAATGCAAGTAATCTAGTCACAGAAAACATTCGAGGTGGCCTGGTTTGGGGAGAGGGGAATGGGTTACCCCAGGGCATGGGGAAACTTTGGGGATAACAGATAAATTCTCAGTCTTGATTGTGTTGATGGTTTCATGACCGTACACTTACGTTAAAATTCATCAAGTTATATGATTTATATATATGCAATTGTACATCACTTATGGTCAATAAGACCGCAACAAGAAAGCATGCTTAAAAGCCATATTTAAGAGCGCCTGGGTGGCTCAGTGGGTTAAAGCCTCTGCTTTCGGCTCAGGTCATGATCCCAGGGTCCTGGGATCGAGCCCCACATCGGGCTCTCTGCTCCGCAGGGAGCCTGCTTCCCCCTCTCTCTCTGCCTGCCTCTCTGCCTACTTGTGATCTCTGTCTGTCAAATAAATAAATAAAATCTTTTTTTAAAATGCCATATTTAATATGATTACAAAATCAACTGGGGAGCTTGGGGGGCTCAGTCATTAATCATCTGCCTTCAGCTCAGGTAGGTCATGATCCCAGGGTCCTGAGATCGAGCCCCGCATCAGGCAGGAAGCCTGCTTCTCCCTCTTTCACTCCCCCTGCTTTTAATTGCTTTTAATTGCTCACTCGCTCTCTCTCTCTCTCTCTCTCTCTGTCAAATAAATAAATAAAAATTTTTTTTAAAAAATCTATTTTTCTGTGTAGATATGCATATGTAAATGACCAGAAAAGTATCTAGATAGATATACATAAAACCAGAACACTGGTTACCTTTGGGGAGTTGGGGAGAGGCAGCATGAAAAGGGGGTGTGACTTGTATACCATATACTTCTATATTCTTCATGTTTTTTTAAAAATACGTTCTAGGGGCGCCTAGAACGTAAAAATACGTTCTAGGGCCAGAGGTTTTAACCCACTGGGTGGCTCAGTGGGTTAAAGCCTCTGCCTTCAGCTCAGGTCATGGTCCCAGGGTCCTGGGATCGAGCCCTACATCGGGCTCTCTGCTCAGCAAGGAGCCTGCTTCCCCACCACCCCCCACCCGCCTGCCTCTCTGCCTACTTGTGATCTCTGTCTGTCAAATAAATAAAATAAAATCTTTTTTAAAAATACGTTTTATATGTGTAACTTGTATAAGTACATAAAAAGCTAAGAAAAGCACTTGTATTTTAAAATAGTTAAATAAAGGGGCGCCTGGGTGGCTCAGTGGGTTAAAGCCTCTGCCTTAGGCTTAGGTCATGATCCCGGGGTCCTCGGATCGAGCCCCATATCGGGCTCTCTGCTCAGTAGGGAGCCTGCTTCCCTTCCTCTCTCTCTGCCTGCCTCTCTGCCTGCCTCTCTGCCTACTTGTGATCTCTCTCTGTCAAGTAAATAAATAAATAAATCTTTAAAAAAAATAGTTAAATAAAAATCAAACAACAATAACAATATCCAGTTCCAAAATAAAATGACCATATTTGATAACGAGGCCCTTGAGCCCACAGAGGCACTGGAAGGAACCTCGAGGAGCCACCGTCAGGATACCTGTCCGGAGCGTGGAGAAGAGGAGTCAGGCGCAGTGAGAGGCACCCTATCACCACCTGACCTGGGCAGATCGGCTTTGCACTGAGCGAGGACGATGCATTCACGGGCGGACCCATCAGCATCACAGAGCTACCAGAGGACCCTGAGCCAGCCGCTTCGCCTCTCTAGAGCAGTTGTCCTGTCCATAACAATGAGGGTGCACCAGGAGGTTAGATATGGACTCCCTTGCCCTGATATTCTGCGATTCTCTTTGTCTCTCTTCACCCAATTCCCTCCCCATTACACCCTTTCCAAATTTTGCATTTTCTTGAGATCCCCATGAAAGCTGGCAGGACCTCTAACTCCTGTAAAGCAACTCTGCCTACCATTTGGGTGCTCACCCGTTCACTATTTTTTAAATTTACTCACCGAGAAGCATTTATGCATTTATTTAATTATTCATCCATCCACTCCTTGACTCATTCTGTACACACACACACGTCACACAGGCTGGGGGCCGACCTGTAAGTATGGGCCCTGACCCTGAGTCACTTTCTCCAACTTTTCCACACTAATTAAGATTTCCAAAGAGACTCTGTGTAATTGGGTCTTTGGGACATCATCCCTGAAGCACCCCAAAGTTTCTAAGCTGGGCGCCTTTCCCCTTCTCCCTCTAAATTGCCTTGGGGATTGCACAATCCCTTGGCACATAGGGAGCTTTGAAAGGTGCCTACTCCATTTGGCCTGCCTGCTGCCTGGGAGGCCGTCGGTCACAACGGAGCTGGGAGCTGCCCAGGTCAGAGAGACCCTGGCCACCCACAGTAAGCTACTGAGGACCCTGTGCAGCCTTGAGCACACCAGCGTCTCCTAATTCCACCAAACCTGACACCCTTTAGAGAACCTCCACTGAATTCTGAGTACTTTGCCTAATTCCACCCAATTCTAAAAGCTCCACTTAATTCTTTCAAGTTGCAAACACATCCCTGAATTCTGCACAAATCTAGGCATGTGTTCTTAGTTTGGAAAGCTGGGTCAGTGTGAAACCCTGTGTCCTGACCACCAGGGTTCCCGGGGGGCCCACTTCTTTGAACGGTGTTCTCCGAGCTGCAGCCAAGGAAGGCTCCTGGCCTCTGAATTATCTTCAGGGAAACAGGGAACATGGATCAGAAAGAGCCTCAAGGTAAGTAAAAAAGAGGAGATGTGGGGACAGGGGAAGGGGCCTTGGCTGGGAGTCAGGAGCCCCAAGGAATTACTGGACCCTTGGCTTCCCCCTCCAACTCAGTATGTGATGATGCTGGGCACGCCTCTTCTCCTCTCTGGGTCTCAGTTTCCATATGGAAAGAGGGGTGGTCTCCATGAGCTTCAAGACCCTCCCGGCTCTGCCAGGTTATTGTCCAGATTAGGAACAGCTTATGATTGTCACCCAGCTGCTCGTTCCCAATTTGTCTGAGCCCCATGAAGTCATAGCAAGACAGGAAAGAGTTGACTATGACCAGGCTGGGGGCTTCAACTTGGCCTTCAGAACCTGGGTGAGGAGGGGAAGGAGATGGCACCCCTACAGGCTGGCAGGGTAGGCAACAGACGACTTTGGAAATGCCAACACAGGGCCATGGTACACAAAACTGGCCTGGGAGAAATAAAAGAAGGCTCCCTGGGAGAGATGACATCTGCACTGGTTTTTAGGTAACCTATGTCTAGGAGTGAGGAGAAGGCAGAAAGGATACTGTGGGCTCTGCAGACAAAGCTTCCTAGCCCTGCTTTGGGAACCAGAGTTCCCCGGCATCCAGCCACATCCCTTCTTGGCCTCTCTTCCTACAGGCCTCCAACCCCCCAGCTGAAGGAGAGACAACAGAGCAGGGAGACCTGCAACTCAGCACTCAGGCTGGAAAGCAGACAAGACATTGAGCTAGTGGTTCTGTGACCATGTCCTCACTCTGATGTCTCTTTCTCCTCCTGGTTCTGCCCAAAGTTTGCTCCCCCCCACAAAGGCTGCTCCTTCTCTACTGTATCTCCAGGGCCCCTGCTTGGTCTCCACTCATCCTAGTCATCCTGCTTGGTCCTCTGAAGCCCTGGCCACAAGTCAGAGTGTCTGCACTACTGGTGTGTGTGTGTGTCTGTGTGTGTGTGTGTGTGAGAGAGAGAGAGAGATAGCGCACAAGAAAGTGAGAGTGCCTGCTACCCACGTGCACACCTTCACATGAATGACTGTACAGGGACACACATGAGCCTGTGTGTGTCATATATTTGCACAGCCACATATGTGTGCACATGGGGTCAGAGAGTTGTTTGCACATACACACGTGGCTGGGGGCCGTATGTGGGGACATGATGTGGGTGTGTGTATACTGAGATAGAAAGCCAGTGGCTGCCCATGTTTGCTAGTGATTTTAGGGGACAGATTATAGTATGTGGAACCACATGAAGGGGAAGCTGTAGCCTGACCTGACTAGTGGGGCTACACAAAATGCCCTCTCTCTCCACCCGCGGCCCTGGCAGACACTGGTCTGTGGCTATTGACACTCAGTTAAACAGAAGTGCCCCTCCAGGAGCCCAGTCTCAGGTTTCCCAGCTGTTTCTTGGATGGAGCTTGTAGATCACGCTCCCCTGACCCCACAACGTCTCTAGACACAGCCAAGAAGAGACAAGACCTTCTACCTGAGGTCCCAAGGCTAGAGCAGAGCTCTCCCTCTGCAGAAGGGGCCCTTCATCCCTGCGGTGGGCCCAGCACTCTGGACCCCATGTTTGTTCCATGCAGGAGGGAAGCATCCACAGGGGTCACTCAGCCTGTACCTTGCTGGATGGTGTAGGCCCGGTAACACCCAGAGACTCTGTATGAGGAAGGATGTTTTGTGACCCCCCGCATGGCTTGACAGAAAGAGAAAAAAAGTGGCGGGGGGGGAGAAAAGTATGTCCATGGGACCATGGGACAAACAGTCTTCTTATCTTACCACTAGAGGCCTGCAGACAGAAGCAGGATGAGGCTAGGCATGGAAACTGGAGAGGATTTCTGCCTAGGAATGGTTTGAATTTAGTGGCCTGGGAGCACATACGTTCTCATTTGTTCCCCTAATGCCTAGCATGGTACCAGGTGTGTGGCAGGAACTTAATCTCTTCATTCTGGAACAGATAAACACGCGACAAGTAAAAGGGAACTGTCTCAGGCAGGTGAGGCACCCCCAGGAAAAGGTGCTCCCTCCAGACCCAGGTCTGGACAGCACGTCCCATGGGTTTATTGACATCAATGGCAGGTGCCCGAAACACTAAGGAAAAGTTGACTTATGCTCATTACCCAGTGGGAAGATTAAGGGGAGAACAGGGGAGAAAGATGTTCACGCAGTGTGATAAAAGGACCACCACCATATGGCCCTTGACAGAAACAAACATCTGCTGAGCATGATGTGGGTATGAGCATGATGTGGGTGTCATACAGCTGCGAGGCCTGGATTCTGGACTCACCATGCCACGGATCCATGATGCGATCTGTTTCCTAGCTGCACAGTGAGATCCAACAGGTTCACCTCTCAGGGAGCCTTCCACGCTGATGCCCTACAAAGCCATGGGGTCAAAGCAGCTCTGGCTCAGGCCGGAGAAATTAGGGGTTGGGGGGCCAGGCCAGCTAGTCCTACAAATTGCAGCTCGAAAGCCCACAAGGAAGGCAGATTCTGAAGGTCAGTCCACACACAGTAGCTGACAAACAGGCCCTGTGGAGGGACAGGTGGATGAGCCCGCTGACAGGCTCAAGGTTCAGCCGTCCCTCCAATGAGAGGCACAGTGTATGCCTCATGCATGGAGACCAGAGCTAAGCTAAAGACACAGCCAGACGTCTGCAGGCTGAGAAATAAAGGAGAAGGGCATTCCCAAGAGCGGGAAGAGTGTAAGGCAGCTCAGAGTCTTCCTAAAAGCCAGGAAGACCCTCAGGAACCATCTAGCCCAGGGATTCTCAGGTGTGCCACCAGGCCCAGCAGAAGCAGCATCTTGCAGACTGAGTCAGAAGCTCCGGGGATGGAGTCCAGCAACCTGTGTTGTAACAAACTTTCCAGGTGATTCTGCTACACATGAAGATTTGAGGACCTCTGATTTTCCCCAAACTATGTTAGTAGAACACTCGTCTGCTGTAGGGGTGCCCGGGTGACTCTCGGTTTCAGCATAGGTCATGATCTCGAGCCCATGTCCAGCTGTGCTCAGCAGGAAGTCTGCCGGAGATTCTCTCTCCCTCTCCCTTTGCTCCTCCCCTCTTAAGCACTTTCTCTCTCTCTCAAATAAATAAATAAATCTTAAAAAAGGAAAGAATACTTATCTGCTGCAGATTCATGTAAAAAAGAGGACCCATGATCAAGTAAGTTTGGGGATTACATGCCCTATACCACGTTTGGAAGTCACAAATCGCACTGGCCTATATGAAGTCCTGCAGTAAAGGGCTTTATTTACTTTCAGTTAATTTAGTGTTGTCTCAGATTAATTTTTCAGATTGCCTACTAACATTCCCCCTAACACCCTCTCAGGGAAATGCTGATCAAGAGCAACGCTCACGTCTCACACGGATGAACTGCCGCCCAGAGGTGCACGGATTACCGGAACTCAAGGACGGAGCATGTGTAAGAACTGGAAAAGGCCTTAGCAACATATCCCCACCCAAAAGAGGCCCTGTGGGCTGTCCCCCACCCTGCACCCTCCCTCCCTCCATCCCAGCTGTGTGCCCCCTTGAGCACAGCAATATGGAGCTGGTCAATAGGACAGAGATCTCTGAGTTCTTCCTGAAAGGATTTTCGGGCTACCCAGCCCTGGAGCACCTGCTCTTCCCTCTGTGCTCAACCATGTACCTGGTGACCCTGCTGGGGAACACAGCCATTGTGGCAGTGAGCATCCTGGACGTCCGCCTGCACACACCCATGTACTTCTTCCTGGGAAACCTCTCCATCCTGGACATCTGCTACACATCTACTTTTGTGCCCCTTATGCTGGTTCACCTCCTGTCGGCCCAGAAGACCATCTCCTTTATTGGCTGCACCCTCCAGATGTGTCTGAGCCTCTCCACAGGCTCCACGGAGTGTCTGCTTCTTGCCATCATGGCCTACGATCGCTACCTGGCCATCTGCCAGCCTCTCAGGTACCCCGTGCTCATGAGCCCTCGGCTCTGCTTGTCACTGGCGGGAACCGCCTGGGTCCTCTGTTTCTTCAAATCAGTGACTGAGACAGTCATTGCCATGAGGCTGTCCTTCTGCGGCCACCACGTGATTAATCACTTCACCTGTGAGATCCTGGCAGTGCTGAAGCTGGCGTGCAGTGACACCTCAGTCAGTGAAGCCCTCCTGCTGGCGGGGGCCATCCTGCTGCTGCCTATCCCCCTGGCCTTCATCTGCCTGTCCTACGCCCTCATCCTGGCCACCATCCTGAGCATGCCCTCAGCTGCTGGGCGCCGCAAAGCCTTCTCCACATGCTCGGCACACCTGGCTGTGGTGATGCTGTTCTATGGCACCGTCATATTCGTGTACATGAAACCCAAGAGCAAGGAGGCCCGCATCTCCGATGAGGTCTTCACAGTCCTCTATGCTGTGGTCACACCCATGCTGAACCCTGTCATCTACAGCCTGAGGAACAAGGAAGTGAAGGAGGCAGCCAGGAAAGTGTGGGGTAGGAGCTGGACGTCCAAGTGAGGGAGGCCTGGGATCTTCAGGTTAGTGGGTGAGGCCTCCACAGGCCCACAGTGAGGACAGGTGGTGCACAGGGCTGAGCCTGGAATCCTCCTCCCGGAAAGCCAGCACCAAGTCCCACTGACGCCCCTTCCCTGGCATCGCCCTGGCCGGCCCTCCACATCGCTTCCTGCACCTGTACACCAGCTCCCGGCTGGCCTCAAGGCTGCACTCTTAGTGGTCCTTCCACTCTGTCATCCCCGGGGCATCCAGAGGGACCTCTAGGAAAAACAAATGGGATCGCATCCTCTCCTGATTGGTAACCCCCAAACGGCTCCCCCTACTCTCAGGACAAAGTGTAAGCTCTTCCCGGAGCATTCTAGGCCTTCACAAGCCGGCCCTACTGGTCCTGACTAACCCCCAGCCTTTTGCCCCACCTTCTCCTCCTGACAGCCACACACAACAGCATGTGTGAGCCCCGATGTTGCCAGCCTTGCCCAGCTGCGTGCTCCTTCTGGTTCTTTCCATGAGGCAACCACATCCAGCACGGCTTGACCCTCAAGGCCCAGCTCAAAGGCCACCTCCCCCAGGAAGCCTCCTCACTGAGCTCCTCCTGCTTCACTTGTGGTGTTATTATAAGAGCAGACACAGTCAGAATCTACTCTGTCCCAAGGTCTGGCCCTACCCAACCCTAGGCCCCCTCACAGGTTTTGTAAATAAATACATGAACACAATGTTGCAGGGTTGATAGTGGCAAAGCCTGAGGTCCTTCCTAAACCTGAGCAGAGCAGAGACAAGTGTTCAAAGATGACAGGCATGGCCTGGTGTCCTGGAAGGCGACAGCAGAGGCAGCGATGAGGCCCAGAGTCCATGATCCCCAGAGCGGTCCAGCCCTGGGGTACCGATCACCCTGGGCAGCCCAGGGCCTGTATTCCCAACATCTGTCTGGAACAGCAACAGCAGCCATCGCCGTGCCTCCCAGTCCAGCATCCAGGCCTCACCTGGCTTTGGGGAGACTTGCTCGACCCTTCCTTATCTCATCACAGGGATCCTGCCAGAACTGCCCCTTCCTGGTGCTCAGCCTCTTCCCGCTTTCCTCCTGACAACTCAGTGAGCACACAGTAGAAACGGAAACAGATTCACAGAGTATCTCCATTCCCTGCCCGCCATTCCCCGCCCTCCCTCCACCCCCGGCCTCAGTGGCATCATCTGTAAGAGGAGGAGCTGGCCTCGGCCTCCAAGAAGCAGTCCAGCTCTCCTGTCCCCTGCCACAGGGAAGCCCAGTCCCTGCTAGAGCTCTCAGTTCCCCTCCAATCCCTCTTTCTGCTTTCCATGTTGGTAGGAGAGAGCCCAGCCTGCTCCCTGAAACTCAACCCTCTCTGACCAAGCCAGATGAAGGCTGCCCGTCAAGATAACCAGCTTTGAGGCCACGACAGGAGTTTGGACGTTATCACGTGGGCACTGGGGTTTACAATCACATTTACTTTTAGTTAGATCACTGACTAGATACCATTTTTCACCCATGAAATTGGGGAAGAATTTTTTTAATGTCTACTGGTAATGAAGGTATAGTGAAGAAGTAATGTCATACACTACTGATGGAGATGGGAATAACTTAATATAAACTTCCTGAAAAGTCACTTGGAAGCATGAATCAAAAGACTTAAAAAACTGCTAGACTCTATGAGCGAACCCATCTACTTCTAAGAATTAGTCTCATATGATCATTAGAAACACAAAGATTTATGAATAAGGATATACAAATAATAAATCCTGGTGGTATCCAATGACAGAATGTGATGCAGCCTTCAAAAAAATTCCTCTTTCCTGAAGAATATTTGATAATGAGAAATGCCCACAATGTAATTAATAGAAGAAAGCAGAATTCATAATTTTGCATTTACTATGATCCTAATGTTATTTTTTGAAGTATTTTTGTTACGGATTTATGAATTAGTATAGATGCAAAGAATCCTGGGAAACTATGAAAAAATATTGAGTTGTTTCCACTGGATGGTGGGGTTAAATAGGATTGATCAGATAGAGCTGATTATTTTCTTATTTAATTCCAATAGTTCCAATATTTATAACATGAAAGTGACTTTGAACTTAAAAATAAGGTGATGCATTTTTTTTTTTTTTATTTGACAGAAATCACAAGTAGGCAGAGAGGCAGGCAGAGAGAGAGGAGGAAGCAGGCTCTCCGCCAAGCAGACAGCCCGATGCGGGGCTGGATCCCAGGACCCTGGGATCATGACCTGAGCCGAAGGCAGAGGCTTTAACCCATTGAGCCACCCAGGCGCCCCAAGGTGATGCATTTTTAAGAAATGGAAGATCACCTGGTTCCAGAATACTGCACTGATGAGGCCTCCAGCCTGAGGGACAAGAAGTGAGCAAGCTGCTGCCCTGTTCCAGGCGCTCAGGGTGGGGATGGGAATAAGTCAGGGGCAGCCTGACCCGGTGGGCAACCAAACAGAGAGAGGGCAGCTCAGAAACACTTGGGATACACAGATGACTGCAGAGCTAGAAGATGGAGAGAGAGGCCTGTGGGATGCATCCTGGGTTTCTGGCTTATTTAGGTGGCCAGCACTGCCGCCCCGAGACAGAGATGGAGAAAATGAGAGATGCAGCGGGATGGTGTTGAGTTCCAGGTATCCACAGGTGACAAGAGGACATTGTTCTATGAGCATGGAGAAAACAAGTGGTAACAGTCTTCGAATGTTTGACTTTGACCTGGGATCTTGATAAAGATTCCAGAGGACAAATCACAGTATACGGGGAAAATCTGTAGCTGCTGCTGCTTTATTTAAGGTTGTGTTGTAGTCTCTACAACTGTTTCAGCTGTTTTTATTATGAAAGGAAGGAGAGGAAACCTGGAGAGACCCAAGCACCTGTCTGAACCCAACTCAATGTCCCTCACAAGTGCTCATGGCCTCACGCTCTGTACAGCAATGCGCTTTCCGGAACTTTCATGAGTCCTGATCCTCACAACATTCTGGAATGGAGACACCGTTTTCATAGACCAAGACACCCATGCCTAGGACAGGGGGCCACAGACTTCAATTCTCGGATCCAAGGGGTAGGGTGGCAGCAAGACCCAATCGGAGTCTGTCCGGTGTCTCTCCTGTACCCATCTCACCACAGCCAGGCGCTCCAAGGGAAGTGCACGAATCCCAGGGTCTCTAAGCCCCACAGCTGCCAAACCTGCAAACATGTATAGTTCCAGAGTTTGAACTTTAAATTGGGCAGGGACTGTGAGGTTCCCCAGGGCATAGAGCAGAGAGCTCTGTGGCAGGGGACCAGGAGGCTGGTCCTCGAGCTTTGGCCCTGGCCCAGCCCAGCCCAGTGTGTCTGCTGGTACTGAGCTCAACACCTGCTGGCTCTGCTCTCCCAAGCCCTGGGTCAGGACACCTGGCAGCCTGCTCTACCTACCCACCTGTGTGTGCTCATGCCACTGGGCCACAGGTATGATGAGGTAAGGACGATCCATTGTCCAGCATGTGGGCTATTCTCATGAAATCTTTTCTGAACATATGAAAACCAGAGTATTTGCTTGTGAAAGAAGACATAGTGATACTAGTGATATTGGCTACCATATACTGATTACTTACCACGTGCCAGGCTCTGTGCTAAGAGCTCTGCATGCCCCATCTCATTGGATCTTCAAAATAACCTCACAAGGAAACACTGTGCTTATCTCCACTAGACAGGTAAGGGAAGTGAGGCTGAGATAACTGCTAGCAAGTGGCAGGTCTGGGACTTGAGCCCTGGTGGGTCGGACTCCAAAGCCTTCACTCACCTGCTCTGCCATCCAGTGAGGAAGTGGTCAAGCAGGAATCCTAGATCCAGGCATGTCAGGGAAATTGCAACAGAAGCTTCAGTCCTTTTATGCCCATGCCCTTTCTTTTAAAATAATTTGTGAAGCTTAAAATAAAATATTAAATGGTTCAAACTAGATTTGCCAGCCAATGAAATTGATAGATTTACCTTGCAAAGTAACCCTGGGTCTGTCAGACCTTGGGGATGGAAGTTGCTAGACAGAGTGAGGAAATGTTTCAGAAGGTACAGGGTATTATATGTCACCTAATTGAGTGGTTCCATTCACAGGAGAAATCTGACCGAAGTCATACAGCAGAATCAGAACAAAAGCTACCATCAAACCTGGATCCCTCACTCCTGTCACAAGGCTCCCGGTCCTGGTTCGTGGCATCACCCTGCCTCTCAGGAGCTCTAAAACTGGGGTGTGGAATTCAATAGTTATTCTCAGAGACACTCAGCTTCCTATCTCTCCGTGAACCTGATTTTGCAGGACACGACAGCATGTGAGATGCTGGCAGGTAGATGCCAGAGTGGTTTTCCGAGTGTATTGGGAAACCACCTCATGCCCAGATAGTCAACAGATTTCAGGTTTCCCTTCTCCTAGCATGTGGTAGGGTCACACAGGGCCAGTGAAGTGTGGGCAGAGGTGACCCGTGACACTTCTGGGGCAGAGCATGTAACAGCTGGTGTGAATGCCTAGTGTGTCCTTCTCCAGACATAACTGGTGATGTCCAGATGGCGGGGCCTCCCTCAGCCAGGGTCTCTGAGGAGCTCAGCAAGGAACAGAGCCCCATGAAAAGCTACAAAGGACATGGAGAACGAGAAAAAAACTGTTGTCATGGTAAGTCACTAAGATTATGTGTGTTACCACAGCAAAACCTAGCTCATCATCACTGATGCACCCAGGGAATGGGGGCTGCTCCCTGACATCCCCTCCCATGCCCATGGTGCAGAGTCAAAGCTGCTGGTTACCTGGAAGCATGGTATTTCCTAGACACAGACCTGTTTCTTGGGGGCCAGAAGCCGGTCTCTCCACGAGCTGGCTCTAATTTCCATGAATGTGTTATAATCAGACTCTTAAACTACAAGAGACCCACTCCTCTCTGAGTAGCTCCTCAGACAGAGCAGGGAGAAGCCCGGCACCCCCAGGGCTCTTCTCCAGAAATCACAACAGCTCCTTCTCTGTTGTTATGTGTGTGCTTGTGGGGAAGGTGCTCTCAAGACGAGACATCTGGGATGAGGGATTTGGGGCAGTGGAACAGCACGGGCTCTCAACGGCAATCCCCAGCACCCACCGGGTGCTGGCACTGGGGAGCAGCAGTGGTGGATAGGACACAAACCTTTGATTACAACAGCTCCCAGTCTATGAGAGAGAGACCGCACACTACCACACAAGGCAAAATTCGAGTACCCTGTGCTTATAGCTGTGAGCATCGTGTTGTTGGGATGTGACCATCCCAGAGTTCTACGAAGGCCTCTGAGTAGGCTATGCAGAGGAGGGGTGTGAGAGCCAAGCCTCGAAGGATGAGCAGCAGAGAAAGGCTGCTCCAGGCTGAGGAAAGAGCATGAGAAGAGGGACGAGACAGGAGTGTGCGGGTTTGTCCGTTAGTAGGGAATTGTCTAGTGAGGCTGGAGCACGGTGTGAAGGGATGGGCCCTTCACAGGGTGTGAAGGCAAGTGGGTGGGCCAGCGCCTGTTCTGAAAAGCCCTTAAATGCCTTTGCCATTCTTACTTGGGTCTTCCTGTTATAGAGGAGGGAAGGAAGAGAAACAAGGAGCCAGGTAGTTTCCCATCTTTCACCTGCTTGAGACCCCCCCACACACACACCCCCTTATGTTAGGTGTCAGAATTCGAGGTTAACATAAGTAATTTTGTAATAATGCACCCAATGAAGACCAAACCCTTATACTTGCATCTGAATTGCTGTGGGTATAATCCAGACACATGAAGTCATAACCTAGAAAAGGTACTTCCTTTTAACTTCTTTACAGATTTCAAGTTTTACTTTGTCTTTCCATCTCAGGTTCTCAAAGAGAACCTCAGATTTTAACATCCAGAGAGAGGAAGTGATGTGTCCAAGGTCAGCTAGCATGAGGGAATGAGTGTAAACTCTGTTAGGGCAGAAACCGCATCTGCTTCTGCTGTATCCCCACCTCCCAGCACAGGGCCTGGCACAGAGAAGTGCCCCACAGCTATTTGTTTAATGAGTGGATGAAGGAGCCTCCACCACACTCATGCAATTCTCTCTGTTTTTGCCAAACCTCAGCAAAAGAAACCTTAACCTTAGCTGTTCGTGCAGATAAGATTTAAGGTCAGGTGTTGACCCAGATTAATCCACTGCCCCTGTGCACTCTAGAAATGCTCTTAACAATCACCCCGATTCAGGCTGGAGGAGGGGAAAGTGGCACAGGCTCTGGGGATGGAGTGGGTCATGAGAGGCTTGAGCTCTTATCGGGAGGTGGCAAGCACAGATCCAGCAGGAGCCCTCTGGCTGAAGATAACCGTCTTTGCTCGGGATCCTCAGACAACAGGTGGTGCTGGGAAGCTCATGAGCATCTTTGTGGGTATGTCTCATCTGAGCTACACAGCACTTCCATTTTTCAAAGGGACACTGAGTCTCGGAGAAGCCACACGACGTAGTCAACCTCACACAGTTAAGTAGGACTGACTCTGGGGTGCAAAGCTTGAGTATCTGTTGAGTGACTGCTCTTGAAAGTACTCACTGTGGGCGGTGTGGGAAGGAAGGAGACAAGGTCCTGCTCTCAAGTGTAGTAGAGGAGACAAGTGCACAGCACACGGCAGGAGAACACAGAGGGACAGCGAAGGGCTAAGAGAGTACAAGAAAGGAGAAGGTCACCCCTCAAGAGGCCAGAGGGAGAGGAGAGAGAGATGGAACTGTGGTCTGAGGGACCAGCAGGAAATCCCCATGGGGGAAGGGAGGGAGGGCACTCCTCTAAAAGGGAACTTCTTGGGGCACAGTGTGGCTCAGCCAGTTAAGCTGCTGACTCTTGATTTCAGCTCAGGTCATGATCTCAGGGTCCTGAGATCGAGCCTCTAGTTGGGCTCCACGCTGAGCAGGGAGTCCGATTAGGATTCTCTTTCTCCCTCTGCCCCTCCCCCTGCTCACTCACTCTTTCTCTCTCTAAAATAAGCAAATAAATCTTTAAAACAAAACAAAATAAAAGGGAACTTCTTGGGCAAGATGTAGCACTGGAAAAGACAAGGTCTATTCAGCAGAGGGTGAGGCCACCAGCCCCTAACAAATGCTAGATGCACTGAGGTGGAGGAATAAGGGGCAAAATCCAGCCCTGAAGGCTGGGGCTCCAGTGCTGTCACAGGACATCGGTCTCTCAGTCAGCCCAGGAATGAGGTGGTGACGTAGGTTAAATTTTATACTCAGCTCCAATTTCTGCTTTAGACCAGGGGTCACATGGGCCATAAGACAGCCTTCCTGCCTAATAAGACTGCCGTGCCTTGGGGACATTAGGGCTCCCTCCTGTGAATACCTGACACTGGCATTTTCCCAGGAGGCAGAACAATGAAAGCCATCTGGGAGAAAACTGAGGCCCTCCCCCACTTGCCCTCCTTTTTAGAACTAGTCACTGACTGACAATGCCCCTGCCAGATTAGAACCTGGTTTTCCCTCCTCCTGGGACATCACTGCCAAAATCATTTATCCCACAAGGCAATATGGAGGCCAAGAAGGGAGTCACTTGGCTTGCATGACCACTGGAATATATATGTTCTTGTATGTTCTTTTAAAAATCAACAGATGAGGGGCGCCTGGGTGGCTCAGTGGAGCCTCTGCCTTCGGCTCAGGTCATGATCCCAGGGTCCTGGGATCAAGCCCTGCATCGGGCTCTCTGCTCAGCGGGGAGCCTGCTTCCTCCTCTCTCTCTGCCTGCCTCTCTGCCTACTTGTGATCTCTGTCTGTCAAATAAATAAAATCTTAAAAAAAATGTTAAAAAAAAAATCAACAAATGAGAGGGCCACCTGGTTGGCTCAGTCAGCTAAGAGTCTAACTTTTGATTTAGCCTCGGGTCATAATCTCAGGATCCTAGGATCAAGCCCCGAATTGGGCTCCCCGCTCAGTAGGGAGTCTGCTTGTCTCTCTCTCCCTCTGCCCACCCCCACACCCCTTCTCATGCTCTGTCTCTCTAAAATAAATAAATAAATAATTTTAAAAATTCAACAGATGAGGGAACGGGGGAAAAACGATAGCCTATCATTCCTTAAAGAGAGATAACTGCACGTCAGGCTTACACATCCTGTGGAGTGAGAATGTTTGATCCTTAACACCCAAAGGCACCACTCATCCCTCACCCACGGGCCTGCAAGAGCTCATGTCACCTGATTCAGGGAAGAAGGGGCAGCCTTATGATAGGTTTGGTATGTTTCTGTCCACTTATTTTTCTTACTGTTGTACCCCCAGCACCTAAACAAGACCTAGCACAGAATCAATATTCAGAGCACATTCAGCAAATGAATGAATCTGAAATACCATGAGCATAATTCAGCCATATGAAGTCATAACCTAGAAAGGATGCCTCCTTCAACAGCCAAGAACACTAGATTATGACAGAGTGTGCCAAACATGAATCCTCCTCTCTTGTCTCCCCTGCCCCCACCACGGGAAGAATGAGGAGGAGCCTAGGGGGCTAGAATGTCCTCATTTCCCTAAGTCACATCAGAGCTGCAGAGCTGAAAGGGCCAGCTTGCAGTCCTGAAGTCCAACCCTCTCATTACACAGATGGTGAAACTAAATCGCAAGGGCAGAGATGACCTGCCCAAGGTCAGGTTGCTTGGTTTCCAGGCCAGCAAGAGCTTCTTCTGACTCACGTGTGGTCTGGACAGGAAGGAGGGACAAGGAGATGACAAACCGGACCGCTGTGGCAGAATATGTCTTGCTGGGGCTCCAAGAGCACCGTAACCTTGAGACAGTCCTGTTTGTGCTCTGCCTGGGCATCTACGGTGTCAATGTCCTGGGGAACTCCCTCCTCATGGGGCTGAGCGTGCTGGATCCCCGCCTGCACAGCCCCATGTACTTCTTTCTCAGCAACCTCTCCCTCATGGACATCTGTGGCACATCCTCCTTTGTGCCTCTCATGCTGGTCAACTTCCTGGAAGCCCAGAGGACCATCTCCTTCCCTGGCTGTGCCCTGCAGATGTACCTGACCCTGGCGCTGGGTTCCACAGAGTGCCTGCTCCTGGCCGTGATGGCCTATGACCGTTACGTGGCGATCTGCCAGCCACTTAGGTACGCAGAGATCATGAACGGGCAGACTTGTGTGCGGATGGCAGTGCTGAGCTGGGGGACAGGCTTTGCCAACTCACTGCTGCAGTCCCTTCTCACCTGGAGCCTCCCCTTCTGTGGTCACAATATCATCAACCACTTCTTCTGTGAGATCTTGGCAGTGCTGAAACTGGCCTGTGGGGACATCTCTCTCAATGCACTGATGTTAGTGGTAGCCACAGCGGTCCTGACGCTGGCCCCACTCCTGCTCATCTGCCTGTCCTACGTTGTCATCCTTGCTACCATCCTTAGGGTGCCCTCTGCTGCAGGCCAGCGCAAAGCCTTCTCCACCTGCTCTGCCCACATCACAGTGGTGGTGGTTTTCTATGGGACCATCTCCTTCATGTATTTCAAGCCCAAGGCCAAGGACCCTGACCTGGATAAGATTATTGCACTGTTCTATGGGGTTGTGACACCCTCACTGAACCCCATCATCTACAGCCTGAGGAACGCAGAGGTGAAGGCTGCTGCCCTAGCCCTGCTCGGGGGAGGCCTGCTCTCCAGGAAAATGGCCTACCCTCTCTGTTGCTCTTCACCTCTATCATGCACGGTAGGCTAGGCCCATCGTGGTAGAGACTTAGAATTGCAGTGGCTGAAACCCACAAGGGTTTATGTCCCACTCCTGCTGCAGGTCCATTAGCAGCTGACTGGTGGCTGGGGTCTGCTCTCAATCGCCTTCATCCCTCTGGGCCTCAGGATCAGCAGCTACCATCGGGAGCACTGCTGATCACCGTGACAAAGCCTGCACTGACTCTCTGAGCTTCGCTTCCACCTCCACTTTGTCCGCCAATGCAAGCACGTGCCACAGCTAACATCAAGGGGCAGACGAAGCACACTCACCACGTGTCTGGAAGGAGCAGGGAGACTGAGAAATCTGTGAATAGTCATCAGCAATAATGGCTGCCACCCTGTCCTACAGTCGACCCAAGAGCCACTAGATATTTGCCTTCCTCTTCTCTCACCATCACCACCCCACACCTCCAGTCAGTCATGAAGTCCTAGAGAAGCCATGGCCTAAGACCTAAATGGGTCCCCTCCTTTCTCCTCACAGTGCCTCCTCAAGAAGCCTTCACTCTCTCTCTCAAATACTGCAACAACTGTGTCACTTTTGTCCTACAAACGCCCTTCAAAATCTACCCTCTGCACTAGCTGTCAAAACGCCAATCTGAAAAAATCCAAAAAACAAAATACCAATCAGATCATGCCGCTCTCCTGCTTAGATCCCTCCAATGGCTCATTTCCCATGGGATAAAAGCCAGACCCCACCTCTCCATCCAACCTCATACCAGCTGCTTTCCTCAGCCCCTCTCCGCCCACACACACTCTCCGGGTCCAGGTCCCCTGAACTATTCCCAGTTCCCCAGCAAGTATCAGTCTTTTCTGCCTCTGTCTCCCCCTTGCTCTTCCCTCTCATGTCCAGATGCTTCTTGATCTTTAGCTAACATGTGCTGGATCATAGACCAGGCCAAGCCCTATACTGTGTCCTAAGTGCTTTACTGACTGGGGATCACTTGGAATGAGTGGAGGAATACAATATGGACACTGGTGACCAGAGAGAACCCTCTCCCAACACCTTGGCATTACAGAAATTTATTTAATCCTTACTCAGCTCTGCCCCTCTCTTCCAGAAAACCCCTTCTGACCCCTCCTAGCAGGGTGCAGTCTGTCCCAGCTCTATGTCCCTCTTCACAGAAGGACTCTGTCCTGAATCCTACCTATTTGGGTTCAAGCATCCTAATGACCTGACTCTATATATCCTAATATGAAGGACTAGTATTTCTGATACAAGGAAGAGACATCAAGCCCACACCTCTTGACTCACCATTCAGTTGGCCACATCGCTCTACTCAGGGCCCCAAGGAAGAGACAGAATTGCAGAAAGCAGAGAACAAAGGGATTTTTTCCTGGTTTTTGAGCTTTAAAAGCCTAGGCTCTAAAGTCTTCACAGGAGAGAATGAAGGCATAGACAAGAACTAGGAGAAAAACCTAAGTAAAAGGGAGTTTTCCCAACCTCCAGATTAATGCTCTAAGCTAGGGAGAAGGGAGAGAGAGAAGGGGAGGCAGTAAGAGCACTGGCAAAGAAGGGTCCCAAAAGGAAGAGGCCCTGAGCCATACTCCCTAGGCCAAATATCCGGACAGATTTGTAGGATCTGAAAGATGGTGGAACTCATGCCTTGTTGGTCAGGTAAAACCCAGAGCAGGCCCCCAAAGTAGAAATGGCTTCAAGGTGTGTCTGGGCTCTCCAGGCCTCACAGGTCTTTGTGGGTGGCATGGAAGTCAGGGAGGGCCTCAGCACTGAAAACGGTTATGCAGATGGGAATAAGACAGCACTCTGGGATGGCCTGCCTACACTGCTAACTGGGGACCAGGTGGAATGATGGAACTCACAGGGGATGGGTCCAGTGTGGACCCCAGTGACCAGAAAACAACCTCCCAACATCTTCCCATTATTTAAGATCCTCAAGACTCAGCTGTGACCCTTAGAGAAAGAGAGGAACTCCCAAACTGACAAAGGATATCTCTCAGGCAAAAAAGATGACACTCGGGCAAAACGGGGGCTCAAAATAGAAGTTATGTTCCTGTGATATTTCTCGCACATTTGTGATTTGTACCTGCTAGTCCAATTTCCTGAGACCTCAGCTTCCTTTCCTGTTGGGCATGGGCACCACAAGGGAGGCCTGTCTCACTAATTTAAATCACCCTAGCACGCGCGCGCGCACACATACACACATACACACGCCCCTACTCCCAGCGGCTGCAGCCTGCCATGATGGAGCAAAAGACTCCAGCAGAAGCTCCACCAGCTCATTCCAGCTGGGCTCCCACCAACCCTGCTCATTTTTTTGGACCCTCTCTTTCCCTCTCCTCCCCACACCCTTGGCCCAAGGAAAAAGGGCGGCACAGAACCAGCAAATACTTCATTGGAGACACACCAGACTCCACCTGCATCAACTCAGGATACCAGTGCCCCCAGCCCCAGCCCCACGTGCCCTGCAATCCCCCTCCCGGCACAGCACAGCACGCATGGCACGGTATGGCCCAGACGCTGCCTTGGGAAGGAAGCCTGAGACCAGAGTTGCTGAGCTGCTGGGAAGATTTGGAGACTCAGTGTCCCCAAGATGGACTCCATTTCCTCTGGAATGATGCCATATCCTGAGAGGGCTTTGTCTCCCTGGGAAGGAATCCATATCCTTAGGAGGGGCTCCACATCCCTGGGAAGGACTCCACACCCCTAGGAGGGACTCCTTGGTCCGGAGGGGCTCTAGGGGCCTACACAGGCTCCATCCTTAAGAAGGACTCCATGGATGCAGGAAGACTCCAGGCCTTCAGGAAGTTCGCCAGGTCCCTAGAAGAGCTCCATGTCCTTAAGAAAGACTCTATGTCCTCAAGAAATACAACCTGTCTCTTATCCAGGGAAGGTTCCACACTCCCAGGAAGGGCTCTCTGCCCCTAGGAAGGGTTCATGTTCCCCAAAGGCCAGGCCCAAAGCCCCACTCAGCTGGAACAGATGCTGCTGACAGTGGCCCCACCTGGACCAACAAGGCCCAGCTCCTCCTGCTCATTGATGCACAGCTGGTAACCGCAGCCCCGGGCCCGAGCTCCAGATGGGACCCGGTGGTCAGTCTTGGCACGTGGGGGCAGCAAGAAGCCCACGCTGCCAGCGATGAGCATATGCCAAATGCTGTGAATGTAGAAGTAGTTGTCTCGGGTCTCCACAAAAGCATAGAGTAGGACAGCACTGCCTGCAATCAGGCTGCCTGGACACAGGTAGAAAAGCCAACGGCGCCATGTGGGTGGGTAGCAGTGCCGGCGGCGGACGCTGCGTACTGTCTGGGGGAAGCAGAGAAGTGGGACTCAGGAATACAAGGCCTTGGAACCCAAGCCAGAACTGGTCATTCCCAGGCTTCCCGGAGCCCTCGTCATGACCCAAAGGCACCTGCGAAGTCTGGAGTGGGCACCATGAACAGCACAGTGATGATGACAGGATCCAAGCCCACCTTAAATTGGGGACCAGATCCTTAGGGCCCTGCACCCAAGTCCTGCTGGGACGCCCCCCTCCCCAAGTCCTCCCAACCTTACCCAGGCTGTGGCCAAGATCCCCAGGGCGAAGAGACTGGGTCCAAGCAGGTTCCAGAGTCCATGCCGGTCAAGCTGTAGAGCCATAGACAGCAGCATAGCCCCCAGCAAATACAGCACCTGGAGAGAGAGGACTCCAGGGGCTGGGCCGGGATGGCGGGAGGCACTTGGCAAGGCCCCCAGGGAGAGGTTGGGAGTGAGTTTCAAGTGGACTTTGCCTACGGTTGTCCCCCAGGGCCCACTCTGGACTGACCTGCTTGACCACAGGCTGTAAACGCGCCATGGCAATGACAGTGACCCACACGGACATTAAGGAGCCCAGGAAATCACAGAACTGCAGCACATCGTAGTCCATGATGCAGAAAACCACAATGCCTGGCTGGTCACAGGCATGGTAGAACTGGAGGAAGAAATGACAGGCATTGAGAGAACTTGGGGCAACGGTTCAGGTCCATGAAGCAGGAGAAAGAAGTCACGAGGATGGTGTGCTGCTGTCAGAAAAGCAGAGGTCAGAGGTCACAGACTGAGCAGAACTGGGAAATGCCTGACTCCCTGCTCCTGAGAAGAACGTGGTAGGGAAGCCTGGTCTGCCTCGCAAGCTGTTATGTATACACCAGCCCTGACCCTGTCCTTACCTTCCTAATCTTCCCAATTCTGGAATGTACTATGGAGAGTGCAGGCCAGTGGGGATTCCAGGTATGTCAGTCTAAGGCCTATCCTTCCCTTCTTCTCATGCTCACCATGGGTCCCACCTGTAACACCCATCACTGGCCCAAGCTATGGGGCTAGACACTGGTCTCTTGGCCACCCTAGACCCTAAGCCTCCCCTGCATATCCCAGTTTCCCCTGATAGCTCAGACTTGGAGTTAAGATTCATCCTTAGGCCTTACGCTAACTGGCCCTCTTCATCCCCTCCCACCCAAAGTCATGGGTGGAGGGACGGGGGGGAAAGGAAGAGAAAAGGCAGACCCTGGACCATGGAGAAGAGCACAACACTTTACACCATGGAGAAGAATACAGGGAAGGGACAGCGTCCGCCTAGCCTCTACTGTGGGAAAGATGGTAAAGAGGAGTTACGAAGGGGGCACAGGGGACACAGGTGTGATTAGATCAGACTATACTGGGCACCCCAATTAAGAAACCAAGGTCTGCAGTTAGCCCCCCTTGGTCTGTGGTCCCAACCCCTGTGCCTCTCTGGACAATGCTATCATGGCTGCAGGCATCCTGTGTTCCCTTATTTGTAAAAAGGGGCTAACCAAAAATGATCTGCGTTCTTTTTACCTTAGAACATTTGCTGTCACCGTCTCTGAACTTCTGTGTAGAATTTATGTGATTTTTCATTGATGCCAAACACTAAGAACATGTATGGTTTTAAGATTATCTTTGGTGTGAAGATGACAGGAACGTGTATCCCTATGAGCTCACCCAAAGACAAGACACCGGATAAGAACTATGAGGACAAACAGCTCCAGACCAGGAATAAACATCACAGTGGCATGCTCACTCTCCTATCACCTGATATTGCCCCTTCTCCATGTCACAAAGAACAGACGGTTGTGGTGATGAAAAAAGAAAATTAAAATGCTATAATGGGAGAGAAAAGGTTTTTGGCCTATATAAACTTGGTGAAAATCTACTCATTGGAGTTGACCTTGAGACATTCCAGCAGATTTTACAGGATCAAAAAACTGACTCAATCTGCTCGATCTCTGTCCCCTGCATGTTAACCCCAGTCCTCAGACAACCATGGCAGCTGAGGGCACCTCTTGATAGTAGAAACAAGCTGCTAGAGTTGCCATGGTTGGACTGAAGTTCACCAGGCTGAACTGAAACTGGGGCAAGGAGGCTACGGGTTGTACCACCCAAAGGTGGCCATGGAAGTGGCTTGATCTCTGACAGAAGGGGCCCTTCAGGTACCACTTTCAGCCCAGGTCAATCTCTTCATCATTCTATGGAAAGGCAACCCTAAGTGACAAGGACTCTGAGTCTAGAAGAGAGGTGGACTTACAGACCTCAGTGAGACTGGCAGCCTGGCCCTCCAGAGGCATATCCGTGACTGTGGGTAGAGGGCAGGGAGATAAGGCCCACCGCTGAGGAAAGAAGTAGCTGAGCAATATTATAGAGCATTCTCTTCCGGCAGCAGTGGCCTCTGTAACCTCAGGGAAGGATGGAAATGGGAGAACCTGGTCTCCTGTTTGGATGCATTACTGCTGAGAATGAGAAGGTGGAGGTGAGTTCAGGGAAAAGGAGCATTCTATCCTGAATTCAACTCATAAAGCATGACACCCCAACCTTAATCAAACAGCATCCCCCTTAGAAAAAAGCAGGTGGGAAAGTGAAGCAAGTCTATTGTGAAAATTGGCAGAATCCAGTCCAGGAGCAGAGCTGCCAACAGTAGAGTGGGAAGGCAATTCTTTCTTTCTCTTGTACGTGCTGATTAATTGGGAGTTTAGTTCCTAAGCAAAAGGATTATTTTGGTCTTTTGCTATTGTAGCTATTGGATATTGATTATTCTCTACCTCTAAGACCAGCTGTAAGTACTACAGCTACTAAATTACCCAATACTAGTTTCTGATTTGGATTTTATTCTAAAACACCAATTTTACATTTCAGGCCTTCACCAAGCTTGCTCCATCTGCCTGACTCTCAAGTATATATAAGGAAATGCCCAAACATATCTCAAAGAGGGACTGGTAATAAATCCTTCAATTTCAGATAAGAGAAGATGTGTATCAGAGAAAAGCAAAGCTAAATCACCTAATATTGAAGACACATATAAGGGAATAACTAACTGAAGGCTGATTGTCCTCCTAAGAAATTTCTGTGCAATGAAAAAAGAGTAGGGGATAATGGAGAGATTGTCTCTGGAGTAGAGAGGTTTGGGGAGAAATCATTGCACTAGTACTGACTGATTATTCTCCAAGCATTCTAAAAGGTCAGAGAGATTTTTAAGGTCATAGAAAACCTACAGGAATAGAGTAAGTTAAAATTGCTATGTGAGGTGAACAAGATGATGTACCCTTCACCAATCCTGATCTGGCTATGGTCACTGCTCAGTGTCTAAAAACACCATCGGTAAAGTCCATCACTGACTCCTTCGTGGTGCTCAATTCACTAGGGAAACCAACCAACAACCTGTGTCAGCTTACTTCACTGAAACTTCTCAACCTGGAGAAGACAGCATCTTGTCATCATATATTCTGGGTATCTATCTGTCCCTTCTACCCACACTGCTTCCACTTGCTTTATTTTTCATGGGGCAGAATCCACTGTCCATTGCCATGGCATCCCACTCATTACCATCTTTAACAGGAGATACAACTTAGAGTAAACAAAGCAAAGCAAATCACTTACCACCACAGAGTTCACTGGTATAAACCTACTGCCCATCACCTAGGAGCAACCAGCTGAACAAAACACTGGAATGACCTACTGAAGGCTTAGTTACGGTGTCACCCGGGAGACTCTACTCTGTAAGTCTGGAATAGTCTCCTATGTTTGGCGCACAGTGTGTCCTCAGTAAGCTCTCATCATCTTATACTTTATGCCACGTATGTTCATGAGAGAACATCCCTACACTAATAAACTTTCCTCCATGCAGAAACAAAGAAAGAAACTTGCAATATTGTTGATCCACTGAAAACTGTGGGCTAATTTTTACACTGGTATTTCTTCTGTCAACAGAAATAAAAAGAAATGACAGAAATAACAAAGAAAGATTGGGAAGTTTAAAAAAAGAAATTTAGATTATAAACTGGCTTCTGTTAGTATCATTCTAATCTAATTTGACATCTTCCTCAGCTTTGGACAGTTTATGAGGTAAAATTTTTTTTAATTAACCTAAATTGTTTTCTGTGAGATTTCATATTTTTATAATATAACTATATAGTTCATCTGATGCTTCAAAATGGAGTATCCAGGCACTACAGAGTGTAAAACTGAAGATGCAAATACATTCAATCCATGCAGGGACTGGAATATCTGCACTCAGGATATAATGGAATTTATGGCTATTCCCTTATTATCTGCCTCCATTTCCTCTTGGAAACAGTCAAGTGGGATTTTGCCAAGGGCCACTAAGAATTACTTATGAGGTGTGAGGAACAGAAGAGATAAGAAGAAGGCAGGATATCAGCAATCAGCAAGAAAGTCCCCAGGGACCCCAGGGACTTTCGAACATCAGCTCGTGGGAATGGATTGTGAGGCTCCAACTGGCACTGGGAAGAATCCACGGTGTGAACTGTATGGGCAAGAGCCATACAACTGCAGTGTTTGCTGTATTCCCCTTGATGACTTCTTGCATTTAGTTATATTTTTTTGGGCTTTTGATCAGCTCTTCTTATCTTTTAAGAATTTGAGAACTATTTTTAAAGAAGAATGTGAGAACTATTAAATGAGGTCGTAAGTTTCTCTACATATTCCAGGACTTCTGAGAAACTGACGTCAGGTTAGAAATTTACCAATGCGTCCTCTCTGCCATGGTGTCAGGAGACAATACAGCTCAGTGATTACACGTAAGGCATCTAGAGTCCGGCTGCATGAGAATTCTGGTTCTACCACTCATGTTACACCTCAGACAAAGTATTAAACTGCCCTCACCTGCAAAAAGGGATGATGATGATAATATAAGTGCCTATCTATTACTCTAATGGTATTGTGAGGACAGTCTGCAGTGTCTGACACACTAGATGTTATTTTGCTGTTTCCATTATCTGAACTGGTCTGGCTATACACAAAACAAAGTGCTGGATTTGTGACCTATTTTTAACATATTTTACATGTTATGTAATATATTTTGCATTTTCAATTTACACTCTAAACTCTTGAACAAACCTACTGTCTACTCCCATGCCCTTGATAGGAATCGATGCACTACTCCCAGGTAGAGACTGTCCAGGCTTTGAAGACAGGGGAAAAAACAGTTATCCACGTCCTGGTAGTTCTACCTGCAATTTGACCACTGGGCCTTTAAATGGAGACTACTGGGGAATGAAGTAAGTGCAAACTAAAGAATGAGAAAGGAACAATGGGGAACCTGCCCAGGAAAACTGGATGACCAGTATCATGTTTGGCCCATGTGGAAAAAGAAGAGGAGTTAGAGCAAGACTACAGGCGACACCACAGAGCCGGCATCATTTCCTTGATTTTTTGCTTATTACCCTATTATTTTTTCTTTTTTAAGTAAGCTCCACACCTAACATGGGGCTTAAATTCATAAGCCTGAGATCAAGAGTCTCATGCTCTACTGACTGAGCCAGCCGGGCACTCTGCTTATTATCCTAGTTAAATGGAAGCTCTGCATGTGATGTCAGCCATTGTAGGCTCCCCTTGTGTTCCAAATGGGGAAAAGGCCTTTTCTTTCAAGGATGATTTGCCATTGTATCCAGAATATAAGGAGTCATCTGGTACTAAACACTCTAGAGCCAACACCCAGGATGCTTGTGCAAAGTGCAGGAGAATGAAAACATTCTGATAGTGTTCCAGGATCCTGATACACTTAGGTACTGTTACTGATTGTGAGTCCTATTAGAGCCTCATGCAGCCTAGAGTGGGCTGGTGGAACAGCTGATGCTACAGGATTTGGTGAGCTACAGTATAAAGGGCATCTGGCAGTTAAAAAAAAAAGAGAGAGACAGAGAAACAGTGTCTACTGTAAAAATAGAATGAGGCACTATCAGAGCAGGTCTAAAAAGGGGGACAGCCAACCAAAATTAGAGTGTACTCTTCTCACCCAGCTTAAGAGGGGAAGGTCTCTCTACACAGCATGGTTCTAGCCTCCTCTTCCTCATCTGTGCATGTACATCCCAGAGGACCCTACAACATGCCCCTCAGTTTCAGAACATTCACCTCCCCCTCCACTTTCTGCTAAATGATAAGTAGGATTTTTGTAATTTGGACATATGTCTGATCTATTAATGCCGAACAAAAGGGAAGCACATATTGGTTTTTGTGATATTCTTGTTGCCAAGACATGAGGAAAGTCTGAATCCATCTAAGATTTTTGCAGAGCTCAGAGGCAGGCACTGTATGTCACGAGATGCCAAGAGCCCAGAGAGGAGCTGAAAAGATCCCTAGATGCAGCATCTCAGGGGGAGAGTCTACATGAGGGCTAAGTCACGTTAGCAGACTCAGTCCTCTATCCTTTCCTTATTTATGGATTTATTTACTATTTATGAAGCTTGCTAGTAATATGAACTTTTCTGATTATGGGAAAACACAGAGGAGGACTGTGAACATTCTGTAATGAGAGGTGAAGGATTTAAAACTATATTAAACTTCATCAAAATATGTTTCTTTGCACTGGAATTTGGTATCACGCTGCCACTTCCCATGCCGTCTCAGGATATAGTTGAGTCCACAAAATTTTTTAGGATCCCAAGAGCCAGAATGTTGTATAAATTACCCAGTTATAGAGAACCTCCCTGTCTTCCAAAAGTTCCCATGAGAAATCAAGAGGGCCATGGTGACTGAATGGGGAGATACCTTTTCATACCATGAGAAAGAACAAGCTAAAGATATAGAAATGCCCAGTACAACGAAGAACATGAGCACAGTACAGCCAGCCCTCACATCACCGGAGATGAAAGTGGAGACTCTGTAGAGACACGGGAGAAAGTACAGATCTCTTGTCACCATACCAAGGAGAAAAGGGGAAGCTGCAGACACCATTCCATACTGTAGGACAGCCAGTATATTGCAGAAAAGCTCCCCCTGACCCTCAGTGTATGAGACAGCTGGAGACCACACACTCTTTCTAGCAGCTGTTGGTTATCTTAAGTTACAAACAGCCCTGTTCATTTATCCTGATGTGCCTTACAAAAATTACCATATTCTACCCATGCCGTGAAGAGGGAGACATCCTCATATAATGAAGGTGTAGACATGCCCAAACCCGTGGAAAACACGGTGGAAATGCAGACCCCCACCCATCACCATGAATAAGGACTCGGTGAAGACACAGATGCGCCACATACCGTGGAGAAGAACATGGTGAAGGTGTAGACAGCAGCTTCCAGCACATATCGGCTCCGAATGGCCAGGACCACAGGTGGCAAAAACATGAGGTTGCTCAGGCAGAGTAGCAGTGTGGACAGCAGCTGGAATCCATAGGTGAGCGCATCCGCGCTGTCGGTGCAGCCCCAGCCCCTCCACCCTGCGAGTGGGGAGGGCACAAGGTAGAAGGTGGAAGAGGGCCCAAGGCAGCCACAGGTTCGGCACTCCTGCTGGAGGCCTCTCGCCAACCCTACGACACTGCCAGGGAAGGTGGTCTCGGGCCTCCCATTCTTTCCAAACCCATCCTCAATTCAAGGTGCCGCTGCCCGTCCAGCCCCCACTCCCAACCCAGGAAGCGCGCGCCCACTGCTCCTTCGCCAGCCCAGCCCGCTCACCGGCCTTGCACTCGCAGGCCGCGTACAGGTAGTTATGTGTGCGCAACAGCTTGCACTGGCCGTAGGGCCCGCAGTCGTCCACGCAGGGGGAGAGGAAAGTGCGCAGCCGCACCTCCGCCGTCGCGTTCCGGCACCGCACGTACCTGCGCACACCCGGCTGTCAGTAGGGTCCAAAGCCGCTCCTTCCCCGCCCGGCCCCGCCCAGCCCCGCCCAGCTCACCGAGGCCCCACCCCGCATAGGGAGCGCAGGGTCAGGAACCAGGTCCCAGTCTGTGGGAAGGGGATTCGCAGCCTGGCCACTCTGGAAGTGGCACTGACGGAGAGGAGGAAGCCAGCCAGGGACTCTTGGGGAAGAAGGTAGAAGAGAGGGTATCAGCGAGAGGGAAGAGGAGTCTGTATGGGGTCAAGACCTAAAGAACCTTCACCCACCTGACCCTTCCCTAGCCCATCCTTCCTCCATACCATTCCCCACTGTCACCAGCTCCAGAGTTAAAGACTCTTCTGCTTTGCCCATTCCTCACCCCCACCTTTAGAACATGTCACCGCTGCATCCCCTAGGCTCAAGGGCACCTCGTGAGTCAGGCATCCAAACACCGTCACATTTTCCTGGCGCAGGGAGCTCTGGAGAGGACAGGTATGAAGACAAGGCGGTCACACCCTCCAGACCCTACCATCACCCCGCCACCCCCAGACTCCTACAGCTGTTGAGCCCTCTCCAGAAATCCTTCCAGGAGCTCACTGGACATCCCATTCCTGCAGGTGCTCTCCACCACAAAAGCTGGCCTGCCCGCCTTTCTTTCTTCCTTTCTTTCTCTGTCCTTCTCTCTTTTCTCCCTCTCTCCCTCTCTTATCCCCATTCTTAGAAAAACTGGAGAACACCAGATTCTCCACAGCAGAGATCTTTCAAAGACTGATGCAAATGCAAGGCCCAGTTGTCTTTGAGCAGAACTGTTTAAACTCTGTTCAAACAAGAAAGAACACCCTGTTTCAGTCCCATCTAGCTTATAGGAAGGAGTGGGAGGGGGGCTGTTGCTAGATGTAGAAACTAGTTGTGAACAAAGGAAACTGTAAGGTTTTCAATCATCTTCACTTGGGTCTGAAGGCAGGAGGAGTGTAAAGAAATGTACTCTTCCCTGGGTGAAATGATCCTAGGTACTGAACAGCGGTAACAGAATGTGGTGGGGCGGGGGGATGAAGCAACCTGTCTGGGGTTTAGAGAAACCAGATATCCATAGGAATAAATGTAAGGAGTGTCTATAAGAATAAAAGTAACGGAATGCCATAAGCTCACCTCATTCAGGAAGGATTTGAGGTAGCTTATTAAATGCATATAATAAGGTAAAAAAATGCATGAGGGAAATCTAAAAATCAAGATAAAAAAAATAAAGTCTGTCCCTAGATGTAAGCCATATATTTGATGCTGACTTCCAAGCAACCAAAGCAAAAAAGGAAACATAATGAGTTACCAGATTTTATCTTACAAGTCCATAAGATAAAATTTAATTAGAGTCTCAAGAGAAGCACAGCATCCAAATGGGTGGTTCTCAGGAAAATTCTCATCAAAGAAGCACCGTGTTCTGTGATGCATCCTATCTTCAACCACAAGTGTGAATTTCATACAACTTGCTTTAACTTCCCTCAGTGCAAGCCAGGGTAATATACCAAAGTATTATTCCATAAAATTCATACTAGTGGGAAGCCAAGGCCGGGGGGTGGGGGGTGGGGAGGTATCCTATAGGTATGCAGTTCTCCGATCCAAATGTTCAGTTCTTGATTCCAAGGGAAAAAATAAAAATACTCAGAGGGAAAAATCAGAGTAGATGAGCCAATATATCTTTCAGAATAAATATAATGGGTTGTTTGAGGTGTGCAGCAAGTGTCATGGCAGATGGGTGTAATATAAGCAGATGAATGTAGTGAAGGACAGGGTGAGGGGCTGCAGGGGTTTGGGGCCTCTACTCCCAACATAACTGAGGAAGAACAAGTATGGGTTGTACTGGTCTCTGAAACAGGCTATATAGTTTCAAGGTCAAATCAAGACCTCACTGTCATGGTCCAAAGGCAGTAAGAGTAACAGAGATTTTAAGTATGAAAATAAGGAATGTCTTTGGGTTTAAGAATCTGATCTGTCCCGGGGTGCCTGGGTGGCTCAGTGGGTTAAGCCTCTGCCTTGGGCTCAGGTCATGATCTCAGGGTCCTGGGATCAAGCCCCACATCGGGCTCTCTGCTCAGCAGGGAGCCTGTTTCCTCCTCCCTCTCTCTGCCTGCCTCTCTGCCTACTTGTGGTCTCTGTCAAATAAATAAATAAATTCTTTAAAAAAAAAAAAAAATCTGATCTGTCCTTACCAGCAGGAGGACTAAAATGTTCTGAGCCATGTTCTAAAAAAGGCCACATCTAGCCACAGACCAGGTCTCAGGTTGGCTGAAAGGGAAATGGTTCCCCTCCCCGCAGAGCTGGAGACTAGTACATAAATTATTGGACCGATGCCAATCTAAGACAGTCACTAATGGCCTGACACAGGGCTCTGCCCTAAGCTTGGTCTTATTTAATGCTGAAAATAATAACTAAGAGGTACAGAATGCTGGCTTTTCAAGCATGTGAATTACACAAAGCAGGTAAGACCCAAAACCCAAGCTAGGATTAGGCAGTGGTTCAAAGATGGACATAAATTCTTTCACTCAAGTTAAAAGTTTCACTGCAAGAATACGAGGTGGAAATTAGCAGCAGTTCACGTGAACCAGCTCAGGGCACAAAACTGTGTTCCTTAGTGACAAGTAGACAAACACAGAACTTAATGTGAAAAAGGACTGAGAAGACACACAGTTTTAGGTCTTCTTCAATTTTCCAAAGCTTTGACTTGTGATCCTATTACTTTTATAATAAGAAAGTAAATGTATATAGCTGGTTTGAGAAAATAAAAAGAAAAAAGGAAAAGACTCTGAGATCTTAATTCACCACAACCCCAGGTAATCCCCCAGTGTGATGTGGTAGCTCAAAAAGGCAACTTGACCTCAGGCTGCACAAAACCGCATGCCGCCTCAGTCAAAGCCCCTTGGATCACTTATCTCAGAGACACTAGGACCAGAGGAGACAGAAGAGGATGAGGAGACGTCTAAGATGCTGAGGTTGTTCGGCTTTGGGGAGATGAGGGGCATCTGAAGGATTGCTAAACAGGATAGGAATGTAACAACTGTACCACAATGAAGATGTAAAGTAATAGGGGAAACTATGCAGGGAAAGAGGGGGGATATGGGAACTCCCCATACTTTGTGCCCAATTTTTCTGTACGCTTAAAACTGCTCTGAAAAAAGTCTATTAATTAAAACAAAAAAAGGACAAGGATAGATTTACTGGATATAGCTTCTGGGGCAAAACAAAGATTGGTGGGTAGAAATCCATGGAGGCAAATTTTCATGGAATGTCAAGACAGCCTTTAGCAATCAGAGCTGTCTAAATATGGACTGCATGGCTTCAAGTGGTGGGGAACTCCCCATCACAGGAGATGCAAGAAAAGTGAACACCTGCCAAAGAGGCCCTTGGGAAGTAGAAGGTTAGCCTATAAAACTGCGATAACTTAGCCCACTCTGAGTTGCCCTGGCTCACCCAGCCTATCTGTAGTAGAATCAACACTCAGGAATGTTTGTATGTTTGTTGATCAGTCTTGGACAGAGACATTGTCCCTAATTGTAAAGTGGGCCCAGAGCAACCCAGATATGCTTTGAGAAGGTAGTAAGAACCCCTACATCCCTGACATCTTCTCCTTCAAGTTCCCCTCCAGGGCAAACCCCCCCACCCCACTTTCCACCAAGAGTACCACATTGAGCTGGAGCTCCAGGCTGAGGACGCCTCCACTGTCCAACACGGGCAGCAGCCTCAGGGCAAACACTGCAGGGCGCTCAGGGGGCAGGGCCACACTGGGGCCGAAGAAGATGTAGAAGTGGACGGAGAAGGTGTCCAGCTCATTGCGCAGTGTCGGGCGCACTGGCCAGCAGTGCTCTGGTGGGGATGTGGCCCCAGGCCCCTCCGCAGAGGCCCCCAGAGAAGGCGGCTCTGGGGGCAGTGGCTGGTTGCCCAGTGACTGGGGCATGTTCATGGCAGCTCCAGGGACGAGGACACGGGACAAGCTGGGCTGTGGGCACTCTGTGGGCAGAGGAAATCAGTGCTGGGGACTGCTGCCCTCACAAGACCTACAGCCCCACAAACCAGATCTGAGCCAGATAGTAATTAGCAAAGGGTAGGGAGGGATGAGAATTAGAATCAAATGTCCCTTGGAAGTATGGGGCATCCAGGGTCACAAGATAGGGCCCCGGGGAGGTTCCTAGCGGTCACTGCCAATGGAATGTCATGTGGAGGGAGTCAAGGTCATCTCTCCCTCCCCAAGGACAGTGAAGACACTGTAGAAACAGATGATGGGCTCTCTCACAGATTTGCATGGGCTCTGGCAAGGACAGTGTCCTAGAGGTTTTAGATGCCCCCACCTACCCCCAGGAAACTGAACGAGATTCAATCAAGGGGAGTAATGAGGTCCCTTAGCCCCAGACAAATGCAAAAAAATATCCAAAGGCCTTCCAATGAATCGAAGATCCAAGTGGAAGGGCTTTAGGAAGTGTGAAGGAGCCTGGGGAGTTGGGGAGATTACAGGGACATCACAGAGGGTCAATGAACACAACCACCATGGCTGCCTCTTCTCAGCCACCAATGTCGGCACAGGCTGAGTGGCCAAGGCAGATGTGGGGCTTCTGACCTTGCAACCGCACGCACAGCTGGAACCGGACAGTCCTGCCAGGACCCCGGGATGGGATCTCCACACGCACGTAGACCCAATGCCCCCAGGGGGGCAGTGCCAACTCCAGCTGGCACACCGAGGCACCGCCACAGGACAAAGAGCTTGAGTTGTGCAGGGGTGGGGCCTTGGGACGTAGGCGCAATGTCAGGGGGCAGGCCAATGCCCCGCGGCTCCCCACACATACCAGCTGTGCTGAAACCCTGTAAGTAAAGCTGGGCACAAAGACCCTGGGCAAAAGGGAGGTTGGGGGTAAGAAAGGTGAGAAAGTGAGAGGGGCACCAGAATGAGGAAAATGCTTAGGAAGAAGGTAGCACGGAGGGATGGGGAAACAGGAGAACAGGAAGATTTTTTTTGCTTCCTCCCATCTTGCTGGGAGGGAAGCAGGGGTCCAACCCACCCTGGGGGCTCTGGGTGACCCCACAGCCCAGGTTGTCCAGTGGAACAGTAGGAACAGGTAGAGAGGCTGAGTAGCCAAGAGAATACTGTTCTCTCTTTGAGGCCAGGGAAAGAAGAGGGAAAGGGTCAGGTTCAGGGGAGTATTCGACTTACTTGTACAGTGCTGAGCGATTGTGGGCCGAGAGGGTTTGCTCTGAGGGACGGCCAGGCACCAGCACAGCAACGTCCAGCAAACGCCGGATAATCAGCTGTGGCTGAAGGAGGTACTGACACTCATCCTGGAGACCCTGAGACAAAAGCAGGAGTGGTGGGAGGAGAGACCGCAAGGGTGCTACTAAAGCAAGGCAAACAGAATCTGCTGAAGGGTGGGGGACAAAGCTCCCAGGACTAGGACTGAGGTCCCTCTAAGCTCTGAGTCCCTCCTGCCTGGTCTCCACCTCTGTCTTTCCTAGGTGCGTAGGATCTGCTATGATCCTCAGCATTGGCTGAGGCTTGGGGGCTCAAAGCACCGCCATCCTGACAATCAGGCCTGCACCTCCTCTACCCTAACCCCTCCTCCTGGGCATTCCTAGACAGCCCCTCGGGGTAATTTCAAAACACTCCATTTCCCCTCCAAGCCCTCAAGAACTCAGAACACTGGCTCTCTTCTGGGGTTAGAAGCTCCCTGAGGCCTCTAGTCCAAACCCACCCAGTCTTCCTAATCTGAATCTCTCATTTCCTTTATTCCCTACTCAGCCCTCCCAAGTGCTGGTCCAGTCTCTGCTTTAACACCCCCAGGGAAGGGCCACTCTACCTCCTAGGCATCTCCAGAGTGTAAGCAATTTGCAAACAGGAAACTTGTCTTATTTTATTTTTGCTCCTCCAGACATGAAGCCTAAAGTAAAATGCATGCTTCACAGACGAATGTCTGCTGAATAAATGAATGAACACAGCTCTGATGTTTATGAAGCCAGAGCGTGTTTTCTGTCTCCCCTCCCACTGCTCTGCCTCAGGGGACCCACAGGTACCACTGCTCCTTCTGAATCAGGGTGGGTTTCTTCCATTACTAGACACAACAGCCACATGTAAGCGGCTCTTCTGGGTGAGATCCCTGACCCTTGTAGACTCAGTTTGCACCACCCCAGCACGTAGAGCCTTCTCACTCCTCCAAGGGCACAGTCCCTTATGGCCCGTCCTCTGCAGCATGTGCAGCTACCTAAGTCCTCTGACCCCAGCAGGTCAGAGGAGGAAAGGGCTCCTGGTGAGGCTTTGCTGTTCTTCTGGACAAATGACCTTATGCTGGCCCAATGGAGGCCACTGTTAACTTATGTGGTTATTCTGACCGAGACAAACCTCTAAACCTCATTCTGACAAAAGTTCCAGGCTCTGACATCCTACTGGGTTCCATACTGTGGAACAAGCCAGCCAAGGTACTGATTTCTAGCAAAGCTCCCCAAGGCTGGAAGGAGGCCTTGATGATGCCAGGCCAGAAGACCTCACTACCCTCTGCCTGGGATTCTTCTGTGCCTTTTGCATCACTGCATTCCCAATGCCTAGCACACTACCTGGCAAATACTAGGTGCTAAAAAAAAAAATCTGTTGAGTTAAAGAATGGGTGACAAAAAGAGGGTCCTTTCAGGGCACCTGGGTGGGCTCAGTGGGCTCTGCCTTGGGCTCAGGTCATGATCTCAGGGTCCTGGGATCGAGTCCCGCATTGGGCTCTCTGCTCAGCAGGGAGCCTGCTTCCTCCCCTCTCTCTGCCTGCTTCTCTGCCTACTTGTGGTCTCTGTCAAATAAGTAAATAAAGTCTTTTATATATATATATATATATATATATATATAGTCCTTTCAGAGAGCTCCTCAACCTACCTAAGTTGCTCAAAGACCTCCATCTCTGGGTGCCTGGGTGGTTCAGTCATTATGTGTCTGCCTTCAGTTCAGGTCATGATCCCAGAGTCCAGGGATCGAGTCCAACCTTGGGCTCTGTGCTTGGCGGGAAGCCTGCCTCTCTCGCTCCCACTCCCCGTGCTTATGTTCCCTCTCTTGCTGTCAAATACATAAATAAAATCTTTAAAAAAAAAAAAAAAAAGACCTCCATCTCTGATACCCACAGCAGATGTCCTTCATCTTTGGTGTCAAACCCTAAGGATCAGAAATACTACCACACATCATCTCATCAACCCCACTTCCTATGGGAGCAGTCACTGCCAGAATAACCTTGCAGTGAGCAAACTCAAGGGTGAGGGGTAACCCCTTTCCTTGCTGGATGGACAATCCAGGGGGAAGAAACACTTTGTTCCACATCTTTCTTGCTGTTGGCTTAACTGAAGGATTAGTGGACATGACCTTAATGGTTAAAATGTGCTACTTCCTTAAACTATATAATGTGCACATCAAAGCTCCTCCCTTATTACAGAGGGAAGCATCCAATCAGTGGAGAGCAGGGAAGGTGCAGAGATGCGGCAGCCTTCACCCTGTGATAGGGCAAGAGGAAGGGCACCAGAAGCCAGGTCTTCAGGAGCTGCCAAGGCATAAGCCAAGTAAGAGTGCCCAAACTGAGCCAACATCAGCAGTCATGTAAGGAACGGGGCCAAAGCAAGGACACTTGAGAAACCAGGAGGGCCAAAGTGAGAAGCAGGGTGGGAATAAGTCTGAAAGAAGCTGGGGAGGAAGGCCTTTGACTGAACCCTAGTATGGCTGGGCTGAGTTTCCTGAGGAAGGTCTCAGCAGGGTGGCCAGTGCCAGACTCTGGATAGGGCTTACAGACTAAGATGCCCAAAGATGCTTGCCCTTCCCTACAGGAATATCCCAGGACCCAGCACAGCCTCTGGCCCTCAGTCAGTCAGCACCAATCAACACACAAGAGTGCTGGTCAGACCGCAGGGGGCAAGAGTGCAAGCAGGGAGACGACTGCGAGGCTACTGCGGTGGCCCAGGAGAAAGCTCAGGAAACGTATGCTCGGGATGAAAAGAGAGAAGCAGATGCATCAGAGCATACTTTAGAAGTCGAATCAACAAGACTTTTTCTTTACAGACTAGCTATAAAGAAAGAAAGGGAAAAGAAGAATCAAGTATGCCACCTAAATTTGGGGTTTAAGCAAATGGTGAATGGCAGTGCCATTGACTGAGAAGACCAGAGAGAAGAGGCTTGGGCTGGGAGAAGAATTGGAGTCAAAGAGATTTTCTGTTTGGGTTCTGCTTTGATTTGTATATGCCAAGTCTGAGACATTTCTTGGACATCTAATAGAGATACCAAATAAGCAGTTAAATACAAAGTCCAAGATGCAAAGAAATTAGGACTCATGGAATACACTTAGAAGATAAAACTTACAGGTGGTATTTAAAACTGGAGACACCTAGCAAGAGAATGGAGAAATAAAGAAGGAACTGCCTCAGGACCAGGCACTGGGGCCCTACAAAATGCACCAAGCAGAGGAACACCAAGAAAGGAGACAGAAGGAGTGGTGGGCAGGAGAAAATCAACGCAGTTCTATAACGTCAGAAAGGCCACGAGGAGAAAGTACCTCAAGAAGGAAAGAGTAATAGAAGGAACTAGTCAGCAGCTAGTTACTACTTAACTCTGGAGAGAGGAAGTGGGGACTGGAAGGAGTGAAGGGAAGAGGAAGACTTACTTTTCACTGTATGTCTTTTGTACCTTTCGAATGTTGTACCAGGTGCATATATTACCTATTTGAGACACAAATATAATAATTTAGAAGGAGGAGGAAGAGCAGAATGAGCACTGTTAGCAGATTTTAATCTCTTCAAGTTGAGATACAGAGTTACACTTGGTCTGGTTGATGGATTCAGTCGAATCCTTTCTTCTCTACTATCTGCTTCTTTGCTTTCCTTATCCTTGTTTTCATTATTTTACCTGCTTTCACTTACTTTCAAATCTTGGAGCTGGAAAAAGGAAGCATTTGAGGAGAACACTGCTCCAGACATTTGGAAAACTTTCCCCTAATGAGCCATGTGGTGCCAGATGTTACCTATAGTCCAAAGGCCAGTCCGGCAGTGCAGACTGGGCTTCACAGAATGAACACATGCTCCAAAACAGAGAAGGCAAGGCAATGGAAGGCATGGGTCAAGACAGAAGAGGTAGACAGGAAAAGGGGGAAAAGGAAAGAAGTGAGATCAGTTTTGAACATTATGAATTTGAGAAGATAGCAAAAGAACAGTAAAAATCGGCCATGCCCCCACTGTATGCCAGGCTCTGTGCGAGGTACTAGGAATACGGTAGTGAGTGGCACAGACACAGGAGCTCACAGAAGTGTAAGACCAGAGCTCAGGAGAATGGCCTGGACCAGAAAAGTTACTTCCCTTTAACAACCTCTTAAAAGTCCTGATCACTCTCAGGATAAAGTTCAAATTTCTAGGTCCTTCACGATCTGGCCTCTGCTCATTCCTCTAGCTCCCTTACCCAGTCCAACAACCAGTCCACACCGAACCACTTCAGTTCTCCCTTCTGCACATTAGCCCATGCTAACTCCCACCACCTGGAATGCCCTCTCTTGCTTTTTCAACATCAGGCCTCACTTCCTGTTTCTTAAAACCACCTCTACCATACTACCAAACTGAGTTAGCCTTTTCTCCTTTGTCCTTTTAAAACATCTCCTGTATCTCATTAATACACATCTTATTTATCTGTGTCCCTTGCATGCAATCCAAGGTCTGGGACAAAGCAGGTGTCCAAGGACTAATGTCTAAAGAGAGGTCTGAGCTCATCCCCAAACCTGGGGAGGGCCCTAGAAACAGTGCTGCCTTCTTATGGTCGGGACTCTTCAGTCCCCACCTGAGGCCAAGACCCACAGTAAGTCAGGACAACAATATAAGGAAAAAGCAAGTCAAGAAGACGGAGCCCTGGAGGAATGGTCTGGACAATTAACTCACAGGCTGGAGTCTAGGGAATTCACCAGAGAACTTAAGAATCCTTAGAGGCCCATATAAGATTCCAAAAGATAATCAAATTCTTAGAGGAAACACAAGGATGATCCTTGCCCACCCCTCACCCCCAAGTCTCTAGAAGATGCCTTAACTAAAGACCTACATCTCTCATGATATCCAGGTCTGCTGTCATCCATGGGCAAGGTATAAATGTGCCACCTTATCTTTAATATCACCATACCTCAGGAGTTCTGCCCGCTAGCCCCCCAGCTTGCAGTTCCAAGTCTCCAGACCCCACTTGCTGTATTTAGATGCAAATGGTTATGTCAAGGCTGGTTCTGACCTCTCCTAACCAGGCGCCCAATTCCTCTTGCTCATCCAGAAGTGTTTTTAAATAATGAGAGCAGGGCTTCAGAAAGATTTTTCCTGTCAGTTCTCACAAAGAGAATCAAGGATCAAAGTTACAATCAGGAATGGGCTCTTTGGGATTTGGCCAAAGACCTAAGGCATTTCTTGAAATAGAATAACCCTTAGGTCTGATGAGAATCAAGACCTACCTAGAACCCAGAGCCATTTCTAGGTGAGTTCCCGACATGCTGTCATCCACAGGGCTCCCAGGCCTTGACAAGAAATTCTCTGGGACAGCCCTTTCAGCAAAAATAGGCCCATCACTGAGGCCTTAAGATAGGACCTCAGCCACAGTTCCCATCGCTGACAACAGCAGTGCCAGTGCACCTGTCCCTGTGTAATTCTCAGCTCATTCAAAAGCATCATAACACCTTCTCTGAACACTGCGCTATAGCAGGAGGAGGAGAGGTGAGTTTGGTGTAGTCACAGCGCCGCTGTCCTCAAGGAACTCAGCCTGGAGAGATACAGCTGAGTCAAATCTTCCCCTGATTGGAAATTTCTGCCCTTTTCAATGATCAATGGCCAAGTCCCACTAGCGTTTGTGTTCTTCAGCATCCTGTTCTTTAAATCCTTGCTCTGCTTATGCTCAGTCTTTCACCCTTACCACTGGCCCCACACACGTAGCCACTCCACTCTGCCAAAGGCCAGCTTATCATACCCTCCCTTCTTGCCAATGGACAGGAGTAAGAAACCTATAGATCCTCTCACTACAAGGAGGAAATCTAGCCCATTCCTGGGAGGGACAGGAAAACTTTGTGGCATTTCTTTCCCCTCCAAACCAGAATGGAGAAGCATCCTGACCTTTGAACCTACACTGCACACTTTAAAAACCTCTATTCTATGAAATCAGAGCTGACATTTGGAGAAAAGAGAAGCAACAGTCAGGACAGACACCAGCTGCCCAAGGCCTCCTTTTAACAGGAAAGGATTTCCCTGTCCCCAAGTGTTCTTCTGTGGCCTTCCAGAGGGTGTAGGGAGCTGAAATCATGATAGAAGAGGAATGTTTTCTCCCAGATGGACCAATAACTGGGCTGGAGCTTATGAGAGTCTGCAGGGCTATTACCAGTCAAGATGTAGAACAAGACCAGTCCTGGGTTTGTGCAGCAGCATATAACCAGTCCCTGGCTGGCTTCTGATCACCTTGAATAACCCTTACACCTTCTAACAGGGACACTCCTCCACAGTGCCAGGGCCTGTGACTGACTCCAGACTCTGCACTTTCCCTTCAGCACCCACTATGTCCTCCTAAGGCTGCACTCACTATATCCTCCTAAGGCTCCCAAATTGCCTCCAAAAGATCACGACCTCTGGCCCACCAGGTAAACTGCTGGCCTCTAGCCACGGGCCACCCTAGCCACCCTTATGCTGTTGCCCACCCTGGCACAAGGCTGGTGTGCCAGGTGGCCTGTGAGGGGGGATTCAGCAGATATGGAGAAGCAGCTTTGGCCCCCTCCTACCCTGGGCAGCATCAACCCACCTTGACAGAGATGTGGCCATGGGCCTGGGGAAGGTGGGCAGCCAAGAACCAGTCCCCAGGTAAGGGGCTGCTGACGTTAAAGATGCCTGAGGTGCGGTTGGGCAGTGTCCAGCTGAGGGTCAGGGAGAAAACCCCAGGAACAGCCGTGTCCCCTGGGAAGTGTGTGTGCAGGGGATTGATGACAGGGGGTGCCCCGGACCGGAAATACCTGGGGGACCAGAATGAGAAGAGGAAGACAATAGGCAATGGGGTGGGAGACGGGAAACGGGGAAAAGAAAGAACTGTCACTCATCGCCAGTAACACAAGTGAATTCCCTATACTGAGACATGCAGCAACACGTTCCAGGTCAGGAGTCAGGGCATAAAGAGTAAAACATCAGCTCAGGCTCTCACACAGTCAAACAGTAGTCAGGAGACAGGGGTCTTGTCCCTTACTCAGTCACACTTCAGTCTGGACAAGGGTGAGGGGACAAGGCCAGGAGGTCAGTTTAGATACTCATACAGTCACACTTTAGTTTGGGAAGTGCTCTAGGGTTGGAGGTGGGGGTCAGAATGTTAACTCAGACACTCACACAGTCACACTTTGGTCTGGGCAGTGGTCCCCAAAGGTTCCTCCCTGCTCCTTGAAGATGATGAGGTTCCAAACAGCCAGGAATGTGTCCTCAGGAACATGGAAGTGGAAGAGCTCGGTGCTGGCAAAGGAGCGGAATGGACTCAGCTTTCGGGGTGAGCAGGTGGAGTAGTCAGTCAGGAAGAGGCCTCCTGGGGAGCAGGCAAGAGAGAAAAGAGCAGGGTTGGACACAGGGTACTTTCATTAAGCAACAGAAACACCAGTCTTCCTCACCAATAGCACCAACTCAACAAATATTCTTCCCTGAGCCAGGAGCTGAGGCTCATGGTGGCCTAGTCATCATCTGCTTTAATCCTTATAATGACCTTGGGCGAAAAATGACCTGTTTTTACAGATAAGGAAACTAAGGCTCAAACCTAGATCAAACTGAGGATTCAAACCTAGATCTCACTACATCCTAAACCAGGACCCTTTATATACCCCCACAGCGTCCCTCACTGAAGAGTCATTTTTCTCTTCTTAGCAAGCTTAACAAAACAGAGGTGTGAATGGCATGTGTTTGGTGGGGGGGCAGACGGCGGGGCACATGGGTTCTTTGGCCACTGAACAGACTAGAACTCCACCTGTGGAGCTTGGGAGTCAGCACTGAACTGTGTAACTTCCTTGTTTATTTTCTTCCCCTTTCTATTCCCCTGTGGTTCCAGGAGCAGTAAAAACCCTCAGAAGCTTCACAAAAGCTGTCTGTATCCTGGCTCAGGGCAGGAGGGGCGAGGGGGGGAAAGTGTGGTGAGGATGCAAGGGGCCTGCTTGGGTGGCAGAGGCAAAAACAGGAGCTTGTAGGCCACCATGAGAACTCCCAGGAGAGGAGGGGAGTCATCAGGTCCTGTAGGATTCAGAATGAGCAACCAGAGGGCGTTTCCCCTGAGGGAGGCCCAGTGATGCAGTCAGTCAGTGACTCAGTGGAATCTCAAACCACCTGGAAATATTCACACTTGGGCTTGGGGGGACAGGTCATCTCCAACTGAAGTGTCAAAATACAAGTACCTGATCATGGTTGTTCACAGCAGAGCCAAGGTGAGCAAAAGAGGCTGGTGTCAGCAGCTCTCCAGGCAAATGCATGGGCACTCGGACTACTGTTGACAGTGAAAACCACCCAGTAGCTCAGAGGCACAGAGGAGTGTCCCTGATGGCAGGCAAAGTTCTGGAGAATCTGACTGCTCTGGAAACTTAAGATCAGCCCTAGAGAAGCACAGAAGGGTGCCCCCAGGACTGATGAGAAGGCTGGAACGCCAGCAGCTTTCAGGACAGAGCAGGGGATAGAGGGGAAACTGCGATGGGGTGTTTTCAGCCAAATAGTAAATACCCACAGGGCATACCTAGTCTGACAAACTCCCTTCCAGAAATGGGAGCTATACCTCAAGATGAGGTATTGAAATAACAGAGAAAGAGGCATCTGGGAAAGGGAGGTTGCTGAAGGAGGGAACACTGGAAAGGAAGGTGCTATTGAACTTCAAGGTCACCCTGCAGGGAGCTGCCCTAAAGTATGTAAATATTGGCCCTAGACTGGCCTATGCTCAGCTTCAAAGCTATGGCTTCAAAGCCAAGGACTAGTCAGTCCAGTTCAGACCATAGGATCAGTCTCAACTGTCAGTGAGGAAAACCTGCCCCCTTTCGAAATAAGCTCTGATAACAGGGAAGCTGGAAGCCAAGAGCAGAATAGCCTGGCTACTATTGTTTACAAGGAAGTGGAGCTCTGGAGCACCCTCTGCTGGGTTTAGGGGAGAGCTTCTCCTCCCCAAAGCTGGTACTAGGGATGGGTCATGGGATGGGCCACTGCTATTGCTAGGAAGAAATACTGGCCAGGCCCTCAGGGCAGACCCTCAGAGAACCGGTGGTGAAAAGCAGCTAATGACTTTCGGGAAACAATGGATAAGCACAAAGTACAAAAGTACAAGTACAAAAAAAACCCCTGTGATTCAAAGGAACATGGCAAGGCCTGGAGAACTGGGAAACTGGTTAAGCCACCCAAAAAGTGGCCAGGGGCTACAGAGGTCACAGAATGGGCTGGTGGGAAAAGTGAGTGAGCAGCAACTGGACATGGTGGGAGGAACCTAGAAGTTCTGAGGGCAAATGCTAGAGGAGGTGTCCACAGCCCCATTCACTCCAAGCTTTGGTTTGGCATTCCACAATGGCCTACAGAGCTGTGTCCCAGAGGAAGCATGAGTAAAGCCCTAGTCAAGCTCAGACAAACCTGCCCTGGATGTTCCATGCTTCCACATGAAGCTATGGTGATTCTCCACCACCATCTGAAACACACATGCGCACGTGCGCACGCACACGCACACACACACACACACACACACACACACAGGCAGAGGCTGGTCCTGCTAGTGACAGCACTAAGTAAAACAAAAGGTCATTTCCTGGGATGGCAAGGCACACCTGAGCTACGCAACTATAGTCAACTAAGCCCAAGGAAAAGACCCAAGGATTAGGATAGACCAGGAGACCCAGGAGGTACCTTCCATTCCTGAAATGAGACTGAAGCCAACAAAAAGTATTTACTAACATGCTATGTGCTCTGACGTGCTGTGATGGTCCTGTGACACTGCCAGCCTCTCCTCAGGTGAAACCTGTCACCACCACCAGGTCACAGAGCACCTCTGCAGGCCAGGACACAGCCACCAGGGCAGGGATTATTAACAACATGAAGGGCAGCCCTTAGTAGAGCCTCTTCAGAGCTCTTTTCCAACTTCATTACAATTCTCCCCAGAGCACCTGAACCTACTTCTGGACAATCGTCTTTTAATCCACATCTTTGAGCTTCCTACAGTTCTGTGGCTGTCAGCCACCATCCTCTCCTAGCCAGCCCATGCTTGCTCAATGGGCTCGCGAACAAAGAAGCCATGCTGGTAGGAATGGAAGCTAGAACTGGGCTCAATAGTAGATTCTCCCTCACCTAAACTGAAAAACTGGTTTGGCTACTACCTCTACTGAGTGCCTAATTTGCCAGCAGCAGTCATCAACACTGAGCCCCTCTATAGCCCCTTCCTTCCAAGAGTCAGGCTAGGGGCACATGGATTACTCCTAGATGCTGTGGGAGGCAGCAAGCACTGCCTCCAACTAAGAAATGCACTTGGAAAGTGACACTTCGTGATCTGTCTATAAGAGAAGGAAGAGCTGAAGAGGAATATGTGTGGCCACAACACGTACTCTCCCCCTCACGCTATAACATAGGTACTCGGAGGACTTAGGGCCTCATATGCACGCCATAGAACATACTAACCACAAGCATGCATACACACTGCACATGACCAGCATTTCCCCAGTCCCCTCAGGTACACAAACACATAGGTACCCAGATGCCAGTGAACACACATATAGAGCTTGGACACTTCTGCAGGGGCATGACCTTTAGCCTGTACTGATCTCCTCAAGCTTATACACGGAACTAGGTCCCCAAAGCTCACTGAAACTCAACTCCCACCCCAGCTGCTCTGTTATTTTTTTGCCAAAGACTCCCTTAGGCACAGCTCCATCCTATCTAGAGTGCCAGAGGGGACTGGGGGCTAAGAGGCCGTGAAGACTACAGTCATCTCCTTAAGATGGGGCCAACTTTATGGCCTATCTCCTACAGCCAGGACCCCCTCCTGCTCCCACTTTCCACCCATTTAGAAGTTGGGCCTCCCCTTCTCCGAATCACTTGCTCCCTGGATGGTGCTCCTAGGCTGACAATTGGCTAATGAGGAAGAATTTGTGGATTAAGCACCTGTGTGAGCAGACAGAAGACAGGACAGGTTGTGCTTTCAGTCCTCTCTCAACTGGGTCTATTTTCCTAACAGGCATATGTTGCAGTGAAAACAAAAAACACTAGTATGAAACAGGAATTAGGAAACTTTTTCTAGCCTCAGTACTGCCATTTACAAGCTGTATGACCTTGGGAAAACTGCCCCATAACTGAGCCTCAGTTTCCCGATCTATAAAATGGCCTCTATATTTCAAGACTGCTCTAAAAGTATCAGGAGGGCACTTGGGTGGCTCAGTGGGTTAAGCCTCTGCCTTCGGCTCAGGTCATGATCTCAGAATCCTGAGATGGAGTCCTACATCATGCTCTCTGCTCAGCAGGGAGCCAGCTTCCCCTTCTCTCTCTACCTACTTGTAATCTGTCTCTCTCTGTGTCAAACAAATAAATAAAATCTTTAAAAATAAATAAAATAAAAGTATCAGGAATTATTCCTAAGCAAATCAAACTTATCTGGAATAAGACTCATTACAAGAAGAAAACTAACCCATGTCCATCTGTTTGCTACATGCTGTTCTCAAAACTGTTTTCTTAACCCTGTTTTAATGCATGCCCAGTATCTCAAAGTTCAGGCTAGATATTCCCACACTGGACTAGAGGCTCTCTGATATAGGATCATGCCTCCCCCATAGAACTTCCCTTGCAGAAGAAGCTTCCAAGTTTTCCTTCTTGGAAAAGCAAGAGTCAAAGCAGGGTCAGGATGCCACCAGGAAAGAAAAACTTAGGGTCTCTGACCTGGGGACTATTAGGCACATGCTGAGCCTCAAGCCCACAATTTCCTCTCTTCCTACCCTCCCAGTTTCTCTCAGTTGTGTAAGACCTCTCTCCTCCCTATTTCTCCCTACTTCTTCCCCAATGATCTAGTTGCCCAGGTCCCACGTCTCCTGAATCCCTCCAGTCCACCCCTCCCTGCCAGAACCCCATCCCTGCCTCAATCTTCCTGCTTCTGCACTCACCAGCCCCTGGGCCAAGGACAGAGAACAGCAACAGCAGCAATAAGGCTGGCGGCAGCTGGAGCCCAGACCTGAGTCGAGGCTGGGAGAGGGGCAGGGTATGAGAGAAAGGGGTGGGTAGTGGGAGAGACTTGGGTAAACACAGAGATGAGGGCAAAGGCTGAGATAATGGATTGGGCTGTGCTGGGCACTGGGGCTTGAACAAGGGCAGGGAATGGGATGGAATGAGGGGCTGTAATGGGGACTGGGGCAAGGGCAGGATTTGCGCCCCGGGTTTAAGCAAACACTGGGAATGGGGTTGGGACAGGGGTTGGGCTGGGATTTGTGACAGGAGGTGGAACAAGGGCAAAGGAGGGGTTGGAGGCCAGGACAACCACAGGGACTGGGACTTGGACTGAAGAGGGGGCCTGGGTTGAGACTCGGATCTGGGCATTCGCTGGAACCCAGGCCGGGGCAGGGGCCGATTTGGGAAGCAGGGCGAGGGCGGGGCTGGGGGCCAAGGGCTGGATGAGGATAGGACGAGGGGCCGGGACAAGGGCTGGGCCATGGCCCGGGGCGGGGGCGGGGCCGGACAGGCCAGCGCGGGTCGCGCGCGGAGCTGACCCACGGCTCCGCTCCCCACCCCCAGGGAGTGGCTTTCGATGTCCTCGTGGGCCCGGGGCCGGGGTCAGGCCGGCTGAGGCCAGGCCGGGGACCTGGGTAGGAGTTCAGGCCTGGGCGACTCCGGGCTGCGCTGGACGGGCGATAACCAGGCCCCGCGGCGGCGGCCTCAGTCTGACGTAGTTATGACCCTCCGCCCCTCTATCAGCTCGATTGGTTCTTCTCAGTATAGCCCACCCCCTGCCCTATTCTATTGGTCTCCAACTTGATTCTGCGGGCCTCCGAGGACAGACTCCGCCCCAGCCCCTTGATCCCCTGCCTTTCTCACCCCAACCTCGGAGCCCGGTTGCCAACCTCAGATCCTCACAGCCCCCAGTGATAGAACCACAGACATCTCATAGGAACCCTACAGAGACCCTCACAAGCCCAGACACCTACGGACGTCCCCACTGATGTCCGCAGACTACCCAAACACTCTCACAGAGATCCCGCAAACCCGTTTAAAAGAAGTGAACCCTCTAGGCTCGTCCCCTCCGGGTCCAATGCAGCCTCCTCTGGAGACCAGTGCTGTTGCCACGGAGACTCCTGGGCGTTCCAGTTGCCCTGGTGACGGATCCCTCCACTCCCGGCCCGGGTTCCAGAGGTTTCAGTCAAACTCCTCCCTCATCGGCCCCGGAACCCCTCATCCCTCCCCGTCCCGCCCTCCCCCAGGTCTGGCCAGAGTTCCTTTGCAAATTTCTGCAGGTGTCCAACTTCCCTCCCCAAGTGGTAGACTTGAAGGCAAGGCTTCTCATTACATAGCAACAGCAAGGCGGGTCTCATCCAAGAGCTATCCACCCCTCGCTAACATTTCCCCTTCCCAGCTTAAGACGAGATTGTGACCTAAGGAAGGACTTGTAACAGCCAAGCCAAAGCCCAGAGGTAGGTGGTTTCTCCAAAGCCTCCTCTTCCAAACTCTCACACCACTCCCCTCCTAACACCTTCTGCCCCTTTCCAACTCAGTCCACCCCCCCCCATTCTGTATTTTTCATCCTTACACTCCCCCTCCGCCACGTTTACTCCCCACAATTCCCTCTTCCCCTTCTTTTTCTCCTTCTTCTCCCATCCTCTGGTTCTCCACCCTCAAGTATCTTTTTCCTCTTGCTGAATGCCTAGTCAGATTCCTATCACCCTACCTCTCTCCCTACTTAATGTCCCAAACTTCCCCTTTGGAAAGATTCTAATGAGTGTTAAGTGGTGTGTTTAGTATCTCTGGAGCATGGCGGGAAAGTAGGGACCACAGAAGGCTAAGGCTGGAATACTTAGGCTCTATTGCAAATAAAGACAAGCCTTGAATTTCAGGGCCAAGAAATTTAAACTTAATCCTTAGGCTGAAACAATTGAGTGTTTTGTTTTGTTTTTCTTTAAATATTTTATTTATTGGGGCGCCTGGGTGGCTGAGTGTGTTAAAGCCTCTGCCTTCAGCTCAGGTCATGATCCCAGGATGGATCATGGGATGGAGCCCCGCATCAGGCTCTCTGCTCAACGGGGGAGCCTGCTTCCTCCTCTCACTCTCTGCCTGCCTCTCTGTCTACTTGTGATCTCTGTCTGTCAAATAAATAAATAAATCCTTTTTAAAAAAAAGATTTTATTTATTTATTTGACAGACAGAGATCACAAGTAGGCAGAGAGGCAAGCGGAGGTGGGGGAAGAGGCAGGCTCCCCGCTGAGCAGAGAGCCCAACGTGGGGCTCAATCCCAGGACCCTGAGACCATAACCTGAGCCAAAGGCAGAGGCTTAACCCACTGAGCCACCCAGGCGTCCCCAATTGAGTGTTTTTAAGCAAAGGAATGACGTTTTTAGGTTTATGTTTTTAGAAAGATCTCCATTGTGTCATTAATGAGGACTGACTTCTTTTGGACATCCTTCCAAGACAAATTTGTCACACCCCACTCCAGAGCGTCCTGAGCTTACCCCAGCACAACACCAACTCATCTGTATTGTTATTTTGGTTAGCCAGATATCCTTCCCAGGTTCTTTCAACTGAGTCCAGTGCTTAGCACAGTGCCTAGGTGAAAGTGTAAGATTGAGTTGTTTATAAAAGCAAAAGTTACATAAATCAGTGAAAGAATGGCTGAGTGGATTAATACGCTGGAGGAGGCAGAGGGGTGAAGTTACTATATAATCAAGGTAGAAAATTCTGAGAACTTGAACAAAATTAGAGGGAAAAGAAAAGAGAGAGTGGATTTTGGAATTATTTAGAAGATAGGAAATACAGTCCTTAGTGCCTATTTGTAGATGAGGTTTGAGGGGAAAGGGTAAGACCAAAATAATTCCCATAGTTCAGCTTTCATGCCCTGCCGGACATCCATTTAGCCATGGGTATGAGTGTTAAGTACAGGGATTAAAAGGTCTGAGCTGGAAGTATGGATTTAGGAAATCATCCACATACCAGCTAGAAGTAACTGAAGCCTTGAACATGAGTGACATCATCAAGGAAGGATGTATGTGGTCTCTAGACAAAACCAGACTGCACTCAGGGCCCTGCCTAATGCATCGTGGCATTGTCTTGTACTCAGGAGCAAACCCCCACTTTGGCTTGGTATCCCAGTCTCTAGAACTCTACTACCTGACCTCCATCGTCCTAAGGCCCAGGACGTGCTCTTGGACTAGTCAAGTTGCTATGTTCAGTCTCCCTCCTGGGTCACGGTCCTCTATTACCATCTACTGATGGGATTCTGACTGTTTCAGCCTTTTTCTCTCTAAATTCCAGCTTCCTCACAATCTGTGGCCACATGTCACATGGGGTCTAGGCACACAGAAGAACCTCCTGGCACCAAAGTTCATCTTGCTTCCCCCTTATATCTCAGGTGCACGGAAATCCTTATCCTAACTCCATAACCCCCACTGTACTCTGACTTGCAGACCCTCCAGTCCCAACCTAATGAAGGCTGTATCCTATTCTACCACTAGATGGAAGCAGACAAGGTCACAGAAGAGCCTCATAGCACCATGGATACAGAGGAGCACCCCTCTTCAAAGGACCTCTCTGCTAAAGAATCACAGGAGCCCCCTATCCCTGAAACACCCTTTGAGACTTCCATCTCTGACACCCCCTTAGAGCCCCTTGCCGCTGAAACCCTTTTGGAGCCTTCCATCTCTGAGACCCCTTTAGAGACCCACACCTCTGAATCTCATATGATTCCATCCACTTCCCAGGCCCCTTTAGAGACCCACACCTCCAAAACCTCTTTGAAAACTTCCATCTCTGAGACCCCTTTAGAAGTCCACACTTCTGAATTGCCTATGGTTCCATCCACTTCCCAGGCCCCTTCAGAGACCTATACCTCTGAAACCCTTTTGGAGCCCTCTATCTCTGAGACCCCTGTAGGATACTCTGAGAACCCTTTGGAAACCCCTATGCCTGAGACCCTGTTGGAGACTCTCATCTTTAAGGACCCAGAGAAACGTGTTTTTTCTCATACCTCATCACAAGACCATGTTCCTGTATCTTCCCCTGATACTCTGGAGGAAGACCTCTTTAAGTATTCTCCCAGTGAGGTCTTGTGGAGAAGGAAGTCCAGCCAGATCTCTGAGTATGAGAGCCTTCAAAAGCACTCCCTTTCAAGCCCTTCAGCCCCGGTCCACCTGGACACATCTGCAAAGGAAGAGGAAGAGGAAGGAGAGGACAAGGAGCAGGTGGAGGCCACTGACAGCAGCGCACACACAGCTCAGCCAGGACAACAGCCGGGCAAGAAGAAGGGGAAGAAAGGATTTAGCCGTAATTGTGCCTGCACTTTTCCCCATTCTCATCACTGCCTTATACCTGCCCCAGGAGGAGGGGATTGGGTTACTCTTTAACCTGGCCTCTTCTCTTAGTTTTAGGGCCTCCACACTTCTCCTTGGTTACTCAGCTTCTCCCTTCCCAGATTACACAGCCCACCCAGTGGTCCCTGCCGAGCAAACAGAGCTGGTGGAAGTGGCTAAGGCAAGGCCCAGAGAGAAGTTCGGTGCTCAGATGAACTATCTTTTCCAATGGGAGAAGAATGCAGCCTTGAGTGCCATCCAGACAGGTGAGCCCAGAAAACCCTTCAGAAGCCTGTGACAGGCCATGGCCATCCTCCAATCCAACTGGACCAGGGAACCTGCCCTGATCAATGGATTGCTGTCCCCTGTGGAAATGGCAATGCTAACTGCCTTTAATCTAGGAGGGGAGAAGCCAGGTGGGCCAATGTGGATAGCATGGTACAGAAAAAAAGTGGGGATATTCATATAAAGCCCAGGGAGGGACAGGAAGCTAAACTAAAATTGTTAAAAGGAAAAAAAAAAAAAGAATGGCCATACACCAGACCCACCTCTAGGGCTCTGAAAGCCTGGACCAAACAGACCTTAAGGCAGAGATGGCCCAGGACCCTAGACAATCCAGGAGACTTGTGGCTCTGACATGGCAAAAGGCCTTGGTCCCCTTGGTGGAACTTCACTAAAAGGCTGTCACCCAGCATGCCAGACTCATTATCACCTAGGTACCCAAAAGCTGTGAGTCTCTTCACCAAGGAGGAGAGTGGGAACTTCAAGCCCTGTTGATTCCAAGTCTCAGCCCAGAATCAGTACTCTTGACAGCCCCATAAGTGGCATGCTGTGCTTATGTATGCCTGCATATAAAAGGTGTGCAGATGGAAACCCATGCCCTCCAGTGCAAGCATGTATACCTGTGTTGCTGAAATTCATGTCTATAGCAAATACCTTCAGAATGAAGGCCACCCCGACCTGCTCTGCAGATTCTGGGGTTTCTAGACAATTCAATAGACAGGAGTTCATTTATTTTTGTCTTTCATACTTCCTTTCCCCTTATGATAGTAAGAGGGTTATGTTGAAACTAGATGGGCCTAAGATATAAAGACAACCAGGCAATCGTATGTCTTCTCACTCCTCATGCAATTTACTCTCATTCTCATGCTGGGACCCTTCCCCCTCTACCCCTGGCCAAGAAAGTCACAATGATCTCATCTGTCTTAATTCAGGCATTGAAATGGCTTTGTTTGCTTATTTTAACATCTTCTGTCACCCTTATTCTTCCTGGAAATGCAAGGTCATTCTCAGAACCTCCTGCCTGCTCCTCATTTTTCAAGGCTGCTATACTTCTCCACATGGAACTTCTTCATTTTCCTGTTTAAACAGGCAGCTTTATGTAGTAATTTAAGTGTCATTCAATCCTGAAAAAGGTATTTAGGGTTCCCTCCTAATATTGGGGATCTTGAGTCCCTAGAGAATCAGGATGTGTGCTGTGTAGAGAAGGATCAAATGTAAGCTTTTCTTTTATTTAGTCAGCATTTACTGAGCACCAGCTGTGTGCCAGGCATTGAGCCAGGTGTGGAAGCAGTGGCTGGTGGGATGTCAAAAACAAAATCCTTCAAAAAATGTGTACTCTAGGGGTGCCTGGGTGGCTCAGTTGGTTAAGCATTTGCCTTCAGCTCAGGTCATGGTTCTAGAGTCCTGGGATCAAGTCCCGCATTGGGCTCCCAACTCCATAGGGAGTCTGCTTCTCCTTCTGACTTTCTCTGCTCTCATGCTTTCTCTTACTCTCTCTCTCTCTCTCTCTCTCTCTCAAATAAATAAATCTTTAAAACAAAATGTGTACTCTAATGAGAGACACCAATAAGTAAAAAGGATAATTATAATTCATTCTAATAATTTCTATGAGTGAGGTCAGTCCACAGTGCCTCATAAGCAGAAAAAAAAGGGCACCTAATCTTGGGTGCTCGGGGAATAAGTCTTGGAAGGGATGACTTCTCAGCTGGAATCTGTAAGATGAGTAAGAAGAGGTGGACAGGTAAAAAGTGAGGGCAAGGTGCCAGTAGGAAAGTGCAAGAAATGTTGAACGGAGCTCAGAGCTCAGCTCTGGAAGGGCAGAAGTGTACAGGCATTTCTGTGCAAAGCTCAAGAGTTGGGATTATAACCTAAGGGCAACTGAGAGTTACCAAAAGGTTTTAAGTGGGACAATAACATGAGCAAATTTGTGGTTTTGAAAGACTGCTCTGGCAGTAGTGTAGACTTCAGAAAGATAAGACTGCACACAGGAAGACTACATTGGGCAGTGGTAATAATAATCCAGGTCAGAAGTAGATGCGTGGAGGTGGAGAGAAATAGAACGTTCAAGAAATGTTAAGAAGGTAAAACTGACCTTTGGATCTTTGGATGTATGGGATAAGAGAGAAGGACATGCCTGGAATGACCCCCAGGTTTTTGGCTTAGATACTGATTGGATGATGATGCCATTAGAGAAACAGAGAAGATGCATGATAAGTATGTGTTTGGATGAACAGAAGACAAAGCTTGAGGGCCAGGTTTGAAAGGAATAATTGGCTGTACCACACTTGAAGAGCTGGTGGAACATGCTGTTGAAAAAGTCTGGAGATACCTGACTATATGTCTGGACTGGAGACATCCTTCACGTAAAAATAGCTGTATGTTGTATGGAGATGTTCTAAGCAAAAAGAGATGTTATCACGCAAATATTATATGAGCATGGAATCAGTTGTCCCTGTCTGGTATTTTCAGAGTAAACATCTGTGCCATAGACACCTTTGCCACAAATAGTGCACCACAAAATTACTTGACCATAAGGCAATTTGCCATAAAAGATTAAAAAAAATAACTAGTTGGTAGTTTGGTTTGGCAGTTTGTTAGTTTCATCAACTGGTTGAGTTTGGTTTCATTTCTCCATTGACACAATTCTCTTATTTTTATATTACATAAATCTTGGGCTTCATAATTGTCTACACAGTGACACAGAGTTTTAAACCCACACAACTTCCCATACAACTTTGGAATGTCTATCAATGGACATGTGACAATCTGTCGAGAACAAAGAGCAGTGTAGAAAGCTTTCAGAACACAATACAAAGCTCAGTTACAAATATGTATCCTAGTACTTGGAAACTGATACCTCTTAATGAGGGGAAAATTTTAGAAAAAAAGAAAAAGTGATGAATAATGAGCAAAAAACAAAACAAAAACAAACTGATGAATCAACACGCCAAAAAAACCCAAAAACAAAAACAAAAAACAACCAAAAAACAAAAACGTATAATACTATGAATTTAAGACTTTGAAGACAAGTGGTTAGGTACGATCCACAAAATAAAATGAGTTATTTGCATGGTATTGCCATGAATCTGTTCTATACATTTTAAATTCATTTTAAATTCAATTTTTTTGCATTTTGCAATAAAGCCATTTTTAATTTTGATATTCAGTTTCCATGTTTCATTATGCCCTTTTTGATGAATGTCTTTTTTTTTTTTTGTAATTTTATCTTTTGTGGCTAAATTGTCTATGGCCAATTGATCATGCAGTGAAAATGTTTGCACTGAAAATGCTTGGGGCAAAGATTCTTAAGGCGAAACTACATAGAATCACCTTGTACAGAGTCAAAATGGCATCCCAGATAATGCCTCCTCCCCCTGCCAGTCCTTGTCCACTTATAACAGGAAGAGTGTTTGGAATCAGAGCAGAGAGAGGAGGGTTCCACTCTGGACTACATGGCCTGATGTCAACTGTCCCACTTTAAGAGCACGGACACCTATAATGGAGTCTGAGGTATAGTCACCAGTCTCTGTTTAAACTCTAGTCTTCATCTGAGAGCTGAACACTGACTCCTATATCGTTACTTGGACTTGACTCTCCCAGGCCCCCAGGCAGGACCTCAATCTATGGGAACTGACCCTCCTTCACCTCCACACCTCATCTGCTCAGCCTCTGGATGGAATTCAGAATTCCTCTAGTAGAATCCTAGCCCCCGCTCACCTCCATTGTGACTCTGCCCATACGCTGCCCCTTCGACCAAGCCTTGCTGGTGTAATGGGGCGCTGGCACTGTGGGCTGTCAGTATCAAGACAGAAGTAGCAAAGCCAAAAGCCACATCTGGACAGGCTTTAGACCCTTAAAGACCATGGGTAAGGCAAGAAAACCTAGGCTGACAATTAGGCACAGAATTGTGAATTGTGGCCCTGGCCAAAGTCAAAGACCAGAGGACACTAACCTCAGGGATATGCCTATAATACAGGGTCTCTCTTCCCTTCTGAAGGAATTTCCTCCTTCATTTACTCAGTCAAGGAGTCTGTGCTCTCTGAGCACCTATTTCGGGCCAGGCCCTAAGCTAGGACAAGAGATGCAAATGAAAAGCCAGACCCCTCCTTAGAAGAACTTAGTTTAAGAGAAACATAAGTGAAAAAATCTATTCCAATGCATTGTACTGTGATAGGAGTAGCGGGAAAAGTCAAAAACATGGGCCCCTAGACAGAAAGAGGAAGTCAGGGAAAACTTTTTAGCAGAGGTGACACTTCACTGTAGCCTTTAAATGGGAATGGGTCCTATGGCTGAATGTCCCATTCCATGAGGACTCATCCAGGATTCTTACCTAGAAATTGGAGTACTCTCGGGTCTCCTAAAGGGTGAGAAAATCTGAGTGGAATGTACTCTCTGGCTCTCCTCCCACATTTACATGGCTCCACCCTTGCCTTGTAGTACCGCCGACCTGTGAAGCCAGTTTCAGATCCCACTGTGGAAACCAGGCTCTCAAGGGTTGTGGCATCTCACTGGTGCCTGCTCTCAGGGATACTTCTTAGCCTCACAAGCTTCGATTTCTTGATCTTCACCACTCAGGACTTCTGGCCTACCTCTTTCTCCTGATTCTTAGAGAACCATAGGCAGACCTTCTCAAGTTTGCAGACAGCATTAGTTCCGTAACACCAGGAACACAAAAAGGAAATATGAAGGTGCGAACCTTGAAAAGTGAGGAAAGCCCTCCTCCTGGTCCCAGAGCTGCCCAAACTCCTCCTCCTCTGCCTCCGGTGCCTTCAACAACCATGCTTCTGAGGTGCCAGTCCTCACCACCTCCTCTACACCTGGCCAGTCATCTTCCCTTCCCTCACCTTAGACACTTCAAGGAAACAAAATAAAGTTGGGCTTTAATGTGGGAAGGGGAAGAGATGGGAATCTTCACAGTCACAGAGAATTTGGCAAGATTCATGTTCATCTTCAAACAAAATTTCATTTATAATTTTGAAGATGGTCTTCAGTCATTTCTGACAGGCTAACAGAGATGGAGTGGATCCTGGGGTGGGAAAGGAACTGAAACCCTTGTGGAACACTGAGAAAACCTGGTGGGAAATTGTCTAAGGGGGTGGGGATGGGAACTTCATGGGTGGAGGTGAATACATCTAGGCAGAGAGGTGAGAACGCCTTGGGCAAGGGGCTTGCGCTATTTTTCCTTCTCACTTTTCCTTGTTAATCCCTCCACACTCAGGTCTCTACATTGGCTGGCGCTGCCCCCATTATCTATGGGACTGTTTCCGGATTGGAGATGAGTCCAAATGCTTTTGTGGACACTTGCTGAAAGAGCACCAGATCATCTCAGGTAGGGAGAACTGACCAGCCTCTGTCAGGGGAAGGGATAACTATACTCTGGCCATATGACAGAAAAGTGTGTGTGTTGGTATGGGGGGTGGGGGGAGTTGGCATGGGAAGGCCTGGCCCTATTAGGTGTTCCCCATTCCCCATTCCCATTAGACATTTCTCCCCATTCCCTTAGACATATCCGTGCCCTGCAATGTGGGCCAGTGTCGCTGCCTCATGTTCTGCTTTATCCCATCACGCCCAGAGGAGGTGGGTGAGTTCTGGCTCAAAAGACGAGCTACCTTTGACCCCAAGGCCTGGAGGGCCCAATGTCGCTGCAAACACAGCCATGAAGAGCACACAGCTACTGGGTCCCATCCCTGCAGGGTGAAAGGTAATTTCTAGGGTGAGGGGAGTACAGGGGTGGGCATGGGTAGGATGCAAATAGTTTGGGAATAAGGATAGGGGAACTGGTAGAAGAAACCTGTGTTTGTGGTTGGTATGGAAGAGATGAGAATGTAGTCAGCCCAGGGGGAAACACCAATTCCCTATACTTGTCTGGCTTCCTCCTTGCCCCAGGTTGTTGCTGCAATTGCTTTGAGTCTAATTTCCTCTGTGCGGCCTGTGACCGTCGCTGGGAGGAACATGAGACTTTCTTTGAGACTGAGGAGACCCGGCGACGAGGAGGGAGGCCTCATGGTGAGGGGGCAACCTAGAACAGTGGGGGTCTTAGTCAGAAGGCCGGGCAGGAAGGTGCTCCCACCCTCAACCATCCCCTCCAGGACTACCTCACCCTCTCACCCGCTGCACCCCATACTTGCACCTGTTTCTACCCCCAGGAGCAGACTATATGCCTTTTGCAGAGATGCCTACCTTCCGAGAAGCCAACTCTGACTGAGGCTCTACAGAAGCAGGGGCCCTCTGGCCGTCCTGGCTCCCACTGCAGACCCCCGGGGCCTCCTGGCCCACACAGCCTCTGGCCTGACCCTTTGTCTGACTCCCTCACCTGACCCTTTCACCTCTGCTTTTCCCTCCTCCAGGCACAGACACTATCAACACCTGGCGCAGGCCTCTTTGAACCTGGCTCAAATCATCAATAAAAGGGAAGCCCCTGGAATCTGGCCTGGTTCTGTATGGGGCAAATAGATCCTAGGATCTTAGAGTTGCACATAATGCGGGCAAGAGAGAGGACCACAAAGGAGACAGGCTGGATCAAGCCAACTGCTTCCACCAAACCCACATTCGAGATGCTAGCTCTGGCATCCGAAGGACGGAGTGGCTTCAAGGAAGCCAGGGAGGGAGGGGGTTTTTGGAAGAATAGAGTAAACACTGGTGTTGGATGCAGTTGGAGATGCCAGTAATAAAGACTGAAAAATGTCCGCTGGATTTTACAATTAGGTCTTTGGGCACTTCAGATAATGTAGTTTCAGTGATGCAGTGGGGGTAGAAACCAAACCCAGTAAGTCTGAAAGAGTTTCTTTAGGAAGCTTGGATGAAAAGAGCAGGAGAGAAGTCAGACAATATCCAGAGAGAGATGTGGAATCAAGAAACAATTTTTAGGAGGGAAAAAGGGGAGGAACCAGTAAAGGAAGATCTTGAAGGATACCGAAGAGAGAAAGAGAAGCCTGGTGAGACATCCCAGAGATGGAGGGAGGAAATGAGATCAGGGCAGAGGTGAAGGGATTTGCTCTGGAGGAGAACCACCACCTCCTAAGACCAAGAGGAAAGAAGAAGGAAAATGATGGGCCTTCACTGAGCTGCAGGAAGCAGGATCTTGTGGAAGTTCTCCCTGTGAAGTAGGAGACAAGGTCAGTTGCTGGTCATGAAGGCAAGGGGTAGGAGTGGGGAGTAGGAGAGAGGAGAAGATTTGGGAAGGCTGATGTGGGAAATCACAGAAAAACCTAATCAGTGGGCAGTTGAGGATTCAAGTACAGCTGGAAGCAGGAACCTAAAGAGGAAGAGAAACACAATAGTTAGATTGAGTTAGATTGATAGCTGATGATGGGAGGGTGTCAGGAAGGATGATCAGGAAAGTCAAAAAGAAGGCTTGAGAATGTAGGGAGAGCTGACCACACAAATGGACAGAACGTAAAGCCAGGAAGCAACTGACAAACTGAAAAAAAAAGAACAAAGGAACAGAAGTCTCTAATGAGGTCCAGTAGCTGATGTAGTGGTGGGGATCAGTACAGGAGACATTGGTCAGAACCTACAGAGAACTTCAGCTCTTAGATGAGAGCATCTGCCAGGGATCACAAAGACTTGGAGTAAAGAACTGTGGGCAAGGGGCCGAAACCAGTGACTGTGGCCAAAATCAGTGAATCATAGTTATTTTTACAAGGAGTAGGAGATTCGGGCTCTAATGGGCTCTGTGATCCCAGGCAAGCCCTCTCTGGGCCTCAGTTTCTGGCTCTGTAAAAGAATAATCACTGTGCTACCTGCTTTCCCTGAGAACCCAAAGAAATAACCAGTTTCAAAGCGCTTTGTTGTCTACCATGCCTGGCCAGTTTCCTTCCCCTTCCTAGATCCCAGCTCCTCTTACCTCTTGAGCTTCTCCAAAGCAGCTCTATGGGCTGCTGCGTTCTCAAAGGCACCACAGAGAACTGCATGTAACCTCTAGGGCACAGAAAAGGCCAGTCTACATTTCCCCACATTTGGGGAAGCTAGCTATACTTCCAAAGGAAGAGATGCAATCTGGACTGCTAGAACTCCTAGAGGAAAGTACAGGGTCGAATGTCTGCCCTTTGGAGGATAAAAGGACTTTCTAACAATAATACGGCTATAGCAAATGTGGTTACTATCTCTGGAAGTAAAGAGTTGTTCTTGGCTGGTGATATGCAATTAGCGCCATAATGACCATTCACTAAAACTAATTCAATAGTCAGCAGTAAAGCAATGGCTACTGTGAAAACTCATTCAAACAAATAATATGCAGAGGGTGCCTTTGTGGCTTAGTCACTTGGGCATCTAACTTGGGCTCAGGTGGTGATCTCCAGGTCCTGGGACGGAGCCCTGAATGGGCTGAGGCATCCTGTTTCCTGCTCAGCAGGGAGTCTGCTTCTGTCTTCTCCCTCTGCCCCCATCCCACCGCTCATTCTCTCTCTCTCTCAACTAAAGTAAAATCTTAAAAACTAATAATAGGCAGACATTACAAAGTATATTTACACAGACTAATAATATGGAAAATTGATTGTCAGGGGCATTACATATTATGAAATATTACATATTATGTAATATTTTAAAACATTTTTTTTAAAGATTTTATTTATTTATTTGAGAGAGAATGAGTGAGAGAGAGCATGAGAGAGGAGAAGGTCAGAGGGAGAAGCAGACTCCCCAAAGAGCTGGGAGCCTGATGCGGAACTCGATCCTGGAAGTCCGGGATCATGACCTGAGCCGAAGGCAGTCGCCCAACCAACTGAGCCACCCAGGCGCCCCATATTTTAAACATTACATGTTTTAAACATATATATTTTAAACATATTACATATTATGAAAGCAAATGAAACACCAAATATTATTCATTCCACAATCATTGAGCACCTATCTATGTCAAGGACATGAACTAAAAAAAAAAAAAAAAACCTAAAGATACAGTGGTGGCTTTTGTCCTAAGTGTTGAAGTCATACTAAAACTTAACTGTGTGAGTATATCAGCACTGTGACCCCTGTTCCTTCTGTCAAAAATATATATTTCGGCAAAACAAAATATACTACTGACGCATTTTCCCTTGTTCTTCAAACCTGACTAACTGAAAATGCCAGGAGCAAGGCTAACCATTTCCGATTAGGAAAGAACACTGGATACCTATGCCTTTGCTTATTAGTCGTGTGGCAAAGACAGGCCCCTCCCGTCGCACCCCCGTTTAAAAAGAAAGGGAAAAAAGGGGGGGGAAATGCCCTGAAAACAAACTGCAGAATCTTCAATCTTGGTGTTTGGACACAAGAACATAAACTAAGGAGAAACTGCCCTTGGATGAGTAAATTTTAAAAATCTCTGAAATGCTCAAGGGGCTGAAATGCCCTTGTAGGAAGGAAGCTGGGTATCTATCCCACCAGTTAAAGGACCCCCCTCCCAATTCGCCTTCTGCCCCACTCGCCTGGAGCCGCCGCCCCGCCCCCCTCCGTGGCCTTGGCCTTCGCGGGTTGCGGTGGTTCCCGGAGCCAGCCAGCGCCGAGCTTTCACAGAACCCGCCCTCTTCCTGGCCAATGCCGGGAGAGGGGCCACGACCTTAGGGGGCTTGGTGCCACACGAGTGTGGTGCAGCAGAGCCAATTGGAGGAAAATCCCACCTGGTCTCCTAAGCCTTCCAATGGAGTGAGATACTCTCTTGGCGAAACTACTTAGGGGGCCCAATGGCGAAGGAACCTTCACTCTGACCAGAAGTCGAGGCCAATGGAGTGGAACACTCGCCCTCCAGCTGGCAGAAGAAGCCAATGGGATGAAAAGATTCCGCCTCCGGGGTGGTGGCGGAGCCAGCGGAGTGAACGGCACCACCCTCTGGGATAAAGGGCAGCAAGCGGCCCAGAAGCGCGACCAATGGGATGGTAGGGCTAGCTCGCGGCGGCCGGCGGAGCCAATGGCTGCCGCTCACCGGCTCCCGGGCGGACCCACCTCGGGCTGGCGGCGGGCCCGCGTACTGGGGTTCGGAGAAAGGCTCGGCGACTGAGGGGCAAGATGGCGGCCGCCCTGGTGCTGGCTGCTGGGCTGTGCGTGGCGCGCAGGGCGGTGGCGGTGGCGGTGGCGGTGGCGGGGCCGCGGGGGGCACAGGTGAGAAGCGACCGTGGGAGCTCAGAGGGCGTCCCGCGGGCACTGCCGTTCTCCGGGCCAGGGGTTGGCGTTCCTCCCCCAGGTGCGCGCGGCCCTGCGGCCTCGCGGGAACGGAGCCCGGACGCCGGGCAAGGAACGGCGCCCCTCCCGTGGTGCAAGCTCCGGGGCTGTGCGGTGAGGTCGGGCTGGTGGGCGGCGGTGGCCGACGCCCTGCACCGGTGGGGGCGCCGAGGTCGCGAAAGGTCAGTGGATTGGCTGCTGCCTTCTAAGCCTACCTGAAACCCAGGTGACCGAACGCCTGCTCCGGGCAGCCTCCTCGGCGCCCCCTGCAGGAAGTGAAATTTGTCTTCTTGGAGCCCGTCTCCTGCCCCTGTCAGGCCCCTGGCCGCCTGAGCACGTGTATTAACCTCTCATCTTCTCCACTTGTCAGAGGGGTCAGGTTCATCCCACCTCTTTCTCCCACAATGTGACAACACTGACTTCAGCCTTCTCTGAGCCCCTGGAAAACTGGGGCCTCCCTACCCGCAATCCCCTGGGGCTGGGGTTGCTGAGTTCACATAATTCTTCCCTTCACTGATTTAAGGGACTGAAGTTAAAATTCACAGAGGTCAGATCTGACATCAAGACGTGCTTGTGTCAAACTTGAATAAAACGGGTAACACAACTGAAAGATCAGGCAACAGGTAATGGAAATAAGTGGAAACTTAGTAACAAGGTGTGAGTAAATGGAAAGGGCTCCAGTGGTCTCAAAGGTGATACAAACCACTCCCTTTATTTTATATTTAAAGCCAAGAGGAGGGATTTATCTAAGGTAATTCAGTGGTAAAAGAAGAACTGGGACCTAAGTGTCCAGTTCTCATCCTGTGTCCTTTCCTCCGAACAGTAACTAAATTTACTAGACACGTTAGGAACAGGAATCAATTGCACTGCTGAATCCTGCATTGTAATACGGCCTTTATCTAACCAAGCTCAGCACTATAACCCTACTCTCTGCTGCTGATGTTCTGAAATTCAGGAACTTGTCTTTTGGATGGGAAACACTAATAGGTTCTTAGAAGAATGAAGTTAATGACTAACAACCCAGCCTTTGCCAGCCCTGACTCACTATATGGGAAAGGTATTGTCAGCTCCCTCCCTCGGGTATGTCTGACCCACCTTCAGGTCCGAGGAGCTGCAGGTGTGACTGATGGAAATGAAGTGGCCAAGGCTCAGCAGACAGCTCCTAAGGGAGCAGCCCCAACGGTCTTCTCCCGGATCCTGGATCGAAGCCTCCCAGCTGATATTCTATATGAGGACCAGCAGGTGGGGTGCCTTTAGGGGTCGTCCCCTTAGGAACTTGTGAGATACATCAGCCTGTTAAAAAGTAATATGGTGGCCTCTGGCCTGTCACTACTCCCAGTGTCTTGTATTCCGTGATGTGGCGCCTCAAGCTCCTGTGCACTTCCTTGTCATTCCTAAGAAGCCCATTCCTCGGATTAGCCAGGCTGAAGAAGAGGACCAGCAGGTGGGAAGAGCAGAGCCAACATTTGGCTTTGGGGCAGGGGAGCCCTGGACAACAGCTAGAGGTTTTTCTCCCTGTAAATGAAGCCACCTGTCTCCCTCCCCTTTCCCTGTAGCTTCTAGGACACCTTCTCCTTGTGGCCAAGAAGACAGCAAAGGCTGAGGGCCTGGGAGATGGATACCGACTTGGTGAGTAACTTTTGGTCCTTGAGCCCCTCACCTATAAATTCTCAAACCTGTCCCTCAGTCTGATCTTTAGTCTTTGACCTTTCCCGTGTTCCATAACCCCATGCTCTATTTCAGTGATAAATGATGGGAAGCTGGGTGCACAGTCTGTGTATCATCTGCACATTCACGTACTTGGGGGTCGACAGCTCCAGTGGCCTCCAGGTTGAACCTACCAACTGACCAAGAACCCCAGACCTGGATGCTTGGAGCGTGGAGGGGAATGAACCCTATGATGCTAATAAACTTGATCTCCCTCGATTTTGGATCACTGTCTTAAATATATAAAGATACCACAAATAGGAAAGAACACTGATTAAACACAATGATCTCTATCAACTATGGACTGAGTGAGAGACATTAAGGAGACCCATCCTGTAGTTAAAGAAGCATTTGCCTATAGGTCTGTGAGTCCTCATGACTAATGATCCACCTGGGTCAAGCTTCTAGAAAAGTAGCAGTAGGAATAAGCCTGTGTGAGTAGGAAGAGATTGAAACCCAGGGGGGAGACCTGCTCAATCCTGGCCCTCATTCAAATGCCAGGCCGAGTTCTAGGGGTTCTGAGAGGAGGATGGCCTTAACATGAGGGCCTTTTACTGAAGAAGTAACCACACGAAAAAGGCTGCCACCCTTTGACTGATCCCCATGTCTCACCGTTTTGCTTTTGAGTTGTCTAATGTATTTTCAACCTTAAACATTTTAAAAAGACTACCTCCACTTTTGAGAATGAACTAAGGGGAAGTTACTGTTGCCCCTACACAAGCACACCAAGTATGCTTTAGTCTGATACCCCAGCCCTGTGCTTGTCTCCAACACAAAGAACCACCTTAGAAAGCCTCAAAAGAATCACGCTTAAGTGTAGAAGGCAGGGCCGTAGGCCAGCCGTACCTTAAAAGCTGGGCTGAGGCGGAAGGGAGTCTGAATGGAAAGCAAACTTCCCAGACAGCCGCAGGTTGAAGACTTCCGCCCCGCAGAGAATTTGCCTTCACCCCCCCCCCCACACACACTTCCGCCCAACTCTAGTTCTGCGCAGACTCCTGGAATTATTTGCCGTCTCTATGGCAACCCAGTAGCTGCTGCCGGAAGATGGAGACCACCGAGCCTACCAAGGGATCGCGGTCTGGGTGAGAGCGGCAGCTTTGGCTGCAGGTGTAAGGGTACAAGAAAGGTCAGCCGACTTACTGGGCTGCGCTTTTGATGTATTCGCTTCCTTTTAGATCTTTGGACGTGCAGCCTGGCGCTGGAGGGCTCAGGTCTTCTTCAGAACCGTTTCCTTTGGATGGCCGTCCTAGGTCGGTCCTGGCAGCTGCAAATACTGCATCTGCAGCTGCCTCCACCGCCAAAACCGATGCGTTATCTACGAAGACCCGAGTCCGCTACTCTGAGCCGAGTGTTCTCATGGACCGCTCCTCTGACAGTCTTCCTGGGGAGCCCTGCACTGGAGCCAGCTTTACCCACAAGATAGACCAGAGAAGACTTGGCTTTGAGCCTGTCTATGCTTCCCGTTTCACCCAGGATCCCTGTACTACAAATGACCGTAGCTCTAGTCCTGGCCCTGTTACTGGCTCCAGTTCTGGTCCTGGCCATGGCTCTGGCCCTGGCTGTGACTCTGGTCAAGGGACTGGTTCTGATTCTGGCCCTGGTCCTGCCACTGAATCTGGGCCTAGTCCAGACCGTGGCCATGACCCTCAGCTCAGCCTCTGCAATCTCCCAAACTTCAGAAACCTTGGGGCAGAGCTGATCCCTAATTATTCCTGCTGGAATCACTACTGCTGCTGGGAACCTCAGAAACAACCCTGGAAAAGTTTGCAAGTCCCAGAACCTGGTGCACGAGGGCAATGGAAGACCCCCCAAGTTGAAGAGAAGTGTAAGGTTCTCAAAGAAACATTGCCACGGGGACACTGCCTTCTCTACAACTGGGAGGAGGAGGTATTAAGGTTTCAGCCTTTTCCTGAAGACTGCCCCCAGTTTCCTGGGGGAGGCAGTAGTTTATTATGAGGGTGGGTACCATAAAGGATATCTTGGTCACTCACCTTGGGGCCCACAGAGAGCCACCAACCACCTGGATCGAGTCCCAAGCATGCAGGATGGCTCCGAGAGTTTCTTCTTCCGACATGGACACCAGGGACTGCTGACCCCACAGCAACAGTCACCCATGTCCTTCAGGACCACCCAGAAAGACTCGTACCAGCCCCCACGAAACTACTATCAACCAATTCGAGGTGGGAAGCATGAGAGAATGGGCATGAGCCCATTAGAGAAAAGAGAGAGGAAAAGAATTTCTGGTAGGACTGTGGATTGTCTGATGGGTAGAAGGGTAAAACCCGATGATTTTCCTTCCTTTTCTCACATTTGTTTCTTCTGGGCCTGCTTCTTAACCAGACTCCCCCACTCTCTCCACTCCCTGCCCTCCCACAGGAAAGCGGGAAGCCATGCTGGAGATGCTCCTGCACCATCAGATCTGGTAAGAAGCTGGGAGAAGGGTAAAGGGGATGGGGGAAGACAAAAATCTGGAAAGAATGGCTCTGACATCTCCCAGGACTATATAGTAAAGAGGTGCAGGCAGAGCAGGAACCCACAGGGAAGCACTCTGAGGTCGAGTCTGTGACACACCATGACTACCAAAAGGAGCTGGTACACGCCGGGCCTCCTGCCCCAACCAAGGTGAGAGTTTATCCCATCCGACTTGTACAGCTGGCTTCTAATGGGCTGTGGGGAAGTAGCAGAGGTTAAGAGAGGAAGATTCAAACCAAGAGCTTTTCAGGTTTTCTCCCTTACAGCCTCATGACTACCGTCAGGAGCAGCCTGAAACCTTTTGGATACAGAGGGCACCGCAGCTACCGGTGTGTGAGGGTGTTGGGAGTCGGGGAGAAGAAGGAGGGGAAGAGGCTGTTCTGTTCAGGCTTGGCGCAGAGCAGGATCTGTCCTCATTCTGGCTCTCCCCTAGGGTGTCAGTAACATCAAGACACTGGACACACCATTCCGGAAGAACTGCAGTTTCTCAACACCAGTGCCTTTGTCTCTGGGGCAGCCTTTGCCCTATGAACCTGAGAATTCTTCCCACCAACTGGGAGAAATATCCTCCCTTGCCTGTCAGGGAGCACAGGGTGGGGAAATGGGTAGAACTACTATCTAAGAGTTGAGGCGGGAAGAGGGGTGTGGAATACAGAATCCATTTCCGTCTGTACTGGAGAGGTGGGAAGGAAGGCGATTCTGTCTGTACTTGGTGAAGGGGCTTTCCATAAAGGGTTCTCTCTCACCCTGAGACTGCTATTTCAGTGAGTCCACGCGTTACCATGTTCACATCCCATAACCTTTCCTTGGACTTGCCCCTAACCCAGACTCTGACATCATGACATTTTTTGTTGTTTTATATTTGGCCAAAATATTCTGGTTTAGATACAGATATTTACAGAAGGTAAGGAAGAAGGGAACCTAGCCAGAGCGAGGCAGGTATATGTACAAGGCTGAGCTGCAGAGAGCAACAACTTCCATATAAGGCAGGGTTTGTGCATGTTGGTTTCCATCTTACACAACAATGTCCATTTCTGGTGTGTGGAGAGATGGTGACCACTGCCCACCCAGGTACCAGCAGCAGGAGATTGTCTGACTTGGGAAGAAGTAGGTTCTACAGGAGTCCAGTGGGTCCTTTCCGCTCTCCTAGGAGCCAGTAAGTTCGCATCTTTCCTTTTCCCTGGAAGTGGGGGAGTGAAGATAATTCAGATTCTTCTATGGTATTCCTTCATCTCTGTCTTTCCCCCCTGGTCCCATAATTGCTTTCATCCTCCCTTTCCCTGATCCCTCCTCATGGCCTGCCATCACCTTCATCTCCACATCCCCCCGAAGCTCTAGCTGGAAGCATCCTAGCTCATCCAGGGCATCCTTGGTGGTAGAGGAGACATGGATCTTCAGGGCTGGAGTGGGATGGGGTGTGGGGATGGTGGGGAGATGAATCAAAGAAAAGACAATAGAAGAATTGGCGGTATCGGAGAGAGCGTTACCAGACCACCACCCCTCAGGAGGCTCTCAGTCTTTCCCAGGGCACAGGCACTAGAACCAAAATATGTCCAAGGATGGGGCAGTCAGGAACTGTGGTATCTCAGATTGAGAGATTTGGAGGAACTCTGAAAAGAAGAAAAGGACAACACACATTGAGGCTAAGGCTGGGGTTGAGGGCTGATGTTTTACCTTGACCGTTAGACTCCATGCGGGAAGCAGTGTTCACCGTGTCTCCAAAAAGACAATAGCGGGGCATCTTCAGGCCAACAACCCCAGCGCAGACGGGCCCTAGGAGAAGAAACAGGTTGGGAGAGCCTGGGGAAAGCAGACACAAAGACTGGGGGGAGAGTCAGCCTTACCCGTGTGGACCCCTATGCGTAGCCTCAGCTGGTCATGGGGTCGGTGGCGGATGCGGAAGGAAGAAACTGCCTCCAGTAATGCTAGGGCCATACGAGCAATTTCCGGGGCATGGCGCTGACCGTTTCGGCCTGGGAGGCCAGATACCACCATGTAGGCATCTCCAATTGTTTCTACCTGATTGAGATGGGGATTAAAATGTCACCTCTATGTGTGTCAGTGGGAATGGAGAAGCATAGAAGGAGAAAAGCTGGACACCACTATGAGTCAACCGAACAGCCTGGGAGGCCGGCACATTGACTGGAAAATAAGTGAGAATTGGCGGGGGTAGAGGTGGGTGGGTTCAGTTTAAGGGAATCTTTAAATCCTCCTATCCTACCCCTGTACATGGCGAACATTCAGTAAATGTTTGCTGAATGAATGGATACCCTCTCTGCAACAAGACATGGACAAATAAGTTCTGCTGTCAGGAAATGGGAAGCAAGAAAACAGGGCTGCCCTGAAGAGCACAGAGGCTGGTGAGGAGGGCAAGCAGGCCCATTGAAATAGGCCTCAGACAGCCTGAACTGCGCAAGGTAAGAAAGCAGCCGCTTGGCTTTGTTAATTGTACTGAAGTACACAAAAGAATGGCCTGTTTTTAGGAACTAGACACTGAACCATTTAGGGATAAAGGGGCATCATGCCTGCAACTTACTCTCAAATAACCCAGAAAATAATTATATAGATTTTTAAAAAAATAAGGCAAGTGAGGTAAATTACAAATAACTGGTGATTCTGGGTGAAGAGTGTACGGGAGTTCTACATTACAGTATGAAAGACATGGTAGAGTAAGTCCAAAGGGAAGGGACAGGAATAGTATTAACTATGCAGTATTAGACACTTTCCACAATAAATCTATTATTCCTAACTTATAGATAAAATTCCTGACACTCAAGGAGATTTCCAGTTACTTGCCCAAGGCCACACAATTAGTCACAAAATCAACACCTAAATCCCAATGGTTTTTACTCTGAAGTATAATAAAGCTCGCTCTGTGCCAACTCAATGACTTAACAAAATTTTTTACAAGGTAGCCTGTCCCTCGCCCTAATAAATCATTCTGTACCTACATCGCATATGATTCTTCCATGTCTAGAAGGGATGGAGAGATTGAGAAAAGATGGATAGGCTGTATTTATAACCCTAGGCAAAAAGTGGCAGATGGGGGCTAAATCCTGTGATGGTTCTGATTAGGGAAGCCTAAAGGTTCACAAGAAATCAGAAAGATACATTAAGAGGGCCAGAGCCTCATTTGTCTACAAAGGGCCCCCAGTATTAGGGTGTTGAGAGCCAGGAGGGCAAACTGACCATCGAGCAGGGTAAGGCATATAGGGTTTGGAGAGATTGGGTTTTCAAGGTGGTCTCCAAAGGAGGGTAGCCCCAGCTCTCACCTTGTAGACGTCAAAGTTGTCAATTATGGCATCAAAGCAGGTATACAGGTCATTAAGAAGTGTCACCACCTAACAAGGATGGGAAAGTAGAGTCCCTGAGACTTGAGCCTAGCTTTCTAAGAATTCTTAACCCATAAGCCCTAACAAAATATGGGATCTCCAGAACAAATGAATCTCCCCTACTATCAAGGCTCCCTATGCCCCCAACGAAGCTCCCCCAGATCCCTATCCCGCCCCCTACTTCTCACTCCTGGTTCTCACCTGCATGGGGGTGCTCTCTGCTGACAAAGCTGTGAAGCCAACAATGTCACTGAAGTAGATGGTAACACTGTCAAAGGCCTCAGCCTGTACAGTCTCTCCCCGTTTTAACTGCTCTGCCACTGAACTAGGAAGCAAGGGCCAAACTCAGAGAGAGAGGATGGGAGGAGAGAGGAAATGAGTGCGCGGCAGAGCAGAGACGCATTATAACGTGAAAGCTAAGCCGGGTAGAAGAGAAGGAAGGTGACGGGACTAGCTCAAGGTAAAGTATTTAAGTGGTGGGGGTTGGAAGGGGACCCCTGGGGATGGGGGCTAAATGTCTCAAATTGGGATTGTCCTATATCTACTCGCTAGAGCAAAGGCATGGTAGAGCCGTGTCCTAAAAAGAAGGGATGGGAAGCCAGGAAGAAGGCAGCATATCTCATTCAGGGACAGAATGAAAACACACAGGCTATAGCCAAAAAGTCTCACTGCACCAGGATGAAACAAAGCAGGGTTCTAAAAGCTGGGAAGTGAGTTCTCAGGAGCTTGAGCAGGGAGAACCCAACAGCGCAGAATACCAAAGGAAAATCTGGGAAGGTGACCAAAGTCTCACTGGGGTAGAATTTGGTAGAGCAGAGCCTCAGCCTTGCGTTTCTCCTCCAGATAGGCCTGTGTGCGCTCTTCCACCAGCTTCTCCAGGTTATTGGCATACTGCTCCATGCGCAACAGCAGGTTGTCCAATATGCTCGTGCCGCCCTCCCTGGGGGGAGGCCAGGATATGGTACCTGCTCCCACTCTCTCAAGACTCCCAGGACTTCCTACCCAACCTACCCTCTTTGCCCCACCAGCCCCACCTCCTCCACCAAAACTGATGAGGCTTCTATCCCTGGGGAGCCCATGCCCCTTCGTGCCCTCTCACTTGTTAAAGCGGCGAATGAAGCCCTTAATTTGTCCAAAGTCTGGCCGCTCAGTGGGTTCCTGGGCCCAACATCGCTCCATCAGCAAGACCAGCTCTTCATTCAGTTGGGTCCGGTCAATGCTTGGCCGGAAATATGGCCGCTGACCATTTCGGACCTTCTGGACAATCTCTGAGGGTGATAAAGGGTTTGGATGAAGAACAGTGTCCCCTAGGTAGAGGAGTCTATGGGCAGTAGATTGACTCTCACCTTTGGGGCTGAGGTCCAGGCCCTCCAAGTAGAAAGGGCCACTGCGAAGTGCTATCTCCTGTAAGATGATCCCGAAGCTATAGACATCAGCCTTCTGCATGCCCGTGGTTGGCAGTGGGTTCCCGCCCAACAGTTCTGGGGCAGTCCACAGCTTCTCTGAAAAGAGGGAATAGGCTGGCCAGGTCCTCAAAAAGAGTGTCCCCAAGCCCATAATACTCCCCATATTACTGTCATTCCATTTCCCTCTCCCACACTCCCTAGGTGGAAATGGTCAAGGCCAGAGCAGAAATATAAAAGTGGGTTGTGGGGGAGGGCCTCACTGGCATAGAGGGCGTGGCTGTCATCAGGTTCAGCAGTTGAGCGGAAGCTGGCCAGGCCATAATCTGTGATTTTGAGCACAAAACGACTATCCACCACGCAGTTGGAGGACTTGAGACTCCCATGGGATGCAATAATGCTGTTATGGAGGAAGGCCATGCCCTGCAGGATACAGATCAAGTCATGGGTTTGAATTATATCCAGCTTAGGATACCCCCTTCTCCATGAGATGGGCATTAACTAGGTGTCTAAAGAGCTTGGGACCATAAAAACAATAAGCTACTTTTGGAAGGTGTTCTTTACAGTAAGTTTCTACGAACGGAAGTGGGCAGAATAGGAGAGTCATCCCTTCCTGGTACCATTAACAGTATATTGGCACCACAGCACCAGGGACAGGTGAAATGTTTAAGGGGTGGGACAAGGGGAGCTATAAGTTATTGCCCTGGAAAGGGCAGTCAGTCTTCTGAGTAGTGAACAGAACTATGAAGATAAACTCCAAGCATGATATGACTGACACTCATGATGGCTTCAAATGTATGGCCACTACTTAGGAAGACGTGGCTAGAGACCCCGGTATCCCGAGTACCTAGATGCATTGAGGAAAACTAGCCACTTGCAAACTTTAACATACAGCCATGTCTGGGTAGGCAAGTCAGGATGGAGGAAGAAAGCAGTCTACTAGAGAGAATGCTGGGGAAGAGAGAAAGTGGAAAAAATAATCAATTAGTAAAGCCCTGGACGACGGACAAAAGTGGGAGACAGCTGCCAAGCCAACACAGAAGCCAGAAGAGAAAAACTTTTGCTTATGAGGGACTATAAGGCAGGTCCTAAGAAGGCAGAGTGGTGCTTCCCAAAATGAAACCCTGGGAGCCCTCGCAAGTCAGGTAAGGTGGAACAGAAAAAGGAGGCAGTGTTCTGTATGCTAACCAAAATACCTCTGTCTAAATATTTGGCCCTGGACCTACACAATTCATAACTCTAGTGTCTGTGAACGCCTTCCTTTTATTCCTTTTGATAGCAACAAAACCTTCGAGAGTCACCAAATTTGTGAATACAGAAAGGATTAGACTTCTGGCTTTGTTCTAAACCACTTTTCCACTAAATCATGAATTCTCTCCACACCATAAGAGACTCTTAATCTCACAAAACAAACTGAGGGTTGCTGGGGGGTGGGAGGTGGGAAGGTAGGGATAGGGTGGGTGGGTTATGGACATTGGGGAGGGTATGTGCTATGGTGAGTGCTATGAAAAGTGTAAGCCTGATGATTTACAGACCTGTACCCCTGGGGCAAATAATACATTATATGTTAATTTTTTAAAAATCATGAGTTCCCTCAAGAGTCCTGTTTTTCTTATATTATCATCACAGTCAGCCACCACATCAACTCTACCAATATTTTATCTCTCACATGATGGCAAATTTTCACACACAAAGACTTTTTTAAATAATCTCATGAGAATTAAACAGATAAACCAAAGCCAGCTTCAGGTGTGGTACAAGTGATCCACTAGGCTAGCTCACTGGCTGCAGGAATTGCTCTAAACACCTGTCTAACCCATGCAAGATTCAAATTCATACCTTTGCAAACCCATGCACCACTGGGGTCACTTGAAAATAGCTAAAAACTAATATATGGGAAGATACGAAAGGTTTAGTATAATTTTCCTTCATTTCTCTTAGTTTTACTAGTTAGTGTTCTTTTTTTTTAATTTTGGTTTTTCTGGGGGGGGGGGGAAGAGCAGCTATGCCCAAGTCGGTCAGAGAATAAATGATGAGAAAAAACAGGAGAGAATTATGTTTGGAGACCCCATTCATCTTTATCCTGCTAAGAAATCTTAATATAAACTCTTGGAGGTTTGAAAAAAAAAAAAAAAGATGATGGCACACGATCTGAGATATCTAAGGCAGGATCACAAAAATTCTTTTCAAGTGCAGGACTTTTTGTGGCAGATATATCTCCCCCAATTAAAAACTCCAGACCTGAAGACATCCAGATGGCCAACAGACACATGAAAAAGTGCTCCACATCACTCGGCATCAGGGAAATACAAATCAAAACCGCAATGAGATACCACCTCACACCAGTCAGCATGGCTAAAATTAACAAGTCAGGAAATGACAGATGCTGGCGAGGATGCGGAGAAAGGGGAACCCTCCTACACTGTTGATAGGAATGCAAGCTGGTACAACCACTCTGGAAAACAGCATGGAGTTTCCTCAAAAAGTTGAAAATAGAGCTACCCTATGACCCAGCAATTGCACTACTGGGTATTTACCCTAAAGATACAAATGTAGTGATCCGAAGGGGCACGTGCACCCAAATGTTTATAGCAGCAATGTTCACAATAGCCAAACTATGGAAAGAACCTAGATGTCCATCAACAGATGAATGGATAAAGAAGATGTGGTATATATATACTATGGAATACTATGCAGCCATCAAAAGAAATGAAATCTTGCCATTTGCAACAACGTGGATGGAACTAGAGGGTATTATGCTTAGCAAAGTAAGTCAATCGGAGAAAGACAACTATCATATGATCTCCCTGATATGAGGAAGGAGAGACACAACGTGGTGGGTAGGAAACGAATAAATGAAACAAGATGAGATCGGGAGGGAGACAAACCATAAGAGACTCTTAATCTCACAAGACAAACTGAGGGTTGCCGGGGGGATGGGGGTTGGGAGAGGGAGGTGGAGTTATGGACATTGGGGAGGGTATGTGCTATGGTGAGTGCTGTGAAGTGTATAAACCTAGAGATTCACAGACCTGTACCCCTGGGGCTAATAATACATTGTATGTTAGTAAAAAATTAAAAAAAAAAAAACTCCAGACCTTTACCCATTATTACCCAATCATTAGAATAAGGGAAACTGGAGAGAATGGGACTTTCATAGGACTAGAAGGAGAAACTGAAAGCAAAGATCAAGAAACAAAGGCATTTTAGGGGCACCCAGGGGACTCGGTCATTTAGGCATCTGCCCTCAGCTCAGGTCGTGATCCCAGGGTCCTGGGATGGAGCCCCACATAGGGCTCCCTGCTCAGAGGGGCGTCTCCTTCTCCCTCTGCCCTTCCCTGCCCCATTCTTGCGCTCTGTCTCTTTCTAATAAATAAATAAAATCTTAAAAAAGAAAGAAAGACATTTTAAAGCAGATGAACTCTTAAGGAAGAGCAGGGAAGACTCACCTTAACAAGGTCATTAATGAGGGAATAACGAAACATCCAGTCCAAGTTGATGCTGTCATTTTCCAGAATATCCTGGTAGTGACATGGAACAGATTATGTGACTATCCTAGGCCCACTAGCTAACATGTGCTTATCTCCCCCATCCCTAAAATCTCTACCTTTCCCTTACCTGTAAACTTCCCCGAGGACAATACTCGGTCACAATGCAAATGTTGGGGGGATCAATGCAGGCACCAATGAAGCGAGTGAGATGGTTGAACTGAACATCTCTCATCTAACAAGAACAACAAAAAGTGGGAGAGGAAAAAAGAATTGAAAGAGATTAAAAATTAGATACAGAAATAAACCACTACATTGAACAGGACCTTTCTCTTAATTGTACCCACAACTTAAAATCCTTTATAAATAAGCCCCTTGCCTTCCTACCCAATTTTACTATTCTCCTCTTCCCCCTCCCCTCTTTTCTCCATTCCTATTTACCCCTCACCCTTAACCCATACACCATTACATACGTGTTTGAGCTCAAACAGGACCTGCCGGGTCAGCTCAATGCGCTTCTTATTCACATGTTTGATGGCGACAACATTGCCCTGATGGTGGGAGTGAAAGGGGGAAAAGGGAAGTTAGTATCAGGAGTTCTTGGGAGGTAGGAAATCCTGGAGAAGTGTGGGAACAACCAGGAGCTCAGCTAGACATAGAAAGGAAGGTTATGAGGGGCAGAGGTTCATGGCAAGAGGTGACAGATGGGGATGAGACAGGATGAAATGGTGGGGACCAGAACAAGCGGATGACTGTTCACCTTGAAGTGACCGGTGTTGGCAAAGATCTGGTATTTCCCATGGGCTGTCATGAGCGAGCCGTAACTGGATCCCCGCTGGGGCCAAGGGCAACATGGAGGCGGAAGGATGAAAGGAACATTAGATGATGGTGGCAGTGCAGGGGCTATCGTTACAAGCCAATGTGCTGGGAAAGGTCCAGGGTACAAAAGAACAGGCACTCAGAGGGAAGCAAAGGGACAGCTGAGACCAGAGCTCACCAGCGACAGTGTGAGGCGACTGCCTGCACCTTTATGATATCGTTCTGAATTGCCAAATTGCAGTTCTTCCCAGCGAATGCGCCACAACATGCTAGCCAGCTCCTTCTCCAGCATCAGCTTTCTGTAAGGACTGCACACCTCAGTTGACTGGCAAGCCCGATCCTCCCACCCCATGAGCTAACAGTGCGGTTGCAGGGGCTTCCCCACAGCTTCCGGAGCCGCCACTGTTACACCCAAGGGAGAACTCGGAGCAGGACTGCCACAGGAGGCTGCGTTCCCCACCCCACAAGGATATGTGCCCTGTGCTCATTGCAAAACACAGAGGCTGAAGGTCAAAGTTCTTTCTTAAAATGGTAGCGTTCCCAGAAAATTCACCTTTGCCCTTAGAAGACCCCATGCAAAACCCCTCATTAAGACGCTCAGTCTAGGACCAAAAGGGGGAAAACAACACCTAGGCTGAAAGCTCAATGAGAAAGGCTAGAGAAGAAGGTGTTAGGCCTAAGAGGTGACCATCAAGCTAAGAGTCCCGCTAACCTCCAGAAGGCTGAGCGGCGGGAGGGAGGGGCAGGTCAGTGGGAAGCCCAGGACTCACCGGAAGATGAGGAAGCTGGAAACACCAAACATGATGAAGGTGATTCCTGTGCCCAGAGCCACAATCGCCAGTGTTGAAAGTGGAGCTGAAGGAGGGAAGGGACCCTGAGAAAGACTGTGTGGAGTTGTGGATGGGGAGGGGTGGTGCTCAGGGTGCAGGGTGCAGTCAGATTTCTTGAGGGAAAGGAGTGAGGAGGGGGTATACAAGTAGAGGGAGTCAGGGAGAGGAGATGAAAGGATAGAAGTAAGGGGAGGAAGGATGACTCCCAGCCCCTGCACACACCCACTTTTATCACAGGATGGGTCGTCCAAGTCAAAGGCACAGGGGGGATTGTCCAGGGGGGGGGCCCCCTTCACCCAGGGAATAGGCCGTCCTGTCCACCAAATCTGCTTCTCAGCTCCTGAGTAGTGGGCTGCAGGCTGTGAGGAAGGAGAAAACTGGGCCCATGGGCCTGCTCCCACCAGCCTCTCCCCAAGAACCCAGTGTTTTGGCTGCTTTTCTCCCCAGCCTACCACCCACCCAGGACAGAGCTCCAGCCAACAAGTGTCTGCCTCTAGTACCTTGGATTCTGCCCCACCAAACCCCTGAAAGCTGGCTATTCAGGGCCTACAATCTCCTCCCTGCCTCCTCCCCCCATCACCTGGAAGTCCCCAGAATCCAGGTCTCCCATGGCCCACAGGACAAAGTCAGTCTCTCGGTCATTGTTCTTGTCCATAACAACCAGTCCAGTTACACCTAAGACATAAAAGAGTAGCCCTTCCTCTGAGATCTACCCTAGGCCTCTCTCCTGTGCCCGATTCCTCCGATTACCTCAGATCCCTCCCAGCCCATGTTCTTTTTTTTTTTTTTTTTTGACAGATAGAGATCACAAGTAAGCAGAGAGGCAGGCAGAGAGAGAGGAAGGGAAGCAGGCTCCCCGCTGAGCAGAGAGCCCAATGCAGGGCTCGATTCCAGGATGCTGGGATCCTGACTTGAGCCGAAGGCAGAGGCTTAACCCGCTGAGCCACCCAGGCGCCCCAGCCCATGTTCTTAATACACGGCCACCTTCACCATGTTCTCTGACCCTTCCTAACTCTTTCTCTGCCCCTGGCATCTGTATTTTCTTCTGCCTATTCTGCTCCCTGGCCCGACCACAGCACTCTGGCCTCCACCTGACCCTCTCCATTACCGTGGTATCTTCGTCCCTGCATCTTCTCCACAATTCGAAGTCCATCTTCCCGGGTGCCTCCCTCCTGGATTGTCTCGTTCAGGACCTCAGCATACAGCAGGATCCCATCGTAGAAGCAGCCAGCAATGAGGTTCATCTAGGGGTGGTAACTTCAGCAGGGCTCTCCAAATGTCCAGGCCCCTCCCCAGCCCCCTTTCCTGTCTCTGGGGTCTCCTTCTACCTCTTCTCTCTTCTCTGGTTTGCTTCCTTCCTTCCTCTCATTCCTAACATGCCATCCCTACCTCACTGGACAGAAGAGCAGAAGGGAAAACCCTGGATGACAGCAGATGGTCCCCAAATTGGGCTGGCTCCATGGCCAAGGCTGAGTTAGGGAGAAGAGGCTTTCCTCAAAGCCTGGCCCAAATCTCAGGAAAGCGAGATCTACTTACCAGGGAGGGGGCCAGCTCCACACCAAAATCTTCCCGGGCTCTTATCAGCAGACGATTCTGGAATTCCTGATACTCGGGATTTGGGGGTTCTCGGTAAGTGATCACCAATACCGTCTGTACCAACAGCACATGGGAGAGAGTGAACAGGATTCAAGATAGGCATTGGGGAGGAGAGGAAGCAGGACAGGGAAGCTCGGTGAAATATTCATGATACACAATATACACAGGTGAGTCTGAAGGGCGAAAGGATACGAAGCTCTGAGTTGTGCGTGTACCTGCGTGTGCAATGTACGCGTGGTGTGTGTTTAACACATCGGGGAAGAGGGGAGTGGCACTCCTCCATGAAAGGTGCACAGTTCTAGAAAGATGGAACCTGGGAAATAGATATCAACTCCAACCCCCAGACCTGCCCCTCATCTTCCTGAAGCCCCTACCACCAGGTAGCCCTCCCTGCCAGGCTGCCACAGCCCTCACAGCTGCTCCACCCCAGCCTCTCTGGGCACCCACTCGCTATCAAGGACAACACGGATCAGCAGCTCCTCTCTGAGGTGTTCATTACTGTTCATGTGATCAGTAAAATGTTGATATTTTCCTTTGGGCCACTTGGACACCGTGCCTCCACCCAGTGAATTAAACAGATTTCAGGTTCTAGGACACCCGAGGACAATACCTAGAGACAACATTTCTGTCAGTGAAAAGCTGTGGGTCCATTCACTTAACGTGTGCAGAACACCCACCCTAAGCAGCCCTGTCCTGCATACTGGTGTGGTCCTATATGTCACTAAGTAATACACACGTGTCACAGAGAAAACACAGAGTCATATGCCCACATGCATTTCATAGCTACACAAACGACACACTCAATCTCAGCTGGGCCCACAGCTCACTGGCCTTGGGTCAGTGCATCCCTATCTCCACTAGGACACCCACTTGGCGTCACACACTGCCCCTTCCTTAGCTGATGGACGTGTTAGCCTCTGCTTACACCTCAGGCTCGCACAGTGACTGAGACCAGCCCTTGCCTTGGATGGGAAACTGGGCAAGACATCATTCAGATCAACGCATTTTGTGAAATGATAGCTTAAAATCTATTCACTTCTACCAGTTTTGTTCATTCCTGTCACTGAAAGTACATGTGGACAAGGAGATACTAGATAAATCACCTATACATGATTTATTTTATATCAATTCATTCTAGGAAGGAAATAATAAAGTTGGTTTCTAGTATGTATTCATTACATTAGACTAGTGTTTGCTTCATAGTGTAATTATTCTTACTGGAGCATTAGGGTCCTTGATCACATTCTTGTAATACTCTCCCCTACTCAGGTAAAATTTAAAAGGAGAAGGGGGCTGGAATTTAAAAGGAGGATAGGGTTGGAAAAGTTTGTTCAGTAACACCTATTTCAAGAATAAAAGAAAAATAGAAGGGTAGGATATTGTTGACAAACAATGTTTAAAAATCTGTAAAAAAGCTCAAAAAGATTGTGTTAACACAATTTATTTTTCAATAATAAATGCTGATAACAGGTTTTTAATGCTTTTTAAGCACTTCATAATTCTCTAGTCTTCTCTGTTTCCTAGACTAGCTGTTATCACACTTTTTGATTTCATGACCCCTTTATACAACTAAGTTACTGATGACCGCAAAGAGCTTTTGAGTATATGGATTACATCTATCAATATTTCCATTTTAGGAATTAAAACACAAGAATACACAAGTACACCTTCTCCAACTGCCAGGCTGACAAGAGCAGCCCACGTCATGTAGCCTCTGGAAAACTCCACTGTACAATCGTGAGGGATAAGAGAAAGGAGGCAAATAAACATCTTAGTATTGCGTTTTAAATAGTTTTGACCTCGTGGTCCTTCTGATAGGATTTCAAAGGCCCCCAGGGTCCCAAGACCACATTTTGAAAACTGCTATGCTAAACTGTCTTGCTGTGGTTCCTGTCTACTTAAAAAAAGAAGAAGGAAAGAAAAGAAAGAAAGAGAAAAAGAAAGCAAAGGAAAAAGAAGACCCTCCAAAGAATTTCTGTGCTTGCTCAGGGCTACATAGAGAGAAGAAGGTAAAGGCAGGTAATGGTATCCCTTTTCACAGTGGACCCACCCCAGGTGAGAAAAGAACAAGCAAAAGCTGCCAAAAATGGGTTTAGCCATAGCTGAAGGCAGAAATGCAGCTAGATGCCAGCCTGTGCCTTGAGGCCTACTCTGGAGGCCCTCTACCGCCATGGCAGGAGGCACTATCAACAGTGGCTTAAACAAATTCTTTGCAGGAGAAAGTCGACTTACACAGCCCTTGGTTCAGAGCTTACTTCCATTCTAGCTGCTGGTGTCCCCCTCTGTAATGCAATCCATACTGGTCACCTAGGCTGTGACCTCTGCCTAGGTTTCAGACCCGGAAGGCCTCAAATGCACAGCCTGGGCCTCGGAATCCTTACAGACTGGTCATTTGCTTATTTAGTTCTTTTGTATCTACTTGTTCTTCCCTATCCTGGTTGATCATCTTGGTTTATGGGACCTGCCAGCTCCACTCCTCTGTAGACAAATTCCTAGTCCTATCTCCACTCCTCGCCAACACACACCTTACTTCAATTCAGTAAGTACATGCTAGGCAAATTGAGAATGATCAAGCAGCTGTGGCTTAATGAGAGAGAAAAATCATATCAATATACTTAATTTCAGAGCCCTCTCCCCTAATAGGCCAGTTATCTCTAGGGTAAGGGCTCTCTACTCGATCACCCCTGGCCGGAGCTGACCACCCAACTTCCATCACCCCCTGCCCTGCTTCAGCACTGGAACAGGATAAGTAGCTTTTCCAGAGAACACCCCATTACCTCCTTACCCTCACCCCACGCCAAAGCCTTGATCTTTCCCTCAGCATATTCTTTTTTTTTTTTTTAAAGATTTTTTTTATTTATTTATTTGACAGAGAGAGATCACAAGTAGGCAGAGAGGCAGGCAGAGAGAGAGGAGGAAGCAGGTTCCCCGCCGAGCAGAGAGCCCGACGCGGGGCTTGATCCCAGGACCCTGAGATCACGACCCGAGCCGAAGGCAGCGGCTTAACCCACTGAGCCACCCAGGCGCCCCCCGTCAGCATATTCTTGATTGCTGATTCCCCCTTCTCTTGTGTCCTAGCAAAATCTCCCTATGTTTTTCTATCTGAATAATGCCTGCAGTGAGTGAGAATTAATTTATCTGACTGTTGGCTGACTTGATCTCATTTCCCCCTACCCTAAGTGCTAGGGCCCCTTCCTTGCCTGGCAGGAATTCCCAGGTAGGAAAGAGAGGTGTTCCTTCCACACAAAAAAATACAGCCCAAAAGGCTATGGAGTCCTCCCATCCAGGAGAGTCATAGAAATCTTCCTCGACCACACTAGCTAAGGTACAATTCCCTTGTTATTCCCTTTACATGAGAGGCCTTTGTTTTGTTTTGGTCTTTGTTTTTTGTGGGTTTTTAAAGTAACATTCATTGCAAGTCCTCCTAAGTTTGTATTTATTTGCTTATTTAGTGTCTGTCCATCCTACTAAATGTAAGCTCCAGGCAAGGACTACAACTGTTACATTCTCCACTGTATACCAGTACCTAGCAGAGTGACTGGGATATAATAGGGGCTTGTTAGATACTAACAGAATGAGTCAATATTTGAATGAATCAAACAACTGAACAATGCGGTAAATTCTACAGAAGACAGAGTTAAGCACAAGAATAGGAAATTCAGTCCAAATCAAGGATTGTTTCCTCAAAGAGAAAATAACTCATCTGAGTCTTAGAGAACACATAAATATTATTCAAACATACAAAGGTAAGAAGGTTCTTTTAGGCAAAAGTTACAGCATAAATGAAACCCATCCTGCCATGGCCCATGTTCAAGCGTGACAGTCATGGACCCAGACCCAGACATGTCACTCACAGTCAGATACAACCAAGTCTATACTGACAGCCACATAAAACTTTACTCACTGGGGAAGACAACAATCAAAGTCCAGCCCTCGCACACATCTACTGAATTTCAGACTCAGAGAATCCCCATAGGCCCCCTCAAATCCTTTTCAGGAAAAGGAGGGATGTGAATAAATAAATAAGAAACACATATATATAAATTAGTGAAAAATTGGTGAGAGTATCAGGAAACAGTTTGTGGGTATGATTTGAAGAGACAGAGATTTGGGATGAGGGAAGGAAGTACATTCCAGAAAAAAGGAGCAAAGAGCACAAAGGCAAGAGGACAGGGAGGCCCAGAGGCTAGGGAACTGAGAGAGGTCTGTTTGGTTAGAGTACTGGGCATGAGGGACACCGGGAGGCAAGATTGAAAAACTGAGCTGAACACAGACTGTAGAAGGTTTGAAACGTTGTGATAAGGAGTCAGGATTTTATTATGTAGAAAGTCAGTCATTAAAAGTTTTGAGCAGTGAAATGAATGGAGTCATGTCAATTTCCCCCATAAATTGTTTTGTAAATTCATGTCTTTCCACTCCTACTACTGCCACTGTCGTTCAAACCCATATCACTTCACCCCATTCAAGACCCAAGTATAGGCAATCTTACTGCCTCTAGCCTCCTCCTCTCCTAACACAACCTGAATTCTGTCTCTGTATTTCTCTTTGAAAAAAAATCTCAAGGACCCCACATTCAAGTCCAAGTATCTTAATCTTAGGTTCAGGGCACTCCTTAATTTGATTATACCTCTGCAACATTATTTCCTATATCTGCTTCAAGCCAACCTTCTTTCTTGGCAGGTCAGTGTCTTCTTGGTCCCCCAAATATGCCCATTCCTATCTTTTTCTCTTTGTTGAGGCTGCTGCATCTTTTCTCCCACACAGACTAGGAAGATGACATCTATCTTCCAAGTCATAATAGATTCTTACTCCTTTATGAAAAGGCTTTCCTAAACCCATTCAGTCTCCCTCCTCTGAACCCCCTCAAGTTCTTAGTGTCTGTTCTGGGATACACAAGCATCATCTTTCTCAGACTTGTAGCTAACTGTACTACAATCATGCCTCACTTGTCCAGAAAGGTTGGAAGTCCTCTCAGGGTCTGGAACCAGGTCTTTTCTAGAACTTCTCTCTCTCACAGTATGGGACTTAGGAGTGTTCTGGGATCTTGGGAGGTAGTGCCGACACCAAAAGAGCCACAATAGTGGAGAAGTAGGAAAGAATGATATGAAACTTAAAAAGCCTCTGTTCATTTCCCTCCTATAGTTTATAATTCCAGCCCAATGTCTGGGGTTTCTGCGGGTCTTATGAGAGACAGAGAATGTCCAAAGAAGCTCCTCTTCCCCCTCCTTCAAGTCTGGCTCAAATGATACCTGAAAGGCCTCTCTGAGGGCCTGGGCCTGTTCCCGGGTGCGATTGTCTTGCCACGGCCGGCCTGTGGAGCGTGTGGGGCCAGCACGGAGACTCTCCCCAAAGACATCCAGGTAAAAGAAGACATAATCCCCATTGGTCAGGTTCTCCCTCTGGGCCTGAAGAAGAATCTCATGCAGCATCTCCAGAGGGCCACAGATATACACGACTGAGAACAGGTACAAGACAGAGGGGAATTCTTAGAAAGGATCCAGTCCCCACACAGCCCCCTCTCTGAACCATCTGCATTTCCATCTTTAGCAAGGAAGAGAGTGCCCTAACCTATCAACCACCCAACATATGCTCCCCATCCCTCCCCCTTGGAGTCTATGTCATAAGTACCCTGGGGCCTTATGGACCATCTGGCAGAGGTCAGAGTGTGACTCCAGACCCCAGAGGAAGGGACCTATCAGCTTTAAGCCCCTCCTCTTCCCAGAGCTCTGACTGTTGCCCCCCACCCAGCCCTCCTCACTGCCCTGCTGTTCTCTAGGCTCAAAAGCACTGACTGCTCAGAATTTCTCTCAGTGTCAGCTTTACCCTGTCTTTCCCAGACAAATCTGCCGAACCCCAAAAGTTCATTTACGGAGTCCTCACTATTTTTCTGCCACCAAGGGGTATTGGTGCCCCAGTCTAAGAAATCTCTGTTCACAGATGGATACACATTCACTACTCCAGGGCACTCATTTCACACTGCTCCCCAAACTCAATTTCCACCCAATCCCACATTCTTCCCTGACACAGGATTCACCTCTCATTCTACCTTAACTCTTATCCCTGGTTTACAGCTGCCTGTGCCGTCCACGAGCTCCCCTAATAGAATGCCTTCACCCTCTCACAGGTGCTCTGTCCACGCGTGCTTCTTGACCCCAGCCACCAGCTCCTCAGTGCCCACCTCCATCCACCTTCTCCCAGTGCTGAGCTCCAGGGCTATGGCGACCCTCCCCCCCACCAACCCTGACCTGGACCTGGACCTGGACCTGGACCTGGACCACACTCACTGCGCCCGTTGGCCCGGATGAAGTGGGTGGCCTGCTCCGGCCCCCCCGGCTCTCGGGCATACACCTGGTGCTGCACACTGAGGTTGCTGCCCTGCAGGGCTTCAAAGACGCCCTCGATGGTGAAGTAGTGAGGCCGGTCATCGGTGCGGGCGTCCAGATACAGCAAGGCAGCACGGGCCGTCCAGTTGAAGTGCCCGTGTAAGGTCACTACAAACTCACCCAGCTTGGGAGCAGAGGGGCCAGTACGCACCAGGGTACGATAATGCTCATTCTTAGCTGCAAAACCAGATGCCACAGCACCCGCAGTCAGCAGGGGAAGACGCCAGTGTGAGGCAAAGCGGGCCACAGAGGCAGCAGGGTACACGCAACCGGGGCCCAGCAGAAGGTCAGGATCGTGGTACAGCTTGAGGTCCACCGCGCGCAGTGGTGCCAGGTACTCAGAGCAGGCGCCGTCTAGTTCAGAGCTGACAAACCGGAGGTCCACGGGCAGCGCCCGGCCCAGCGCCTCCATAGCTAGTGCCACTGCGGGACCCACCCGTGGCCAGGCCCAGGCATAGCTCAGGTTGTGTTCCGGCAGCACCACCGCCAGTGTCAGGTTCCGTGCCCCGGGAGGACGCACCCCACCTGCCAGGGCGGCCAGCAGCAGCAGGAGTGATGGCAGTGCCATGGGGAGAAAGCAGCAGCCCCAGCACCCGCAGAACCTGGTGCCACTCTGGCCTAGGGGGGAGGCACGAGCACAGCCCAGCCTGGAACCTGGGGAAGGTGGCCGGGAAGGGAAGTGGGGTAGGCTAGGTAGGCTGGTATACGGAAAGCGGTGGGGATGGGAGAGGGGGAGATGGGACGAAGCCCCACGGGTAGAGGCAGGGAGTGGGTCTACCAGCCCGGGGCAAGGAGCGAGGGCTGAGTAGAGTGGCACGAACAGGGAGGGACCAAGGGGGCCTGCGACTGGGATGGGGACTGTGAGAGGTGAAGGAACCTGATAAAGCTGAGAAAGGAAAGGGGATCAGAGACTGGGGGGGTGGGGGTTGGGGGGAGGCTGGTACAAAGAAAAGGCCCTGGGGGACCTCCCCGCTGAAGGGGCTGGGAGGGCTGAGAGCTGCGAAAAGGAGGACCAAGGGGGTAAGGTGGGAGGGGGCCTGCGCCGCGGAAGGACTAAGACCATGGGCGGACGGGGAGCGAAGCAAGGCCTGGGCCGGAGGAGAGGGAAAGGCAGGGGTAAATCTCCCTGTGAAGGCTTCTCCAGAAGCTCCTGCTTGGACTAACGGGCCCAGGGCGCTGGTCCCATCCGGAGCTGCGGCGGCCCCGCCCGTGTCCCAGGTCCTCTCTGCTCCAATCCTCCTGGGCCCCGGCGGCGGCCGGGGCTGCCCGGCGCTTCCTCCCGCCCCCTGCCTGGGCCCCCAGGCGCGCCGCTTGTCCAGGTCAGGTCGCCGCGGCCGGGGCCGTCTCCGCTCCCTGCGCCGGCGGCGGCGGCGGCGGCCGAGTGTGACTCCCTGGGCAGGCCGCCCGCCCCCGCCCCGCGCCTTCCCCGCCCCCTCCCCCCGCGGCCCCTCCTCCTCCCCCTCCGGCCCCACCCTCCGGCGCCTGCTGTCTCCCCCCACCCCCTTCCCTGACGCCCAGGGACAACCCAGATCTCCTACCCACCCAGTGACAACTCGGGGGCTCCACACAAGGGCCTCTCAGGCCGGCGAGGTTCCTGGGTGTCCTCTCACTTTAAGGGCCTACCCCTGTCTCCCCCCAAGCCCCTGGCCCACTCCGCCACTCTCTCCCCATCTTGCACGATGCCACAAGCTCAGAATTCCTCTTCTCCCCACACGTGTACCCCATTGTTCTTAGGATACCCTCTCAACTCCCCTGAGTCTCTCCAACAGTCTAGTATCCAGAAAGCAGTCAGGAATCCCCAAATATTTGGTATCCTCACTAGTCCTCCGCCTACTAAACCATAGCACCCTTCCCATTGCCAGGAACCTCTCACTCCTTCACCATGAAGACATGCCTGCTACCTGGCAGATGGTGCCTCCAGGACCAACGGACTCCGATGGCTGATTTTTTCCTGAGTCCTTACAAAGTCCTTGGGTGGGTTTCCTTCCATAGAACTCAACCCTCCGACCTCCCTCTTCCTTCCCCATGCTCCCTTCTGTAGTCTCCCATGTCCTCAGAGGCCTGCTGTAGCCCACTAGGCCTCTACCACACCATCTGCTCTAGGGACCCAGCCCCGGAACGGCCACTCCTCTTTTGTCTCCCTGCACAGCCCAGGCTTGCACCTGATAACAGCTCACAGACTGACTAAGCAAAACATTCCCCACCAACAGTGGAAGCCCATTGTATCCCCCTTGGGCTCCACCCTGCTCCCAAGCCACCAACCTAGAAGGCTCTCCCCAGATACCCCATATCTGGCATGCCAATCTGATCCCAAGAACAGCTTATGAGGAATGCTATCATGGTTGCTGGGAGGAACTGCTATGGGACCTTGGGGAGTGTCTCTCAAACTGTCATAAAGGAGAAGCATATAAATCCATTTTCCTCCCCTCTCTTTGAGCCACAGTTTGTCTCCCCACTTCAAGCCTCTTCTCCAGAAATCACAGTGCCAAGAAGCTGAGAGCTCCAAGAGTAAAGGGAGGGGTGTAGGTGTGTAGGGGGAGAGGAGGGGCCTAGTTTCTCCGAGATGAAGGCGACACCTAGTGGTTTTGAGGGGGAAATTAAGAACAATGACATTTTGTTCTTAGGTGTGATATTTCTTTAATTGAACACTGGCTGACTTGCATAAGCTGTAGGGATGAGTACAAGAAAAACTGAATAATGTAGCCCTTACCTTGGAGGAGTGTGTAGTTGGAATCCATGGGGTGCAGAAGCCAAAGGCAAGCCCCCAACAACAACTTGCCCAAGTGCAGTAGAAATGGAAGCTTTAGGACTTCTTTAACACAGAGGGATGACAACTCCAAGTCTAGCTCCTGACACTGTGAATAAAAAGGAATTTTGTCCTATCTGAGCAAGGAAGAGAAGGACAAAACAGTCAAAAGGGTGATGGGACAACCTGAAAAAAATATGGTTCTAACTTCAGATCACATCAACCAAATGATATGTTTTAAACAATGATATGCAGTTTAATAAAAAAAAAAAAAAGCAAATCTATAATGACACAATCTCTGCCAGAATCACTAAATTTCAGGGCCAGGAGGAGCCTTATAAATATATCGTTCAATAACCTTATTTCTAAAAACCGGGAGCCCAGGTTGGCTCAGTTGGTAGAGCATGTGACTCTTGATCCTGGAATTGTGAGTTCAAGCTCCAGGATGGCCATAGAGCCTACTAAAAATAAAAAATAAAAAATAAAAAAAATAACAGAAAACTAAGTCCCAGAAAGGGAAACCATTCCTCCTCCAATCCTACATGGCCTTCTAATAGCAGAGACCAGAATCCAGGTAAAACTCCATCTAGATATTCTCAAGGTGGGGCTCTGTACAGATACTGTGCTAACTCATGAACTTACTGTACGAAGCCATGTTTTTAGGATAAAAGACCACCAAAGACAGAGACAAGTCTCTCTGGAACACCTGCAGACCCTAGTGAGGACGAACACCACTGTTGTCCAGACTCCCACACAAGTTCAAGTACATGATATGTCATTATTCTGAATATTAAGAACAACTCTTAATTATGCTATGGATTAAACTTTCAATCATCTTGCCCCTTTCCTTCCCACTAATACTAGAAAGTGGGAAAGGGCAGGGAAATAAAAGTTAATTGCTTAATCCAATTTCTTATTACCACCCAGTGAAAGGTTTTTGTTTGTTTTTTTCATTTTTGAGGAGAGACTGAAAATATTATGTAAATGAGAACTTTGGTTGTCTATTTATTCCCATTATCTAAGTGATCACTGTTCTCATTGATATGGACAAAAAGATTTTGGCTGTATTTGGCGACCTCATTGTAATTTATAGAAAACCTGAGCAATCTAAAGACCCTGCTAGCCTGACCAGCACCCAGCCAGGCTCCACCTTTCTCTCCGTAGGGTTGGTATGGCCTCCCACTACTTCGCAGACACCACCTATAATTTCTTCTAGAATAGGGCCCAGCCCAAGCACCTCTTTTCTCATCCACTACAAAACTGCCAAGCATCAAATCAGCTAGCTGCTAAAAGCTGCTCTGGTTTCCAAAATGCCCAGTTCCTCAGCAGAAAAAAAAATCCTATCTCCAGTCACACTCAGGCCAAAGGAAGCTCAAAACCCTTGCCGAGTTCTGGGGCCACCATGGGATTTAGGCTCATGCTAATCCTCTCTGTGGCAGGCCCTGAGGCCCCAAACTGACTCCCAGTTCGGTACTGAACAATGTTAGAAATTACCTGGTTTCACAGCTAACTCTGGACCCTGAGCTTTGCTCCACACCAGACCACGCCCCCAGACCATGTCTCCAGACTTGAAGGGTTCCAGGAAAACAAGAACAAAAACAAAACAAAACAAAATGAAAAACAGAAACCACACACCTTCCAGTCTTCTCTCTGCTTGACTGACCTAATATGCAGAAAAGGCCTTTAACTATATGTGAATTTTCTCCTGCATACAACACGGACAGGTCTAAAGGAACCTGCCAACAGAGGGCAGAGAACAGCCATGGAAAGCAGGATAAAATAAAGGAGAAAAGATACACTTCGAAGCAGCATTTCAATAAAGGGAGAGGAGGAGGCAGTGTAAAAAAGAAAACACAGTGAAACATATTGAAGGCAAAGAGAGAGTTTACAAAAATTCTACATTGCTTCTTTTAACCCCAGTGAGGGAAGAGAATCCTGAAAACAGGTCAAACTCCATTATCACTCATAGCCCACTCCTCTACACCTCCTTACTCCCCTCATGTTCTATACAGCAGTGCACAAAATGGCTTCAGACCTTGATAATACTCAATATCTTTCAAGAGCTGCTATTATTGTTTAAAGGGTCAAGGGTTTTTACTTTGTATTCACACATCAGTTAAAAAGATTTTGAATTTAAAGTACTTTCAAGGGTGCATGGGTGGCTCCATGGGTTAAATTCTCTGCCTTCGGCTCAGGTCATGATCCCAGGATCCTGGGATGGAGCCCCGCATCAGGCTCTCTGCTCAGCAGGGAGCCTGCTTCCCTTTCTCTCTCTCTCTGCCTGCCTCTCTGCCTACTTGTGATCTCTGTCCATCAAATAAATAAAATCTTTAAAAATAAATAAATTATTTTTTTTAAATAAAGTACTTTCAAATCAGAAATCAGATCCCAGCTTCTAACTTACCTGTCTAGATATGTATGCTGAAAGTCAAACTGGTACCATACTCTGAGGGCCAGAAACACGAGTTTTGTGAAAAGACATTTCACATGGGTGGTTTTTCTAAGGATTCTTGAGTTTAAGAACGTCAGGAGGAGCAACTGTGTGTTTATCTTCACGACAGTTCATGCCCCAGGTGAACCCTATTTTTTACCCATCTACTCCATTAAAGCCTGGACCTGCACCTCTATGCATTCCCAGTGGTTTCCGTTGTTCTTCCACATGTGACATGTTTTCCCAGATACATATACTGCTTCCCTATGTTCCTAATACCATCCTTCAGCATTATTACCAACCCCAGTAATTACTTAGCTCCCACTGGGAGCACTGGATAATATAAAGCTTCAGATATAATATTCTGTGTTATATTTCTTTCTCCACTCCACTTAAAAGTCTACTGTCTTTACAAAATCTTTCACTGAGAAAAAGAGACACATGTTCCTGCCCCACAAATATGTCACATAAAAAGAAGTAAAGGAGGGGTGCCTGGGTGGCTTGGTCAGTTAAGCATCCAACCCTTGGTTTCAGCTCAGGTCCAGATCTCAGAGTCCTGGGATGGAGCCCTGTGTCGGGCTCCGTGCTCTGTGGGGAGTCTGCTTTACAGTCTCACTCCCTCTCCCTCTCCCTCTCCTTCTTTCCCTCCGCCCACCACTCACTCTCCCTCTCTCTCATGAATAAATAAATCTTTAAAAAAAAAAAAAAAAAAAAGCAGTGGCAAAGGAAACATGACCACAACAGCTTCTAGAGAATGGAAATGTATTAATCACTTTTTAAATCTTTAGCTCTACTTAGAATTTCCTAGAGAAGCCAAAGACTGGGAAGAGGAGGAGAAATCTGAAACAGGATCTGACAAAACTTGTGCTCTTTTCACATGGCTACAATATGTCATGAAAACCAAAAGAGTAGCTAGTTTTGGGCATGTAGAATTGGTTGGCAGACAGACTAAAAGCAGGAAGACCTGAAAAGAGGTCAAACTCCATTCTGAGGCTCCTGGAGAAATCCAAGCATGAACTGCTAAGTGCCTGATCTAGGGTGATGGAATAGTAATGGAGAGAGAAAAACAAATATGCTATAATAGGAAGGAAGAAACAACAGGACTTGGTGGCAGACTAGAGCCATAGGATGAAGAGGAAGAAGGCAAAGACTATGCTAAGGTGGGGGGTCTCACAGGTAAAGGCCAGGGTGAAAAATGTAAATGTGAGAAGGAGCTAGGGGTCTGCAAACCCTGAAGCCCCTGCTCCATCAGATGTGAATGCCCCCACTCTGGGATGGAGCCCAGAGTCGTCAGCTGGTACAATTCTCCTTTAGGACTGTTTCGACAGCATCTGTGACAACTCTCTGGGGCTCCAGTCTCACCTCCCTCCAAGTCATCCTCCATGATGTGCTCCGATGCCAAAGTGACCTTTTGAAACAAAAACCCAAGTATGTCACTTCCCTGCTCAAAATCCTTAAATGGTTCCCCATGGAAGATGTGTTTTTCAAGCTGTTATTTTTAGTATTAAAACCCTTCCTTCAAACCACAAATTTAAATGTAAAACAGAAATGAAGCCCAGCTGTTCCAGAAGCAATAGCAGTGGCAGGCCCAGACGCCCATGCCCCCTGCCCTTCGTGGCTCTCCATGCAGAGCCCCCAGGCCTCTGGACGTCTCCCCTTCACACGTGGGGAGCACCGATTATCCAAAATGTATGTATGTAAGATGGTTTCAAGGAATCCACTTCCAGATCCTCACCTTCCATATGTACTCATTCCTAAATGAGCTGCCAAAGAACAACCTTGTGCTCACACATACCTCCTGCTTTAAGAAAGAAAGCCATGTCCCTCGCTCATGCCAAAGCTAAGGATGAGGAGTTGTTCTAGGGAGTGAAAACTGCTGGGACACCAAGCAAAGGGATATATAAATGAAGACATTCAAAGGAAAACTTTGAAAGATGAATCAAGGTGCCTTAAATTGATAGGCTTCCTGCCTTTTCCCCACCCTACACATAATTCTGTAAAAGGTAAAACAGCACTGGAAATGGCAGGTTTAGGGGTGCCTGGGTGGTGCAGTTGGTTAAAGTGTCTGACTCTTGGTTTCAGCTCAGTTCGTGATCTCAGTCAGAGTCTTGAGATCAAGCCCTGCGTTGGGCTCTGCACTCAGTGCAGAGTTTGCTTAAGACTGTCTCTCCAGGGGCACCTGGGTGGGTCAGCTGTTAAGCATCTGCCTTTGGCTCAGGTCATGATCCCAGGGTCCTGGGATTGAGCCCCTCCTCGGGCTCTCTGCTCAGTGGGAAGCCTGCTTCTCCCTCTCCAACTCCCTCTGCTTGTGTCTCTCTCTCCCTGTCAAATAAATTAAAAAAAAAAAAAAAAAAAAAGACTGTCTCTCCATTTCCTTCTGCCCCTCCCTCTCCAAATAAATGAATAAATCTTAAAAAAAAAAAAAAAAAAAAGGCATGTTTAGCCCAGGCTGGAATTCATTAGCCAAAGGATACATTAGTGATATATTTTGCCCTAAAAGTAACTGAAATACACTAAAATAATTGGATTTTACTATATATAAATTATACCCCAGTTAACTTAACTTAAAACAAATCAACCAAAAAAAAAAAAAATGTAACTGGAAAGTTCTGCAGGTCATCAAAAAATTCATTAAATAAAAACCACAGGTAAACAGGTAAAAAACTTATTTAGTATTTAGTGTGCTTTAGAAAATAGCTAAAAATCTACTTTATTGAATTGCCATGAGATATCTGCTACAATTACAGTCAATCCTCAGTTCATTCCGACTTGTAAAAATGATCAATGTTTTCCATCTCCTATTAACAATACATAAAGGTAAGCTTGGATTATAAATGCGAGATTTCAACTTAAAATTGTGTAAGGGGGTTATTATTATTTTAGGGAGCTCAGGAGCAAAAAAGTTAAAGGTCTGTGGCTCAAAATAACACTATGAGGGGTACCTGGCTGGCTCCATCTGAAGAGCATGCAACTCTTGATCTCAGGGTCATGAGTTCAAGTCCCACATTGGGCATGAGTCTACTTTAAAAGATAAAATAAAGCAACACTTTGAAAATCAATGGCTACATAGTGACTCTTGATCCTATCAAGATGTTAGTCTCCTGGGGTGCCTGGGTGGCTCAGTGGGTTGAGCCGCTGCCTTCGGCTCAGGTCATGATCTCAGGGTCCTGGGATCGAGTCCCACATCAGGCTCTCTGCTCAGCGGGGAGACTGCTTCCCTCTCTCTCTCTCTGCCTGCCTCTCCATCTACTTGTGATCTCTCTCTGTCAAATAAATAAATAAAATCTTAAAAAAAAAGATGTTAGTCTCCCTTTTGCTAATAAATATTTTAAATAACAGCAACTCACTAACTTAAAATGAAATTCAGAGATAATATAAGCTATCTATACATATAATTTCAAAACACCAATAAAATGTCCTAGCTGTAATAGAAAACAGAAGTAAAAGACAGTAACTGGTGGTAAAATAGTAGGTATTTCAATACATAAGTGATTGGACAGAACTATGATAGAATTTTCAAGGAAGCACTCACATGTTTTTGCACCTAATTTTAAAGAACGAGTAAATAAGGATTTAAGAGATCAGAAGCCATCCTATTTAAAAAAAAAAAAAAACCTAGATTAAATATCAGTGTTAGGACAAGTAATAACAGACCAAATTTATTTATATATGATACCCTACACAAATGTTCGGTGGAACATTTGAGAATCATACAGAACTCAGGAGATCTAAATCATGCAGAATCCAGAGCTTTTGACAACCAAAATGTACTGCCAGTGTTGAAGTACAAAGACTGACAAGATAAAATTCCTTCTCTTGTGGAATACATGACCTAGTAGCAAAGGTAGAAAAGTAGAGGTAGAAAGGTAGAAAATACCTGCTTTAAAACAATATTCTCAGTTACATGGATCTGCTCTCACACTGAAGTCTAGCATCTGTGGCTCCAACTACTAACAGGGCACGAGCACCCACCTCCCATCACTATAGCAATGAAAAATGTCCCACAAATGTCCAAAACACCCCTCCACGAGCAGTACCACTGCTGTTAAGAACTTCTGGCCTCCAGGATAGAGAACAAGCTTGTTAGCCCATCAGGATCTGGGTGCCAGCTTTTATTTCCTGCCTCCTCTGCAGCCACAATGCCTTCAAAACACACAGAACTCTCTATTGTTCCCTAAGTGGGCCACACTACTCCATGCCCATCTTTTTTCCAACAGACTGAAATGTCTTCTCTTCCCTTGCCTTCTGACTAACCACTCATCTTTGAGGCCTTTCGGGCCACTTTTTTGTAACCCTTACTACATGGTCTTTAAAGTAGGTAGCTACTTTCTACCTACCCTGCTAGACTATGAATTCCATGAGGGAAAAAATTCTGCCATGTTTAATCTTTGTACCTCAACACCAGCAATACATTTTAGATGTCATATCAATGTTTTATCAATGAATAAACAAGGGGACAGTTGAAGGGATTCACTTTACAAGAAAATTAGTTATTTCCTCTGAGACAGCAGGGAAAGATGGGACAGGATCCAAGGATGGAATTAGTGATAGATAAATTTAACTTCTTTGTTGAGCACTGAACTCAGCTGGGCATAAACATAAACTCCCACCCTATCACAGTCTTAATCTGTGCCATGACAAATATCTTCTTCTCCCTCACCAGTATGGACAGATTCTATAACTCTCTGTTCCCTTTCTGTTCTGTAAAAACTCAATCCAATCCAACTGGCTTAAAAGCCCATCCCAGGTCCAGTGAGAACTCATCTACCCTATTCCAACCCAAGCTTAAGCTGTGGCTTAAGGAACCTGAAGTTGAAAGGGGACTATTGGGATGCCTGGGTGGCTCAGTTGGTTAAGCCTCTGCCTTCGGCTCAGGTCATGATCCCAGGGTCCTGGGATTGAGTCCTGCATCGGGCTCCTTGCTCAGGGGGGAGCCTGCTTCTCTCTCTGCCTCTGCCTGCCGCTTTGCCTGCTTGTGCTCTCTCTCTCTCTCTGACAAATAAATAAATAAAATCTTAAAAAAAAAAAAAAAAAGATGGGGCGCGTGGGTGGCTCAGTGGGTTAAAGCCTCTGCCTTTGGCTCGGATCATGATCCCAGGGTCCTGGGAGTGAGCCCCACATCGGGCTCTCTGCTTAGCGGGGAGCCTGCTTCTTCCTCTCTCTCTCTCTGCCTGCCTCTCTGACTACTGGTGATCTCTGTCTGTCAAATAAATAAATAAAATCTTTAAAAAAAAAAAAAAGAAAGAAAGAAAAGGGACTATTGTCCCTTCTATGGCTTCTCCTCTTCTGTTTCTAGTTCTCTAGAAGGTTCTCTAGGGAGGCTCTAGCTCTTCAGGGGTTGGGAACCAGGAGGAGAGCAGAAAGGAAAGAAGTAACTGTCTCTTTACTAAACAAAGCAGTTATTGCAAACCACTCCTGGCCGTGGATGACAGGCCATTAGAGCCTGTTGCTTGGCAGATATCAAAATGCCAGATATCTCATACGGTGCTTGTCTGAGTTCTTTATAAAGTCCCATGAGGACTCTCCACTGAGCTGTGCTCTAATGTAGACAATCCTGTTCCAAGTCATTTCCCTTAACAACTCCTAACTTCCGTCCAGCAGGTAGCTTCTTGCATGGGCTACCAGCAAGATAGATGAAGCCAGCTATCCTTCTCAGGGTCCCTTTGACCACAAGAAACACAAATAACCTTGCTAAGCCGAACACAAGGAATACAGGTTATTCCACTGCTAACCCCCTTTCCTGCCCTACTTCTCTCTAATTAGCTTTTCTCTTCTCAGATAAATGCAGAGCTGAACAAATCCACTGTCCAAACAGTCCAACCAGGAAATGAGAAATCAGTCGCCTTTATACAGACTCTCTTTGATAGCTTCTTGCTTGGTTTGGGGGCTAAAGGAAGGGAAAGCATTCCCTGCTAGGGTCATGATGCCCTCCCCCTTGAGTCATCTTACATCTTATGCAGACTGGGAGTGAGGTGGGGTAATGAGGAATGGGTGGGACTAGTGGCTGGAGGTTCCAGGGCCAGTTCGGCTCCTTCTTTATAAACGCTGGAGAGAGTGACTGACCCCAATTACTAGCAACTCTCTCTAGAATGTGTGTTACTTAGTGTTTCTTTGTCCCCCATCTTTGGAACCTAGTCACCAACTCCAGGGCAAAAGGAAGGACTCAACTCAATATCTGCTACAATATACTAAAACGAATGAATGAAAGGGTATATGAAATAAACAGCTCAGCTACATTCCTAAATGAGGAGGCAAGGTCATCTTCTGAGTGACAGAAAGAACCAGGAGTTAAAAGTTCAAGCAGAATATGGGGCACCCTGGTGGCTCAGTCAGTTAAGTGTCTGCCTTTTGCTCAGGTCAAGATTCCAGGGTCTTGGGATCGAGTCCTGAGTCAAGCTCCCTGCTCTGCCTACTTCTCCTTCTCCCCCACTTGTGCTCTCTAGCTCTAGCTCTCTCTCTCTCTCTCTCTCTCAAATAAATAAATAAATAAATAAAATCTTTAAGAAAAAAAGGTTCAGGCAGAATAAAGAAGATAGACAGAGATTGTGGATAGAACATCAGATAAAAGCCATGGATAATTTCCCCTCAATTAAAAAAAAAGGCACATATACATATTACCCATAAAATGCTGCATATCATTTCAGGGGCACAAGGATCCAGGATCTCTTAAAACATCCAAAGGGGCCAAAGGACCCCAGATTAACAAATTTTAGGCTAAGAGAAAGCAAGCAGGAAGGTAACAGTTGATCATATATGTAGGAGGAAGGAGTGGTATTTATGCAGGTAAAGCAAATGCTAGAAGGTCAGAAATTTAGGGACACAAATACCCAGAGGCAGTCCGTGTCAGATGCCAGTTTTCTAAATGCAATATTTAATCCAAACTATTCTGATTGCTTAACACTATTCAATTTATTTTTTAGTATCATGCCATGATGCATCCTTCTATATAGTAAATATAACAAATAATTGAGGGACTTCAGAAAAAGGACCAAGTATTTGATTATGCCTAAAAATATAGTTGGGGCACCTGGGTGGCTCAGTGGGTTAAAGCCTCTGCCTTCGGCTCAGGTCACGATCTCAGGGTCCTGGGATCGAGCCCCGCATCGGGCTCTCTGCTCACCAGGGAGCCTGCTTCCTCCTCTCTCTGCCTGCTTCTCTGCCTACTTGTGATCTCTGTCAAGTGAATAAATAAAAAATCTTTAAAAAAAATTTAAAAATTTAAAAAAATAAAATATAGTTGTTAGACTAGAAATCAGTAACACCGATTGCCTCTGTAAGGGGAATGAGTATCTAAGGGGCAAGAAGGGACATATTTTTTTAAATTATATATTATTTTGTATTTCTTTAATTTTGTAACATGTACAACTATTACTCAAAAACTTTAGTTGAAAATTAATATTAACCATAAACCAAAAAGTATAAAAATTTAATATTGATAAAGCATACTTGATACTTTAAATATATTAAAGGAAGATAATGGGACATCAAAACGAAAGATGGCATTTCCTTAAATAGGTAAATCCACATGATATATTCCTCACAGCTGCACTAGGAATATTTAAAATATTAGATAGTGGAATGGTGACATCAGAGCTGCTATAGATTAAATGTCTGTGTCCTCCCAAATTCCTATGTTGAAATCTTAACCTCCAAGGTGATGGTATTAGGAAGTGGGGCCTTTGTCAGGTGATTAGGTCATGAGAGTGAGTCTTCATGAGTGGGATTAGTGCCTTTATAAAATAGATGCCAAAAAGCTCCTTCACCCAAGTGAGGACACAATAAAAAGACCACTGTCTATGAGGAAGCAGGTCCTCACCAGACACAGAATCTGCTGGCACCTTGATCTTGGACTTCCCAGCCTCCAGAACTGTGAGAAATAAATGTTTGTTGTTTATAAGCCACTCCGTCTGTGGCGGTTTGTTACAGTAACCCAAATGCCCTAAGACAAGAGCTGAGAGGCTTCTTCTGAAAACCAGTGACTTGGGGCAAAAAAATCATCAAGTGTTATGGAAAAGTATAATCCGATATTAGCAAATCTTAGAGTTAGGACTAGAATGTTTTTACAAGAAATGGGTACTTAAAAAACTCTCCAAACATGATTCAGATAATTTCATGTATAATGTGATAAAAACAAAGCTAAGATTGGTTGGGGTGTCTCTGGCCCAAGAACGCAGTCATGAAAGCAATTTGATTTTCCATAAAGCAATCTTGGCCAAACACCAGACAAGACAAACCATAAGGTTGATTTAGACTCTTGCTTGAGGACTGAGCCTGATTATTAAAACACAGAAGTACGTACATGGACAGTCGGATGAGAATAGGGCTCTAAAAACAACAAGTGTGATATGTATGACTATAAGACCTGCACGGGAGTAGATGAGTCAGACATCGTCCTCAAACACCTGCTAGGTCCCCGAGAGAGAAAAATGGAGTGGTAACACGATGCCATCCTCTCCAGCCAAATGACAGCTGAGAACCTCTCTCATAGGCTACTGAGTAGAAAACTGTCTAACAAAAAGGGAATAGAAGGTTGTCCCTCATGTGAGGTTCAGAAGAAAAGAACCCTAATGTTTCTCTTTAGACTCTAAGCTTTACAATAACCTGGCAGGGATCAAATAAACAGATTCCAGGATCCCCAGACTTATAAGGATCCTTTCCTTATAAGGATCCCCTTATAAGGAAAAAAAACATAAATGTACTTTGTAAACTGTCTTGCATTGTATACATGTTAATTATTATGGTAATTATCAGAGATATTTACCACCCAAAAATGAACTAGACCTCACCACCAGCAGGTTGAGGTCATATTCTGGAAGGTGAAATGTTTTAAAATAATGAGATTATTTGCTTTTATACTAGTGCACAAAGGTTTTCAACTTTTCATCTCTTCATTGCAAAGTCTGAAAAGAGGAGCCAGTCAGTGACACACGACCAAAAGAGTTTAGTAACTGTGAAGTTCAGTTCAATAGAAGAAATATTTGTTGAGGGGCTGTCAGAAGATACAAAGGTAAGTGAGAATACAGTTCCCTGCTCCACCCACACTTAAGAAGTATACTAACTAGGGGGGCACCTGGCACCTGGGTGGCAGCCCAGGTCGTGATCTCAGGGTCTTGGGATGGAGCCAGCCCCGTGGTGGGCTGTCTGCTTCCAGCTTCTCACTTACCCTGGCCTCTGGTCTCCTCCCCTTGTTCCTTCGGCCTAGGGATGACAGAAGATTCCTGCTGTTGGGAATCTCTGGGTTGCCTCACCTTCCCTTGAATGGCTTCTCAACTCTTCTTTAACTTTTATAGCTAATTATCTGGATGAAATTCTCTCTGGTTTAAACACTTAGAGTGACTTCTGTTTTCCCCGGCTGGAACCTAAATGTGGCAACTAAGTAAAAAACGAATTTACTGGTATGGAGAGCAAAGACCCTGATTCCAAAATCTGCTAAATTCAAAATTAACTGCTATTGGTGTGAGTCCGGATGAGTTATGCAGAGAAGCACAGAGAAAGAACTGATTTCCCTCTTTTCCCAAAAGAACACAGGAGAGAAAAAAAAGTTTGGGGAAGAGAGAGAGATGGGAGCATTATGGGTTTCCTACTTCCCCATCCTCAGGGTAATATGGGGAAAGGGCTGCTAAAAGGACCAGGACATAATTGAATCCTTCCTTAAAATCTGGGATGAGTCAAAAAATGGATCTGCATAGGACCAGATTAAGGCCTTTAGAAACCCAAAACACTGAAAGATTATGGCACTCCACTCCCCACCACGCCCCCACCAAAACAAATAAAATCAATCCTTAAGTGTAAAGAAGTATAACAAATTGATTTTTAACAAAGTAATTACTTTCACATTTTAAAAAATACATCAGATCGGGGTGCCTGGGTGGCTCAGTGGGTTAAAGCCTCTGCCTTCGGCTTAGGTCATGATCCCAGGATCCTGGGATTGCCCCGCATCGGGCTCTCTGCTTGGCTGGGAGCCTGCTTCCCTTCCTCTCTCTCTGCCTGTCTCTCTGCCTACTTGTGATCTCTGTCAAATAAATAAATAAAATCTTTTTTTAAAAAATACATCAGATCTTTTCCTCTAAATCTATCTGATAGCCCTGCTTGGCTGGTACCCGAGGCACACACACTTAGTCTGCCCATTGGGTCGTCCAGTGATGAGTCCGTGCAACCTGCCTTGTCCACAGCTCCAGTGGCCAGCTTCTCAGGGATGGCGCATTACATGTTTCTATGGGGATGCTGGGGGTTGGAGGCTGCATCACCTGAGGGCCCAGGAGTAGAGAAAAAGGACTCTGAAGCTCGCATGGGCCCAGATGGAGCTGGTGTGCCAACAAAGGATCTGTGAAAGAGCAAGAGGATGTGCAGGGGTCACCTGCTGGTGTAAGGGTTACAGTGGATGTGTTTCCAAATGGTTAGCCATATATGGAAAAAGCTAAAGCACCATACAACAAAACCACCACTGGGGGGCGCCTGGGTGGCTCAGTGGTTAGAGCCTCTGCCTTCGGCTCAGGTCATGATCTCAGGGTCCTGGGATCTAGTCCTGCATCCGGCTCTCTGCTCAGCAGGGAGCCTGCCTCCTCCTGTCTCTCTCTGCCTGCCTCTCTGCCTACTTGTGATCTGTCTGTCAAATAAATAATAAAAAAAAAATCTTTAAAAAAAAAAAACCACCACTGGCCATCATCTTCTTAGAACCGACCATGGGAGAGGGGAAGGCATGACAAGCTACTGCAGAGAGGAAACAACTAGATGAGACCAATAACAAGGGTATAAGCCTCCCCTATAAGGACCTGGCTGTGTACAAGTTCTGACAGAGAGAACCAAATAGGCAGGGAACAGGCATAAAGCCCAGAGATGGAGCTTTGAATTGGACTGGGAGTTGTATATCATGAATCTTAGTTTCCACATGCACAGGCGTGCACGCACAGGCGTGCACGCACGCGCGCGCGCACACACACACACACACACCACTGAATTGAACCAAATATACCAGAAAGATACAATACTAAGTTTTCCTCTATTAGTGTGTGGGGGTGGGGGGGGGACATCAGCTCTGAAAACAAAAGTTAAAATCTCTGCACGTCCAAGTCTGTGACTATGCAATTACATACTGACCCACTTCCATGATTTTAGCTAGCGCCAGAGGTCGGTAATGCCTGCATCACCATCTCCAGCTTTACTTGCCTTCTTCCTCAGGTGATTCCTTCTGCCAAGAGTACCCTCCCGACTCCCATTACATATTTTGCATATTCAAGTTTAACACTTCAAGGTCTGGTTCAAGTGCGCCTTCTGTAGAGAACTGTCTTACTTGAACCTTCACAGTGTTTTATCTGCCTCTCTTTCATGGAGGCTTTCGCGTCTGGCCTCATAGAACAGTATGGGTATATTTCATTCCTCCTGCTAGGCAGTAAGCTACTCGAAAACATGTTTTAGAAGACATGTTTTATTCATCTTTGGATCCCCTTAGCACTTACAGTATTTGTTGACAGGAAGAACACTATCCTTCAGAGTCTAGATGATTTCTCCTAAGAGGATGTCTTTAAAAACTGTTCCTGAGGGGCGGTCTGGGGGGCTCAGTCAGTTGAGCAGCTGACTCTTGCTTTGGACTCAGGTCACGATCTCAGGGTCCAGGGATCAAGCCTTGCACTGGGCTCTGCTTTTGGCGTGGAGTCTGCTGGAGATTATCCCCCTCCCCCTCTCCTTCTGCTCCTCCCGTTTGCATGCTCTTTCTCTCTCTATTTAAGATTTTATTTATTTATTTGACAGAGAGTGAGACAGACAGCAAGAGAGGGAACACAAGCAGGGGCAGAGGGAGAGGGAGAAGCAGGCCTCCTGCCTAGCAGGGAGCCCAATGCGGGGCTCAGTGCTAGGACCCTGGGATCATGACCTGAGCCAAAGACAGATGCTTAACGACTGAGCCACCCAGGTACCCCCAAAATATTTTTTAAAATAAAATAAAAAATGTTCCTACGACTCCACTTTTGATGCTCCTTGCAGCTTAAGAGTCACACAAGAAAATCAGTCTCACCAATAATTATTGCTAATACTTATTTTGTGCCGTATGCCAACTACTGGGCCATGAACTTCACATCTAGTACCTCATTTAATCTGCCTAACAATCCTCTAAGACAGGTACTATTATAGTGAGGCTTGAGATTGTTAGAGATGTTAACCAATTGCCCAAGGCTACCCATTAAGTGACACAACTGGGATACAACCACTTCAGAGTCACATCCACAGTCAATCAAAAACAATATTACACAGACTGTTTTTTCACTTCATTAAATCAATTCAGAATTTTTAGCTTTTTAAGTAAAATTTATCTTCAAAGAATAAGTATTTGCCACTAGTATATCCATGATATTATATATATATATATATATATATATATATATATATATACACATATATATATTTTATAGTGGCTAAAAAATTGAAATAACAATGAAGGACTACTTTATTTTTACCTATAGAAAAGAGTTCTAGTAATAATACCTAATTTTAGCAAGTGTGCAGGAAAATGGTACTCTCATACATAGCCAGTGGGAGAACAATCTGGTACAACTTCAATAATGAGGATAATTTTTCATTCTTATTTTATTTTAAAAGATTTATTTATTTATTTATTTGAGAGTGAGTGAGTGAGTGGGAGGGAGAGGGAGAGGCAGAAAGAATCTAAAGCAGTATCCGTGCTGAGTGCAGAGCCCAACCTGGGGCTCAATCCCACAACCACAAGATCATGACCCAAGTTGAAACCAAGACTCCAATGCCAACTGACTCAGCCACCCAGGTGCCCCTTCTTTTTTTTTCTTTTTTTTAAAGTAGGCTCCGCAGTCAATGTGGGGCTTGAACTCATTACCCTAAGATTAAAAGTCACATGCTCTACTGACTGAGCCACTCAGGTGCCCTTATGTAACTCCATTTTCAACGATATGTATTACTCTTATAATAAGAAAAAATTATGAGATTCTTTAAAAAGGCATCAGAGATAAAGGATACCAAAAGATTTTAAGAAAAGTATTTTTTTTTTTTTTTTTTTTTTTTTTTTATTAGGGAGAGAGAATGTCGGGGCAGAGGGAGAGAGAAAATTGTAAGCAAGCTCGTGTGGCTCAATTGCATGACCCTGAGATCATGACCTCAGCGGAAATCAAGAGTCAGACACTTAACTGAGCCACTCAGGTGCCCCCGAAAGATTTTTTTTTTTAATCTCACTGAAATAGGTCTGTAGTTTCCATTTAACAAATATACCAGATAAAACTGATGGGAGTTTTTATATATAAATTACCAGTATATTTATTTAAAACACTTGATGCTTCTTTCATATAACTGCAACACAGTTAGTGTGCAGCTCAATAAAAACTTATTGAATAACCTAGTGTAAAATTTTTAGTGTACAGCTCAATAAATACTTGTTGAATAATCTAGCGTAAAATTTTTATAAATGATTTAGATGAGAAAGAACACAGAGATGTTCCTGGTTTACACATGACAGTAAGTTCCTCTGTTTACATTTCAATCGCATTTGCCATTGTTAACCACCACCTAGTTCTTGAAACCCTCAAGACTTCCAACACAGCTCATTCGCCTAGTTACCCTCCCATCTCAGTATCCACTAATCTCTTACTGGAGCAAAGGTCCTCGTCCTCCTCTGCACTGTGAGCTTCCCCCAACCCCCTCCCCCCTTACTCTGGTCCTCAGCTTTCTGCATTCTTTTTTCCATGCTCATTTCCTTGGTGAGTTCACCTGCAGTCATGGCATCATCACCTGTCACCTCAACGTAGATAATTTCTGGTGGAACATGACCTTGTTTCACTGGGTGTGGGCATGTGTGCTGTTACTGCTACATGTAAAAGGTATTCCAGTATTGTGCAACAGTAATGATGAGAATTTTATGCAACTCACCAAGGAAAAGATTGCTTGGAGGATCTGAGGACGAGTTGTTGGCATCAATGGCAATAAATTCCTTCCCCTCTTTATAAAGTAAACCAAATAAAAATACATAAATAGAAGAAAAGTCAGCAAAGCACATGTGTGAAATTCTCAGGTAATGGTATACCTTGTTTGGGGGAAGGAATAAACTAAGAAAATGAGTTCATTGACCAATAGAAGATTTTTTTAAGGCTCTAGATTCTACATTTATAAAACTCACTTAAATGAAGAAAGCACATATTTTTATTAATCACATCTTTGTTTTATTATTTTGCTGGTAGTCAGTCCTAGTCAGCCAATCACATTACTCTTGTGGACTCAGCTTCAAGACAGACTTTCTAACTGCCTCCCTCCCCCTCCGATCAGATTTCTTTTTTTTTTTTTTTAAGATTTTATTTATTTATTTAACAGGGAGAGAGAGTGCACAAGCAGAGGGAGTGGCAGGCAGAGGGAGAAGCAGCTTCCGGCTGAGCAGGGAGCCCAGTGGGATGATGACCTGAGCTGAAAGGCAGATGCTTAACGACTGAACCACCCAGGTGCCCCTCCAATCAGATTTCTGCACTTAAGTTTCTCCTGTATAAAACTGCAGGCTTGTGGCGCCTGGGTGGCTCAGTGGGTTAAAGCCTCTGCCTTCGGCTCGGGTCATGATCCCAGGGTCCTGGGATCGAGCCCCACATCGGGCTCTCTGCTCAGCAGGGAGCCAGCTTCCCTCTCTCTCTCTCTGCCTGCCTCTCTGCCTACTTGTGATCTGTCTGTCAAATAAATAAATGAATAAATCTTTAAAAAAAATAAAAAAAATAAAACTGCAGGCTACAGGGAGCATGCAAATGTATTATTTAGACCTATGGTATATTACTCATAGGTCCTGAAATAAGGGCTATAGGTATTCCTGACCCAATATACAGAACAAAGAGTGAGTGTAAAAGACTTTTGGAACAGGAAGATAGAACTTTTTATTAATTTTTGCCTAATCCCAGCAGGAAAGCAAGCACATGGTAAAAAGCTCCACAGAATATTACTCCATAGGAAAGGTCATCAAAACCCTTATGGCCATAAGCAAGACTAGGCCCAGATAGTAGCTCAGAATAGCAATAAAAGCCAAGACTCACTGAAGGGTGAACCAGCCTTTAACATCTATCTAATAAATAAGCTTCAGACAAGCAAAATAGGAGAAAAGGAGATGGTTGAAGAAAACAACACTTCTAAGGGTCCAAGCCACTAACACCTCTGGGTATCTACAGTCCTGGGCCGTACTCTGTGGTGAGTTATTATTGGGGCGGCAGGTAAAGAGGCAGCGTCTGGGGCTTGCCAGCCATGCAGAGGGGTTATTAGAAGTATGTATATATGGTGGGGCGCCTGGCAGTGAAGCGGCTGCCTTCGGCTCAGGTCACAATCCCAGAGTGCTGGATCAACCCATCAGGCTTCCTGCTCAGCAGGGAGTCTGCTTCTCTCTCTCCCCCCCCCCCCCCCCGCCGCTCATGCTCATGCTCCCTCACTTAACTCTCTCACTCTCTAATAAATAAATAAAAATCATTTAAAAAAATAAGTATGTATATATGGAAGTTACTACTCAGAAAGTAACCAAAACAAAGACCAAGAACCATGGGAAATGAATTAGGCACCAGAATCAGAATGGCAAAGACGGAAAAGAAGGTGAGGATCAGCTTTGGGGAAGTGGTAAAGTTGTAACAAAATTTGTGGGATGGTTCAGGACAATAGACAGGGATTCCCCTGGATCCTGCTGAACCTGACCAGGTTAAAGGTGGAGCTTTGAAAGTAATACAGCTGTGTGGGAGCCTTCTCCTTCCTCTGACCCCCTGCTACCTCCTGGAATCTAGGTTTCTTCAGATTTGACAGGCAGAAGGCCGCCATGTTATTAGGGAGACACTTAACGTGACGGTGAATTCTGGGTCTACTCCTCTGATCCTCTGTAGCCCACCCACCCTATCAGATATAACAGGTAACCTCAGCAGCACCAGGAGTCCAGCCAAACACTCTGACATTTCTCTACAATAGACTATAATGGGACAACTTCTGTGACACCACCATACCATAGGTTTCTTTCAACCACCTGGCAGCTCTCTCTCAGTCTCTTACTGGCTTTTCCTTCACTACCTGTCCCTCGGGTTCATTGGTATTCCTGGAGGCTTTATTCTAAATTTTCTTTTTTCTCCACTCAACTCTCAATAATTCTATCTACACCCATGCATAACTCCAATAACTATCTCCACGTGCCAAGCATGGATTCGGTCAGCTCTATATTAATATATCTAATTGTCTACTGGATCTCTTCACTTGATGGACTTGCAAGCACTTCAAACCCAATGTCCAAAATCAGACACATGATTTTCCCCCAAAATATCTTAACACCCTGAAGTTCTCTTACTGGTAACTGCACCATCATCCACCTACATGCTCAAGCCAAAACCTCAAAGTCATCCTTGAATTCTCATCTCCCTCACTGTCCACATCTAAGTCTCGCTGGATAGACCTCCAAAATATTCTCTCAAAACCATCCACTTCTCCACTGCTCTACCCTACACAGGGAAAACCACCACCATCTTCCACCCGAACCAATGTAACTGCCCTCTAACTTGTCTCCTAGAGTCTAGTGTTGATCCTCTCCAGTCTGTCTATAAAACAGCCAAAATGCAGCACTGGCCAACTCACTCTTCTGTGTACAACCCTAGACTGGCCTCCCCTTTACAGGATGAACTACAAACAACTTATCGTGGATTTCAAGGTGCTCTGTGATCTGTTCCCTTACTTCCCACATGATCACCTCAAAATCATTAATGTCACCATATAAACATAGCTACTTCTTTAAACATTCATTTTAGAGAGAGAGAGTGCACTTGAGTGAGTAGGGGAGAGGGAGATAGAGAAACTCAAGCCGACACCTCTGGCATCTATCCTAGCCTACCTAGATGGGTCTAATCAGCCCCTCTTGGCCACAGGTGCACAGGCCTGCATCATTCCACATTTAGTCCTGCCTTACCTTATCAAAGCTGGTGGATGAGCTGACTGATACCCTTTACTCACATGAAGGTCTTGTACATCATCACAGTTGCCGATACCACATCCTTCGGAAGTTCCCAACCAGTTTAACAAGGTCAGATCTGATCATTTAAAGTCTGTAAGTACTGCTCAGACTCTCTTGAATTAAAGTTGCTCAGTCTCTTAGAGAGCCACCTCTCCCCTGCTTTTCTGTCTGGAATGGATCTGGTTGTATGAGGGGGAAGGGGACTTCGTAGCAGCAAGAAGTTGGACTCCTTGAGCAAGTGGTCCTCTGGGTTCCCAGATCTCCAGTGCAACATTCTTTTGTCTTTGCTGCTTAGTCTGCAATTGTGGCCCAGCTCTGTGATAGGTGTAATTCTTCATTCACCCAATAAGAGATATTGGTGAAAAATAAGCACATGAAAAGATGCTCAGTACCATTAATCACTGGGGAAATGCAAATTAAAGCCACAATGAGATATCACTACACACCTACTAGAATGATTTTAAAAACTGACAATACTGAGTGCTGATGGGGATGCAGAGTGACCAGAACTCTCAAACAATGCTGAGAAGTGTAAAGTGTACAAGCATTTTGGAAAACAGTTTGGCACTTTTCTCCTACATTAGGATAAACATTCACTTACCACAAGATCTAAGATTTCACTCCTAAGTATTTATCCAAGAACAATGTAAACATATATCTACAAAAACACTAGTACATGAATGTTCAAGCAGCTTCCAAAAAGTGGAAAACCACCTAACTGTCCATCAGCAGATGACTGGATAAATTCAGTACCATTAATCTTTGGGGAAGTAATCGTGGTGTATCCAACAATGAAATACAGCTTAGCAATAAAAAGGGATGGACTACTTATATATACAAAAACATGAATGAATATGAAAAACATAATGCTGACTTAGAGAAGCCAAGAACAGTATACACACTGTATGATTCCATTTATATGAAGCTCTATAATAGATGGTACTCATTTGCAATTATAGAAATCTGATCAGCAAATATCTGGGGTGGGGGATGGGAAACTAGAAAGAATAACAAGAGAATTTGTGTTTGTAGGGGGGTAACAGAAATTTCTACAACCTGGGAAGATGATTATATAGGTGCAAACATCATCAAAACTCACTACGTTGTACACTTAAAACACATACATCATCTTGTTTGTATATTTCCATAAAGTTGAAAAAATAATTATTTTGCAACAGTTGAGGAGTTGTATAAGTCTTTTTTGTTACCTATAGTGGCTAGCCAGCAAATCATTACAGAAGTTAAGCAGCCCATGGGTAGTATAGAATTATCCTTGATCCATCAGCCTGCTGCAACATACAAAGGAATGGATTTTCTGTCCAGTGGAAATGGAAGGAATTAGGGAATTTGCTTCCCAAGTCATAGAAGTTAGAGTGTGAATTTGCACACCCTCTCGTGATTAACCCAACCAAGTCAATCTTTTAAAAGGATTTTATTTATTTATTTACTTATTTGAGAGAGATTGAGAGTGAGCATGAGGGAAGGGGAGAGAATCTGAAGCAGACTCTGCACTGAATGCAGAGCCCAACACGGGGCTCGATTCCACTTCTTCAAGATCATGACCTGAGCTAAAACCAAGAGTCAGACACGTAAACAACTGAGCTACCCAGGGGTCCCTAACCCAAGTCAATTTTTTAAAAATCAGGTCTAAGCAATGGTAACAGTTAAAGAAAGCTATTTTTTTTTTTTTTAATCAGGAAGTTAATGCTTCAAAAGTAAAGAATTCCCACTGTAGGAAAACAAAACACTTCTAATACATGCTCTGACTGGGGTCTGGACCTTCCAAAGAACATGGAGAATCATCTGATGTGTTAGCAGGA
>NW_019154097.1:3844663-4131041 GCF_002288905.1 Enhydra lutris kenyoni | reverse complement strand
ACACACACACACACACACACACACACACACACACACACACACACACACATGAGATGAGCAGAAATACCTCCCTGGCCACCCTCTTTATGGCACAGGGGAAGAATGGCTCCACCATCAGAGAAGCAGCCAGACAGATAGTCTTTATTTGTAACTTGACTTACAAATGTTTATTATGATCATTTTTTAAATGGCCGGACGCTGGAAAGGCTTTCATGTAAACACAGGAAGGGCAGAACACAAAGTAAAACCCATCAACTGCCCTTTCTACCTGCTGTCTTGCACTTCTCTCCCTCATCCCCATAACTCACTGCACCTTAGTCTCCAAAGTACATGCTAAAACTAAACCTGAGGACTTGGGTTAAGCCAAAAGTAAAGAAAGATAAAATAAAGACTTCTAGGATGGAAGTGCAGGTAAGAATTGAGAGGAAGGGTGATGAATTCAGTGGACATTTGTCCTTTCTAGTTCCCACCATCCGTGCCCCCTTCCTAAGACTACTCTGCCGTCATTTCAGGCAATTAACTCTCCTGTTCTCTGTACATCTTTGTTGGGAGAGGAAAACCAAAAGTTTTCCCTCCCTTCACCAAAACCAAGGACTTTCTGGGGGTGCGGGTGGGGGCTCCTTCTCCTAGACCCTTTCTCTCTATATCCTGATAGAGCCATAGATGGCCCTTGATTTAAGCTTAGGCAATCAAACGATCTCTTGGGACTTCACTTCTTTAGCAGAGTGATGCAAGAAGCAAAGAAATGGGTGGCAGTGGATCCGGCAAGACAGTTAAGCAGTTCCTTCTCTGTCAGCAACAAGCCTGCTTCCTCAGGTTTCCCTTCGACCCTGTGAGGCTCTCCTCAGCGGAGAAATAATTATTTTAAGTGCCCCCCTTCCTCCACTGTCTCCCACTGTTCTTCAATCTCCCTCCTTTTTTGTCAGAGAGAAAGAGAGAGTGCACAAGCAGAGGGAGCAGCAGCCAGAGGGAGAAACAGGTTCCCTCCCAGATGAGGAGGAAGCCTGATGCAGGACTTGATCCCAGGATCCTGGGATCATGACTGGAGCTGAAGGCAGATGCTTAACGGACTCCGCCACCCAGGCGTCCCTAGAGAAGGTTCTTAAGCAGTGAAATCCCATGATAAAGACAATGTTTCAAGAAGAATAACATGGCAACCATGTATATAACATAGACTAGAAGAAGAAGAGATTGGAGAGCAGGGAGACTAATTCAGGGGCTAACAGAAGACAGTTCTGAAGAAATAAAATTCTGGATTACAGTGGGGCCAGAGAAATGAAGAGAAACTTGTACTGAATTACAAGAAGTTGGACTAGTAGACTGGAAGATTAAGATTAGAAGGGTTCAATTTGAATTCCAACTCTGAAATTTATAAGCTGTGTGAACTCTGGTGAGACCCTTCCCTGCTCCATATCACAGTTTCTTTGTCAGTATAATGAAGAACTTAGAATATTAGGCTTTTCCAAGTTTTTCCCCCAATGGGACCCTTTTTTTCTGGGGGAAAAAACAAGGCAAGATTGTTCTGGCTGAGCATAGGTAAAGAGCTCAGAGCCTTAGCTAGCCTTCAATTCATTTCTCTCAGCCACCTCTGAGGCATTCTTGAGTGATCTCCAGAGGACTAGGGAACAACACTTGAGAAATTTCTAAAGATTCTACTACCAACTCTAATAGTCAATGACTCAAGGGGGTAAACTTGGCAGAGGTGCTTAGGAAAACAGTAATGACTTCAAGAGTTGCCACAGAATCATATAACAGAAAGGGTAAATTGCCCTCCAATAAATTTGCCTGCTTTTCCTTCCAGGCCAAACTCAATTTAATGTCCCAACTCTCATCCAAAATCTTGTGCAAGCAGTAATCTAACCTCCATATAAACAATACAGTCACAAATAGTTCACTGCCTAACAATCAGTTCATTCCAATTCGAGGTTCACCAACTAATAGTGGAAGTCTGTCACTCTATCACTGTCATCTGAAATAAAGGTGCTTATTCTAATTTCTGGACCTAAAGCAAGTAAATCTAGCCCCTCCTCCACAGGAGAATCCTTCAGCTTTTCGAAAAGAGCTATAAAGGCTGCCTTATCACCTTTTATTCTCTTTTGCTCCAACCCGCCAAGAAGCTCCATGGAGGTGGCCTGCTCTAGCTCTAGATCGATTCAACATTTTCTAAGCAACTAAGTGCTTAGGTGTACAAGCAGATTTTCATTTATTCAGGGCTTTAAAGACTTAATCAAACCAGATGATCTTCCTTAAAACAAATGACTAGCTTTATGGTGAAATGTAAATAGAATTCAAACTCATTATCTGGTAACTATTCTTTTCTTGCTTAACATTAGCTGCTCCCAGTTTATCAGAAGTAGATTGCTAAGTCTTTTGACCCAAAGCTAATTGTGAAAACATCTCTCCAGGAATCCAAAAAGATCTAAGACTCAAGGTCCACTGAGGCAACTACAAATAATAAAAATAAATTAAGCATTCTGACTCCAAAACCTGTAATGTCATCAACTCGCAAGGGAATATAATTCCCACCATATAAAATTCAATTATCACCAAGGTAACACGGAATATCATCAGTGTTAGTAAGAAAGGTTCATTCACCATTCTCCGTGCCACCCGTTGCGTATTCCACCACCAGATCTGTAAAATCAGGGTCTGTCGCTTGGGCCTGGGCACCTGCCAGTCTGGGGAATTTGGGGATGGGAAGTATAAAGTAAGACTGAGCCCCTAAGGAGAAATCAAGCCAGTGCAGCCCCAGTCCATGATGCCTGTAGGAGCGTAGAACCTTTACAGTTTCCTGTGCTCCAGATGTCCTGGTAACCTGAGGCCTCCTTATTTGTGTTGGCATCTTGGGGCCAAGAGCGGAAGCAAAGCTGGAGCACCAGCAAGATCTACTGGAAAAAAATGTGGGTAATGCAGCAGTTATGCCACAGGAAGGTCAAGCCTGGGGCATAAGAATTACCTGGTTAGGGGAGAAGAAGGTGTAGTGTCTTATAAAAATCAGATTTCCAAATTTCATTTCCAATGTTTCTGATTCAATGTTTCAATGTTTCTGATGAGCTCAGAAACCTGCAATTTTAAGAAGCCACCTCCTACCAAGTAAGACAAAGACCACACTTTTGAAAATTCAGGCTAAGCAAACAAATCAGCAGTCGGAGAGAAAAAGTATAGCCACCTATCAATTTCAGAAAGCCCATATTCTAGTACAGTAGTTCTAAACATGGGGAGCGGCTTACTGATTTTGCCTTCCAGGGGGACATTTTGGCAATGCCTGAAGACATTTTTGGCTATCACAGTGGAGGTCAGGGATGCTCCTAAACATCTCACAGGTCATAGGACTGGCGCCAGACAATAGTCTTATCCAGCCCAAACCCCAGTGCCGTGGTGCAGGATATTCTGCTCCTCAGCACCACCATTCCCAATCCACAGAAATCAATGCTACATACACAATTTTGGTCATAGTGCAGAAAATTATGTGAAGCCCCTGGAAAAAAATGAGACCCCAAAAATCACTTTTTTAAAAAAACAGTGAATGTTATTAAAGATATGGATAAGAAGGAGACTAGAACAACAGACAACACGGGCACCTGGTTGGCTCAATCAGCAGAGCATGTGACTCTTGATCTCAGGGTCCTGAGTTCAAGCCCCACAATGGGCATGGAGCCTACTTAAAAACAAAAACAAATGAACAAAAATTAGAACAGACAATGATGGGAGGTAGGTATGGACAAAGATGGTGAGCCAAGAAGGAAATGAAGAGAGGACAAGGCACTGGGTGACAGCAGTGAGCAATGAACACCACTCCCTCAATGGACGCAGCCTCTCTCCACATGTAGGATTGGTAAAGAGAAACCTATTAAAAATAACATAAGCAAAAAAAGAAAAGGAAAGGAAAATGGATAAAGGAACTGTAAAGATGGAGCTTTAGGATACATCAAGCACAGATCCGGAGTGAAAAAAGACAATAGAGATTCCTTTGTAAAAGAAAGCTAAATAAAGACTCTTAAACAATGGTAAGAAAATGAGAAGACTCCTAGAAGGAGGTTGGAAATTATGCGAGAAAGGAAAAAATATTTTTTTTATGATCTTCTAGCCCTAATTTCCTCCCCCACCTTCACCCAAAGAAAGATGATCCTTTAAAAGTTCTTTGATTTGGGGTGCCTGGGTGGCTCAGAGGGTTAAGCCTTTGCCTTCGGCTCGGGTCATGATCTCGGGGTCCTGGGATCGAGCCCCGCATCGGGCTCTCTGTTCGGCGGGGAGCCTGCTTCCCCCTCTCTCTGTCTGTCTCTCTGCCTACTTGTAATCTGTCTGTCAAATAAATAAATAAAATCTTTTTTTTTTTTTTAAAGATTTTGTTTATTTGTCAGAGAGAGAGAGAGAGAGAGCAAGTACAGGCAGACAGAGTGTCTGCTTCCCCCTTCTCTCTGCCTGCCTCTCTGCCTACTTGTGATCTTTGTCTGTCAAATAAATAAATAAAATCTTAAAAAATAATAATAATAAAAATAAATAATGAAAGGGAAGGGAAGTTGGAGAAAGAGGAGCACACCTAAGAATTCTTTTTTTTTTTGTTCTTTTAAGATTTTATTTATTTATTTACTTATTTATTTAAGAGAGAACAAGCACAAGCAGGGGAGTGGCAGGGAGGGAAGAAGCAGGCTCCCTGCTGAGCATGGAGCCCCCACAATGTGGGCCTCAAGCCCAGGTCCCTGGGATCATGACCTGAGCCAAAGGCAGACACGTGACTGAGCCACCCAGGCACCCCTAAGATTTCTTCTCAAAGGAGAAGATGGTCGTGCTCAAAAAAAAAAATAGAAAAGACTCAAAGAGAAGGACAAAAGATGTTTTGGGGAGAGAAGAGAAAAGATAAGGGAGAGATCTGGTAGCAACTTGAGGGAGAGGGACTTTAAGGGCTCTTTTTCTTTGGGAAAGAGAAATTAAATGAGGATTTTTTTTTTTTAAGCATTGTTTCTGGGGTACGAGAGATGAGATATAGCCTTTATCTTCTACCCCTTCTAAGGAACCTTCAGTAAAATCTGACTTTACTTTGGGGATTGGGTCTGCATTTTTTCTCAGTTGTGACAACATGTAAGATTGGCCTTTAGGCAGATCAAGAGCCCAGTTACATACATTTTTACCATGTTTGAAGTGACTATAAGATTTCCGGAGCAACCAAAAGAAAGCCATATGACAATAAACTAACTCCCAGAGTTTAAAGCTGTACCAACATAAGTTATTCACCTCAAGGGGCTATTTAAATTTAAATTAACTAAAATTTAAAATTCCATTTCTCAGTTACACTAGCTATATTTCAAGTGCTCAAAAACCACATGTGGCTAGTGGCTAAGGATTAGGCAGGACAGGCAGAGAACAGTTCCATCACCACAGAAAGTTCTACTGGACAGCACTGGAGTAAAGAAAAAAGCTTAGACAAATAGCTAACAAAAAATGAACCCTTTTCAAATCTTTAAAGAGCTGCCATATTGAAAAACAAGTAGATTTTTTCCCCATGTTGTTTCAAAAAGCAGAATTAAGGGGGGAAATGAGATGCCGTAACATGACAGATTTCAGTTTAACAACTCTCTAGTACCTAAAGCCAGATAACAGTAGAAGGGACAGCCTCTGACCACAGAAGGAAGTGACCCGTTTCATTCAGTAGAGACAGTCAAGCAAAGACCAACTTGATCATCTTTCAGAACTAACAAAGAACTAGATTCCTTCTAAGTATCTAGTTTTGAATCTATAATTTTAAGAAAAGAGCAATTTACAAATAAGATAAAAGTGACAGTCATAAATACAATTTTAAAAGTCACTACTGCCACAAGTAGACTATAGAGCAGGCAGGAACAATGAAAACATTTAAATGGACAGGGAATTTAGTCAAACATTAATGGTGGTTAGTTAGGGGTTAATTACTGGTGGTACAGGCTATCATGAATGTGGTAATTTGTAAGGAGAAAAAAAATTACACAAACTTGTTAAGAATGGTACCAATGGTTCAGAGACAAGGTGGGAAAACTTCAGTACAGGTTATTAATGGAAACTTGACCACAGTTGAAATCAGTACTAGAACCAGAGGATCTTTTCTATTCTCTGCCAAAGAGAACACCAGGCTAAGTATAGCAACTGAATGTTCTTGGAACTCTTGCCCCTCCATCCCATTCCCCTGCTGTTCACCCACGGTCTTATTTATCATCTCTCTCAACTCCTGAAACTCAATCTCCTTCATGTGATCTCCTCATCTGCATAGGAACAGCTTCTTTCAACCTTCTCATCTCAATAGAGAATGCCAAAGGATGAGGTCTCTTAACTTTCTATCCTAGCTATGAACTTAACCTATCTTCATCCTCCACCCCAAAATGTACTTGGCTTGATTATAATGTAACATACTGAATATATAGTCATATACATGTACTGACTTGTTACATTATCTGTGCATTTTAGTGTTTATGTGTACATGAGAGAATTCATGCACACGCATGTGGTAACATCCTTTCTTGGTCAACACTGAGGAATCTGGCGCCAAAACTGTGAAATTCACTCTTCAGTGGCTAGCACACCAAGCTTAAGTGGAGTCATCCAACGGACTCTACAACTGACCATGTCATGCTTCTGAATGCAAAATACTGGAAGAAGAGACAGAAGTAGATATAAATTTGAAAACTTTTATCCTTGTAGGAAAAATAGTGGAAACATAAGCGTCTTAGAGGAAGACTAGCTTAATCATAAGGGGAAGGTTGAAGCCTTGGTGAAAGCAAGCATAAGAGGCTTTCCCAACAGTCCAGAATCAGAAAAGGGTGAGAGGAGAGGAAGGAAGACAGAAGTAGATCATACAGAATAAATAAAATCCAACCTTTTAAAAAAAAAATCTAAGGTCTTACCAAAGAGAAAGGTGGAAAAAAAGAAGATTTCAACAAGAGTGTTAAAAATGGAAAAGAGCCAGAAAGGGCTGTAGGCTTAAAAAAAAAAAAAAAAAAAATCAATGAAGAAGTAGTGGTGTATGTTGGCAAAGAGAAGTGTAGAGTTGAGGGAAGGGATAGAATTTATGGTAGGGGAAGTTGGTGTGAAGTTTTCCTCTAAAGATGCCCAGCAGAGCAAAGAAGGAATGAAGGCAAAAGCCACTGGGAATAAGGTAGGGCTGGGACTAAAACAGCAGAGGAGAAAGCAACAGCGTCCAAAGTAGGAAATTATTTTCTTTTTTTTAATTAACTGACCCAGATTTTCTTGTCTGGGGCCAAAGGCAACTGTAGGATTTAAAGATCTTTAAAATAAATCATAAAGATCCTGCTCCTTAGAATTGCCTTTGGCCCGAAATAAAATAAACTATAAAGATCATGACAGAATTAGTGTCAGTTTCTGAGACAAGTACAAAATACCATTGTGGAGTTGATTTTAGAAATCAGACTAATAAGTGCTGTTAAAGAAATGCTACTGTGAATAAAACACATTTATCTTTCTCTTTTTATCAGTCACAGGGTAAATATAGAAACTTCATAGTTACACATGTCCACAGAAGACAGTAAGTGACCTAATATATATGGTAAAACCGAGTTGTTTGTCTTTGTATACTGTAGCTTAATGCCCACCCCCCCCCAACAAATGTTTTACTTGGTTCAGGATTCACAGGACAGGTTATAGGGCTGCACAGAGAAAAGTTAAGCTTAAAAACAAAGACCGTAAGATGAGGGAGGGGGAAATGAGAGGTGTTGTGCTTATACAGAACTGAGGCATTACAAACACAGATTCATGCAAGTCAGCGAGGGGGGAAAAAGACACAAAAGCATGGCAGTGCCATATAACTAATCTTGATAGCCTCACTGTGGGTGTTAAAACACTGAATCCGACTTTTAAACTCTTTCTCTTTTTAAAACGTCAACATTTAATAGCTTGATATATGCAGTTATGTGATTTTAAATGACTATTAAAATTAGCACATCAATGCCTAATTCTTTGGCAAAGACCGAATGGCAGGTGGTAATGTTAGACACAGATAACCTCACCTTTAAGTCACTCACTACTCTTACTGCTCAGAAGGCCATAGATTCTACCTGCGAGGGCAAATCCCAATTCCTTACGCCAGCATTCAAAGCTTTTAATGACCTAACCACATGGTACCTACATAACCCTAAGTCCCCTACCCCCAAAACCTAGCCTCCACTGTCAGAGTGCACAGACCTCTAGACAGACCGTATCTCTGCGATCTGGCCATTTCCACCTTCCTACCTGATGTGGAAGTCTCCTTAATTTACAGGTTCTGGCTCGCCAAGGCCTACACTGGCGCTGCGCTCCTCCAGCACTCCAGTACACCTCGCTCTCGCTCCGCAGCCCCGCAATCCGCCCCTCCCTGGGCCACACCACCTCGCCCACTTGCTGTTTTGCCCCTGGGCCCCTTTCCCTCCCCACCAGCAGCTCTCTGGGACCTTCTCCCTGCCCCCAAGAGATTCTCCCAGCGGACGTTCCTGGCCAGCCTCTATTCGGTCGCAGGCTCTGTATTCGGTGTCTGATAGGGGCTTCAAGCCAGGGGTGAAAATGGGACCTGGACCCCGCAGGACCCGTCCCCGCTTAACTCCCAGGCGCTTCAGTGACCCTCTTGGCCCCCCCACCCCCCACCCAGCCACCCTCAGGGGCTCCAGCCACCCAAATCTCCCCGACGCGGCGGGTCCCTCCTATCCGGCGACAGACAGCGGGGGTCGGCAGTGACTCACCGGAGGGCCAGCGGCCGGAATACGCTCACTTCCTCTCCGCGCGCACCTGCCGGGCCCCGCTGGAGCGCCGCCCGGCCGGGCCTCCGGCGGATGTTTTTTCTGTCCCCGCGCTCGCAGGCAGTGCGCGCCAACCACAGCCTCCCGGCCGCTCCCCGCGCCCCCCGCAACTGGCACCCCCAACCACCGCTGCCCCAGGAATCACAAAATTGGACCCTAAACACTGACATCCCCAACAGACAAGCGCGCACACACAGAGCAACCACAAGCGTGGCCTCCAGCCCCGCGCAGCTACAGAAACGCACACTTGAGCACACCCACCAGCTGGAATGCAAGTGGGTTCAACCAACACCTTCCAGACACCCACAGCCCCATAACTTCTGAGAGAGGGATCCTGGCTCAGCCCCAGCCTTTCTTTCCAGAAGCCCCTACTCCTGCCCATAAGCCTACCTTCTCTTCGTTACAGGCAGCTCTCACTTCTGTCCCCATTACCTCACACACCAATCCCCATTGGGCCCCCTTTGCCTTCCAGCATCATCACCACCTTCAAGCTTCCTAGCTTCCCAGTCGTGTCTGCCCCCTACTGGGTTGGTTCCAGGTTGCAGGAGCAAAAGACTGGTCCAGACTTCCAGGGTGTCAGCTTGTCCCCCTTCCCCAGAAAGGCAGCGGCAGAGCTATTGACCACTGACAAGACTTCTGGGCCCTTGTGCTAGAAAGCCTTCTCATCCATCTCCTGCAGCAAAGAGAGCAGTCCAGGGCCATGCCTCCCACATGCCAGCCTACATCAGAGCACCCTGCTTCAACCACTGAGTCTTCTTTTTTCTCTTACTACTCCTCTGAAATAGAAAGGTATCAGACCTGACTAGGGTGAACATGTGGTACAACTGGCATCTCCATCCACTTAAGCTATCTACTTGGAAGAGGACAGACAGGGAATCTGAGGTGGATGGATGAAGTTGTGTTTCTGAATGGTGAAGAGGTCAGGCAGGGTGGCCCTCTAAAAAGGTCAGCCAGAAGTATTCTTATCTGATCTACTGGGTGACAGGGAATGGGAGTTTTGCAGTAAAAGGGACTGGAGACTCAGAAGGAAAAATAGAATGTCAAAGTGATTAGCGTAGGAGGGGAATCTCAGATAGGGTCTTTGGAGTGTGGCAGACTGAGAGAGAGGGGCCATTAGTAGCAAAGAGATGGCCCCCATTAGAGTGGTCAGAAAGAAGAACTTGAGAGTTCACATGAGTGGGGATGGGCAGCAATGGATCAGAATCCTAACATGAAAACTGGAGCCCCCAAGTTAGCTGGAAGGATAAGAAAAGGACACCTCTTCCCAGGGCAGAAGTGAGGGGACTGAGCTAGGAAAAGTGGGTTTATCAGCAACACTGTTTCTCAAACTGGAGGTGGTAAGGGTGACATGGAACACAACTGCGAAAAGGGCAGATGTCTGTGGCAGGAGACCGCAGCCCCTAACAGAAGCCCTCAGCTATGCAGAGCTGCTCAATGTGATTTAAACAAAGGACTGTACCCATTTTGTCTCTGAACTCTAGCACCAATCACAGCAGCTACTATTTTCTGGGGGCCATGTGGCAGGGACAGTACTAATACCATTACATGTATTACCTCATTGAAAGCTTCTTAACAACCCTATGAGTTAGTATTACTATCCCAATGTAAAGATAAGGAAACAGGTTTTAGAGAGGTGAAGTAGTTTGCCCAAGGTCACAGTCTTAAGTAGAAACAGAATCTGAATCCAACTAGTCTGATTCTATAACCTATGCTCTTAACCGCCCACCTTGGGAGTCTCTCGAACCTGAAGGAGGATGTCAGAGGATTCCTCAATTCTCATTCCATAATGTACAAGAGGAAAGCGGCATACCTCTGTGAAATGAGTGACGCATATCGCCTGGGTATTTGAAGACGTTCCTCTTTGAAAGTACCACCCCCAGCTATGGGAAGATCGTGTATCTACTGGGTGTTTGGAGGTACTGAACAATGCATCCTCAGGATGCTTGTGGAAGAGACACCTGCCTCCCCATTTCTGAGGGGCAGCCATGTCTCTAGGATACTTCTGGGAGATTCTGCCGTAGGGTCTGAGAGAAATATTCTGCGCTCCAGGTGCCTGTTCACTCTCCTGGAGCCTCTGGCTGTTGCACCCTACTGCAGCTCCTTGGTTTGGCTGGGGCACAGGATTAGCCATCCCCAGGAAATGCCTCCCTCCGGTCCAGGCAAGGATCCCAGCACACACACCCCTGGAGTGTGTATGTGTGTTGGGGGCAGGGTGGAATGCTTCCTTCTCTCCAGGTCAGGGAAGAGATGTGGGGACCACCTGGGGGCCCTCCCCCCTCCCACCTCCTTGCTGGGGAAATGCCCAGTCCAGTGCCCCTTCCATGGCCACCTCCCTCCCCCTAGCTGTGCCTGGGCATGAATCAGCTCTCACAGCTTGTTAAAGCTGGACCTCTTGTTTTCATGCCCTCACCTCAGGAAACAGAATTACAGCTTTTCCAGCTCTACTCAGCAGGGGGCCAGGGTCCTCACTTTATAAACATTCCCAAGCCTGTGAGAGCAGAGGGCACGGAGATGGTGTGAGACAGAAGCCCAGGGGAGAAAGACAGAAACTAAGACCGAAGGAGAAAAAGAAAAGCCAGAGACAAGACCAGAAGAGAGGCCAAGAAGGGATCGCGAGGGCTGTGCTACAGGAATGACCCTAAGGATGCTCTGGGCTGGACAGGCGAAGGGGGTCCTGGGAAGCCGGGGGATCATCTGCTTGGTGATCTCTCTGCTCCTCCAGCAGCCAGGAGTCCACAGCAAGTGCTACTTTCAAGCTCAAGGTAAAGCTGGGGGAGGCATTAGGAAAGGACAAGGACAGAGGGAGCTGGGGCGAGGGGGCTTAGAGATGATCCTCTACCAGAATACCCAGACTCCCTCCAGCTTGGAAACAGGAGAGACTAAATATGGGGGCAATATGCACTTACTTTCTCCCATTCCAGACCACAAGCGATTCTGTCGGCCACCACCAATCCCCAACACACTAACATTTCCTGTTCTTCCCTAGCCCCCTGCCACTATGAAGGGAAATATTTTACCCTGGGTGAGTCTTGGCTCCGCAAGGACTGTTTCCATTGTACCTGTCTGCATCCCGTCGGTGTGGGCTGCTGTGACACGTGAGTGACCAAAGACAGCCAGAGAGAATGGCTCTGACATGAGTGACTAAGGGCTGGCCAGGGTGTAACCAGATTGCTGTGATGTGAGAATGAACAGAACAGAGGTACGAGGCAGGCTGAACCTGAAGTTACCAACAAGAATTTGAGAGATAAGGCTGCAGGCTACAAAGTGAGGGATGTAGGGGTGGGTCTGGAGGGGAAGTATTTCTGCTGTGAAACGAAAAAATCCATATATGGTAGGTGAGAGCTTGGCTGGGGGACCAAGAGGGCACTAAAGATATGGCAAAGATATGAGAGGAATGCTGGCAGAGAGAAGTGTGGGGCAGGGACAAAGGTGGCCCTTCACTGTGCTGACTCCTTTCCGATCATTTGGTTCCCCAGGTCCCAGCATCCCATCGACTTCCCTGCAGGCTGTGAGGTACGTCAGGAGGCAGGAACCTGCCAATTCTCCCTGGTGCAAAAATCTGACCCTCGGCTGCCCTGCAAAGGAGGAGGGCCCGACCCAGAATGGGGCTCAGCTAACACCCCTGCTCCTGGGGCTCCTGCTCCCCACTCCAGCTAAACTCAACTGATCACCCTTCTGCTGACTGCCCACTGCTGCTGCCACTTCCAGGGAAACCACTAGCAGCTGCCAATTTATTCTGAATAAATAAATTAATGCTACAGCTGAAAGCCTGCCTCTTGTGTCCATGTCATTGGACCCCACATGGGAAAAATGGGTCCTACTAGAGTCCAGGTGCTGAGTTCTCAGTATCCTGAAGAAAGATAGTGTCACGGTAATCCATTTTCAGATGGTTATGGTGCTGGTGCTGGGGCCTGGGGCTGCATATGAGGCCAGGGTAGGGCTTGTGGGCAGCACCTTGATGGGGAGGTCCCAGCTGAAGGTGTCCACGGGCACTTGCTCAGGCCCTGTCCAGGTGACAGGCTCAGGCTGTTCCAAAGGAGGTAGGAGCACCAAACCTGGTTCTCGTGATGTTACAAATTCAAAATGCAATCGCCACTTCAGGGACACTGTGGAAAAAAAAGATAAAGGCAGAGGCATTAGAAGCCAGGAGTAAAAACGAGTACAGGATGTGGTTACTGAATGAGAAAAAAGGCAGTATTCGGGAAGAGGAGGAAAAGCCACAGGGCTAGGATCAAGGGTTTCTCTAGAGAAATCTGTTAACCAGAAATGTGACAATCAGGACAGCAAGGTCAAGCACCTAATAACCACAGCATGGGACAGTCAGGACTTGGGAGCTTGACGTAAACATGCTAGAGCATCAGAGATCAATGTGCCACAGGGTCACAGTGGGCAGGGGAAGGAAGAACACCCACAAAGCTCTTAAAAGCTTAAGTGTCAGTGCATCTAGGAAATAGGCTAAAGATCAGAGAAAGTGTTAAGGGTCAAAGGCTGGGTGTGGGTATGGCCAGGAATTTGTTAAGAATCAGGACCCATTACACTCCAGAGAAATAGGGCATTTTACTCTCTTCCCCCCTCCGATAATGGTCAGGATCTCACCAATGGCTGTGCAGAAGCCTGGGGTGGAGCTGAGAGGGATGGGGAGAGAGAAGCTGGTTCTGGTTGTATGCAGGCAGGACTCCTGGTGCCGGGCATGAGTCACATGAGACACGGAGGGGACACCCCCCGTCCTGCGGCGCCTCTGGTACTCGGGCTGTACACGCTCCTCAGTCTGTAAGCTTACTGAAAACTGGGAGCAAGAAGAGAAGTGGGTGCTAGCAGGCACTGGGAAGTGCGGACTCTAGATGAGAGGCTTGAGCCCAACCTCAAGCTTTTTTACCAAGAGGACCCTGGGTGACCACACTCTTCACTTCTATATACCACCCCTCTTTATGCAGGCCCTTCTCCTTCCTCCCTAGCCCTCCAAGCCCAGCACCCCAAAAGCCCCTTTCCTTCTCACCTGCAAACAAGCTACAGTTCCTTCCCCTAAGTTTAAGGTCCCCACCACATCCTCGCCGAGTCTGTATACAGATTTGAAGATGCCAAATGTCCCAACTTTTCCTCGGCCATCACTGATATTGTATAGATCTGGGGAGAATGGGACACTATAAGCGTGGAGTCCACACTGGAGCGTATCAAGGGCTGGGAGCCAGAGGCCAAGGTGGGGCTTTTTGTTATAATGTGGGATATCAGTGAGTCCTTAGAAGTATGGGCAATTAGAAAAATCTATAATACTATGGGAGGATTGGTTGGGGGGGCCAATTGTGAAAGGATTCTCACGGAGGCTGCGGCAGGATGTGGCAGCCATGAGACGCTCCCCAGCCAGCTCAGCTATCCATGAATCCTTCTTCCCACCTTCATCCTCTTCCAGGAATGGACTAGATGGGGCTACGGCCTCATCCTGGGGAAACCGGACATCTTGAAGGCCTACAGAGAGAATGAGCAGAAAATATTGCTAGGAGGGAATGGACAGTAGAGATTAGGTTTTAGACTCCAACCTGTGAAGGCTGAAGGTAATGGGAACCATGCCCCAGGTACCCATCTTAACTTATTGTCCAGAACCTCCCTCCCCAACCCCCCTGCACCTTTACTGAGACCAGGAAGCCTTTCTCCAGCCCCCCACCCACAAGCCCTCTTTAGATCATTTCTGCTTTGGTGAGGCTCTTCCCCAGCCCTGGATTTCGTCCAGAAATCCTTACTTACCCGTCAGCACAAGAACCCTCAGAGGAACCCTGAGTAAAGTGATGGGTGAGTTGACACGCTGGCAGCCAATGGTCAGTTTGTAGACATACTTGACTGACTGACCCCGAAAGGAGGGTGGTCCCTCTATGGGCAGCACCTCACTGTAGGAGTCTGGTTGGGAAGTAGTAGTCAGGGCAGCCAGAGGCAGCCAGAGAAGTCCTCCCTCCAGGAGCCTTAGAAGGCAATCCAGGGGTGGGGAGGAGGCAGTCACTCACATGATTTGGACTCTCCAGGATCTAGCCTCAGATCACAGAAAAGGATTTTTGGTGGAGTGGAAAGGATACACTGACCTCTCTCACCTAAAAGAGATTAAAACAAAAGAAAACAAAAAAAAACCCTGCAATTTAATGACCCCATTGTCCAGTACTGGATGAAGCTAGCGCAGCAATGGGGGCCACAAGCACTGCCAACAAAGGGCAGCCCAAAGTAAGCTACCCCTCTTTTCTTATTGTAAGATAGGATCAGTCTTATACCCCCAACATTAACAAATACCTTCCTCCACATCTCCGATATGACAAAGACTAGAAGCACCCCCTAGAACAATTTAACAAATTCACTCTCAGGTGGCAATGACTCCGCCCCCTTCCAAAGGCAAATGCCCATCTCTAACCTCGGTGTGGCAGAAAGACAGTCTGGCTCTCTGGCTGGACATCTGGCTGACTGGAGTCAGGGGGAGGTAGTGCTACTCGACTCTCACTGGCATGGAACTGGCAGTGAATTTGGGCACTGGCCCAGGCCAGAGCCTCACTACGGCAGGAGGAAAAGAAAAGCATCAGAGGGGCGATCCTGACCTCACAAATATTCTCCCAAGCTCCCTTATCCCCCTGAGGAGACCAACACCATCAGACCAAGTGACTGTCCTAGGAGTAAGGGAATCTAGAACCCCAAAGAGAATCCATCAGACAAAGAGAAGTACACTATGGGTAGAAACGGGAATGGGGGAGAAGAAAGGAAGGGCGTGTGGAGGGCCCTGTCAATCCCATCTTCTGTTAAACAGCCCTTTCCTACAAGAGAACACAATAAGCAAGAAAGTGGTGGTGTAGCTACACGACAACCTGAGCTCTGGCTTAGCAGTATAGATACCAGGTTTTCTCCCAGAAGAACCAACTTCTTCAGTATCTGCATCCCTACCTGGATGCAGAAGTGGCCGTGGGGGGCAGGGGGTTGGTGACCGTCACTACACACTCCAGCGCCTCCCCCGCCAGAAACACAGGACCTCGGCTCAGCTCTGCTACCACTTCAATCATGGCAGCTCCGGAATGAGAACTAGAGGTAAACGGGGGTGGGGGTGTCAGAGGTCAGTACCATGGCAGGGAGGGGCGTCTGCGGCGAGCCTGGGGGCGAGGACAGAGAAGACGGGCAGTCACCGCCACGTAGTCTGGGAAAAGCATCTGGATTTGGGATGCGGGAGGTGGATGGCAAGTACGGGTAGCAGCTGACTCAGTAAAGATAGGACTTCGCTCGGGGCCCCAGACCCCCGCCCCTCTTAGCGCCGAGTTAGTTCCCTTACCACCCACCCCCGAACCTCCAAACCCGCCTCCGCCGCCCTCCCTCCAGATTCCACGTCCCAGCCCAAGGCCGCCGCTGCCCGTCACCTCGTGCCCCTAGCCCGGGCACCTCGCACGGTCGAAAACTGGGTCTCGGCACACCGAGGCCCTCACCTGCCCGCCCCTCCAGAACAGGGCCAAGTGCGTGGCGGCGTCCGCGACAGAGGCGGGACTTCCCTTCAGCCCCCCTTCCCCACAGAGCGCCTTCCGGCCGGAAACGCCCGGCCGGCCCAACCGGAAGGGGCTCGGGTAGTCCTGCAGCCTTGGGTCACCTTCCCACGGGCTGGCACCTGGGCGCAGGCGCTGTTCCAGACACCAACCGGCGGGACCCGGCGTCCCACCCAGGGAAGGGCCTGGCGCGACGGCCAGGGGACCAGGCTGAGGCTGCCGAGAGCTACCAGGCCGGTCCCGGGGGCGGTTCCTTGCGGGCTGGCCCCCGGGGCTCCTCCCCTTTCCGCGGACTCGGTAGCTCTTTGGTCGGGCAAGCTAATCACCGCGGCCCAATGACGACGAGGCCCGACCCTTCCCTCCCAGGACCCAGAAAGACGACCGAGGGGGAGCCCGAGGCGGCTTCATTGCTGTCGCCGCCAACACCGCTGCAACAACAGCTCCCAGGCTCCACAGAGACACCAGTTCACCTCGGCTTTCCCCAGCGCCCGGCTCTCCGAGACGACACCTAACTACCACAACTGCCCGCATCTGGACTTGGCTGGCGAGGTATTTTGTACCAAAAGACTTGGGACCAGGGACCATCGAGGTCGTGCGGACCCAGGATCCAGGGAACATGGGAACTGGAGTCCCAGCCTCGGAGCAGACTAGGTGTGCCAAAGGGGATCCACAGGTTTATTGCCCTGAAAATGCTGGAGGCACTGAGGCTGAGCAGGTTACAGACCTCCAGAGCCCTGAAGACAATCGACCCCAAAGTGAGCCGGGCGGCAGCAGTCCGGAGGACTCTGGGCAACTGATGGCATCCTATGAAGGTAAAGCTAAGGGCTACCAGGTGCCTCCCTTTGGCTGGCGCATCTGCCTGGCTCATGAGTTTGCAGAGAAGAGGAAACCCTTTAATGCCAACAACGTCTCCCTAAGCAACTTGATAAAGCATCTGGGCATGGGCTTGCGGTGAGTAGATCTCATTGCCTACAGTACGTTAGGTTTCACTTTGTTCCAGCACAAGCCTTCCAGCAGAGGTGAGAAAGGGTGAGAAAGCAGGTGAGTGCTTTGTCCCAGTCAAGTGGCCCCCAACCCCCAACATATTCTAAGCCTGTGGTTTTAGGGGGTGAGACTGGGTCACATTTCTGCAACCCCCATCCTCCCAGTAACTTAACCTCCTAGTAGGAAAGAACAGGAACATCTGGGCCTGTACTCAGCCTTTCCCATTTAGGCTCCCTCTCACACACTCCCTCTTATCCAAAGACCGCCCTTTGGTATTTGCTATACTTTGTGGCAAGGTGAGAAAGGATAGTCTGGCTGCTGCGGTGCTGACACAATGTTGTTTTATTCAGGAGGAGGAAGTTCTTGACCCTGATTACCCTGATTACCCTGAGCTGCTGGGGTACTCTCTGCCTCATTTAGGCACACATTACGTTTCTTTCCTCAAGCTTTGGCTCCGGGGAGTGGGTTACAGCCTGCCTCCTCTCACTCCAAGAGAGGGTGTGAGAGGTGCTGTTCACTCTATTCTCGGATAGCCAATCCCTGATAGAAAAAGCAAAGACCTCTGGCCAGAGAGGCAGTGCTGTAAGTGTCCCCGGTAATACAGTGTTCCAGAGCCTGCATTGATGCCCTTTCTGCCAAGGGTTACAGACAACCCAAGTGCTTACCCTGAGCTGTAGAACTCCTTTAGATCCCTACAGATCCCCTCTGAGTTCAAAAGCTAGTGATGAGGAGCCACGACCTATTAACAGGAACAGGTGGATATGAGGACAGAAAGCATCACCCTGAGATCATCCTGAGTCAACCCACACTGTAAACACAGGTGGCGATGGAAGTATAAAGGTTGGAAAACTCAGCCCTAACAGCCTCTAAACTAGGGGATCCTTCCCTCTCTGTCAGTGCTGTAGGGCTGGGCTGGGTAGCCCATTTACCTAACCCCAGCTCTAAGCAGTGGGAAGGACCTGGCACTGCCTGGGTATCTGGCTCCTTTGCTAGATCCTGTGGGTGGCTTGTACCAGAGAGCAATCATCCCTCCAGGCTACTTCAGAAACTGACTCAGCCTGACTTTGACCCCCAAAGCTTCTGGGTTAAAATAAGATGGAGGGCTAGCGTGCTGAGAGAAGCACACTGGGGTGCATGTGGTAGGGACACTGAGATCAGGAACAGGTAGGCATCCTAGCCCCTCAGTCCCTCACTGTGAGCTGAGTCAGAGGCCTGAAACTGTGCTAAGCCCCCTGGACCTTGGCTCCACATGCCAGGATAGGGTGGACGTCACCGACACAGGTCTTTTAGAACAGAACATGGTCCTGCATTGAGGAGAAAGCAGGAGTGAGACAAGGAACAATTCTGAATGATATTTCTTAAATTGGGGCTGACATATGGAGAAGGCCAAATAGGTCAGGAATGGCCAGCTGCCAAGTTAAGGGAATGAGATGTGAACCCTAAGAGGAAGTCAGACTGGGGGTACTCTAATCAGGCGTTGCAGCAAGCCAGCATTCTCTTGGCCTCATTGTGGGAAGAACTCCATTTTTATTGCTCTCCCTTCTAGCTAGCGTCCATTGGTTCATAAGTATTTATTGAGTGCTTGTTCTATGAAGATTCTCCTTTGTTCAGCATATCTCCCTGTCTTGCATTTCTCCCTTGCTGCCCTAATGCCTGCTGCACCCTCCCCTCTCTTCCCCAGTTCTTTCTGGCCTCTAGTTTCAAAGTCCAGTTACTCTAAAACGGCAGGACTTTATACCTTCCCCTACTCCCAGAATGTATCCTCCCTATTCTGTAATCACATTTCATCTCCCCTTGCTCCTCTTTGTGTTCATCTGTCTAGTGCCCCAGTGCTTATATAATTATTGGTAAATTCAGCAAATACTTAACCAGCTCCAGACCATGTGCCCGGACTGTGGTTGAAGCTGCGGGTAATCAACTAGTCTTTGTCAATATCCCTTTCCCCTGGAATGTAAATGTATGTCAGACTTACATGAGGAACGCTTAGAAATAACAAGACAGTGTCTGATGGGAGTTCAGATAGTGTATGTACAGGTCACGATCATACCTGACACGCATACTTCACTTGATGGCTTTCCCACTTGTTACACCATTTGCTCTTTCAACCATTCCATGAAGTAGGTAGGATAGGAGGTACCCCATCTTATAGATGCGGAAACTGAGGCTCTGAGGAGTTACTTACCCCAATTACATGGTTACAGGTGATATGCTTGAACGATGGGTGTAAAATAGGTGGGTAGGGAGGACAGTGGAATTGGGAGTCTGGTGGGGCAAGGGTTGCTTAGTGAGGACCCAGTCTGAATGGGGATTTATAGGGCTTGAGATTAGAAGTTAGGCTGAAACAGATGTCAGAGCCTTGAATCCCAAACAGAATCATTTGTCTATTGGAGTTATGACAAGACCAGGAAAGTGTGGGGATTTTTTTAGGCTTTACTAGGATGTTATGAAAGCGCAGACTCAGAAACCTTACAGTTTAAACACTGAACTTTTAAAAAAGACTTAAAAGGATATGCCCCAAAATGTAAATCCTGGTTGTCTATGGGTGGGATTTTTTGACCTTTCATCTGGTATATTCTACAGATTTTCACCTTTTTTTTTAAAAAGATTTTATTTATTTATTTTACAGAGATCACAAGGAGGCAGAGAGGCAGTAAGAGAGAGAAGAGGGGGGGAAGCAGGCTCCCTGCTGAGCTGAGAGACCGATGCGGGGCTCAATCCCAAGCCCCTGGGATCATGACCCGAGCCAAAGGCAGAGGCTTTAACCCACTGAGCCACCCAGGTGCTCCCAGATTTTCACCTTTCACAACCAGGAAGACAAATAGTCCTTTTAAAAAGAAGAAAGTTATCTGAGTGGGCTGTGCCTATTGTGGGGGGGTGTAGTTGGGAAACCAAAACTGGCCTTTTCAGCACCTCAAACAAAAGCTCCTGGGCTAAACTCAAGCAGTGGTAGTGGAATTAGAGGTGAGGCAAGGTCAGAAAGCTCCTGAGAAACAAAGGGGAGAAACAAAGACAGTTCTTGCTGTAAACTGGGGTGACTGGGAAGAGGAGAGGACTTTGAACTGTGGAGAGATAGAGAGGAGGAGAGATTTGGAAGTGAAGGGAATGGGTCTTCTGCAGACCCATTTAATAAATAAATGAATAAATTCTAAATATTTTTATTTATTTTTAAAGATTTCATTTATTTATTTGACGGAAAGAGGAAGAATGAGCACAGGCAGGGCGAGTGGCAGGCAGAGGGAGAGGGAGAGGCAGGCTCTCCACTGAGCAGGGAGCCCGATGTGGGACTTGATTCCAGGACCTTGGGATCATGACCTGAGTCTAAGGTAGACACTTAACGACTGAGCCACCCTGGGGCCCCTCTGCAGACCCATTTAATGGGAAGTTACACCTGGGTGTCTAGAGAGAGGCAGGTGACTGCAGCCCAGGAGGTACCGCCTCCTGTCCCTTCCACTCACACTGCCTCTTGCTCCTCAGGTACCTGCAGTGGTGGTACCGGAAGACCCAGGTGGAGAAGAAGACACCTTTCATTGACCTCATCAATTGTGTACCCCTGAGACAGATCTATGGTGAGCCTTACCCCAGCTCTACACTGCACAGAGAGGGCCCAGCCTCCGGGGCTACTGCAGAGCTAGGCAAAGAGGCTTCCCGCTTAAGCACGTTGCACCACCCCATCGCTGGGGTTTTCTTTCCCCAGCTTTGCTGAGCTATAATTGACACAAAACATCCTGTAAGTTTAAAGTGTACAATGCATTGATATGATATTCCCGTAGTTTTCAGAAAAACTCATCTTTATCATCTAGAAAGAAATCGGCTTCTTTTCCTCTGCCATGCCGCACTAACCATCCTGATTCTACCTCTAGGTTGTCCTTTAGGTGGCATCGGGGGAGGCACTATCACCCGAGGCTGGAGAGGTCAATTCTGTCGTTGGCAGCTTAATCCTGGAATGTACCAGCACCGGACAGTCATTGCTGACCAAGTAAGAACCAGGAGATGGAGGAGAGGTCCAGAACAATACCCCAGGTCAGGAAGAACCTCTTAGCCTGTGTAGGATGTGGACGTTAGATGTGCACATGTGCACATGGTTCACTCTAATAAGTATTTTCAGGATGCTTTCTGTGTGCCCAGCCTTGTGCTAGGATGTACTAGGAATAAGATACTCCAAGAGCACACATTTCTTAAAAGCATAAACAGCCCCAGCACTCCCTGTGTCCTCTATTTCTCTAGTAAATGTCTCTTATGTCCTTCACTGTCCCAGCTTCACTAGCTAATCCAGTACCCAGCCACAGAGGGTGCAAGGAATTCCCAGATCACTTAACCTGGTTGAAAGAGTATTTAGTAGGACCAGAAGGGAAAACAAACCCAAAAGTCTATAAATGCGTGGGGAATAAAGATGTACAGAATACCCACTATTCACCCTGATTTGCCAGTCTTCAGCCCGAGCTCAGCTCCTCTGCTGCTGATCACTCCTCTGGAGGTCTCCCTCCAGAGAGAGACCTGAGACCTGAGAGCCTGGGAAGCCCCTCCTCTCCCAGGCATAACTCTCTAGCCTTTTCCCCTTCTCAGAATCTTCACTTCTTTTCGCTCTATTCGTTCATCACATCTGGGCCTTCAGTTGCCAGAGTCATGTGGTCTGCCTTTCATCATCATCTCTCCAGCACCCTCAGAGGTGGAGCTGTCCACCACGTTCCCATTTCCTGTCTGAGGGATGCCTCCAGCTTTCAGCTCATCTTCAAAGAAAAAAATGACTAGCCGACCTTGAGTCCAATTAATGACAATGGCCTTCAGGTTTACCAGCCCTGCCCAGTGCCCCAAGCTTCCTCTCTGGCTCATCCATTAGGTATCCTGAGGGGACGTGCCTTCCAGAATCATGACTCTAGAGTTAAAGTAATTATTGCATACTTAACATGTGCTAGAGATTGTGCTATGCATTTTGTACGATATTTAATATTTAAAGACAGTCCTACAAAGTAAGTACTATTATTATGCCCATTTTATAGAGGAGGAAACTGAGATCCAAAGAGATTTTAGTAATACGCCCAAGATCATGTGGTTGGCAAAAGGAAGTACGTTGGGATTCAGGACCAGCTTTCACTGTGGTTAAAAGGCCATGGTCTTAACCATTCTCTACCATTCCAACAACATAAAAAATTATTGTATACATACATTAAAAATGTAATGCATATTTTCAAGCAAGGGAAGAGATACTAACCCCTCATAGACCCTATGCTCCAGAAGCTTATATTTTTATTAGAATGGGACTTTGAGAAAATGGAGACTGTGAGACCATGTAAGAACCAAAATGAGAGGGATAGATAGTACGCTGAGTAAAAAGGAACACTGCTCTAGACTTTACCCATTTTCTCTCTACACATGCCAGCTGTGCCTGTCTCTGGTGGTGGAGGCATAGTAGAGAGGGGGGCCTCAGTGAATTGGAGAGGGCCCTGCCCTCAATGAACCCACAGAGCAGTCAGGGAGTCAGAATGTAAACAAAAACATTATAACATGCTAGACTAGAGAGGTAGGGGGACATACAGGGCAATGACTCACTGCTTGAGGATGGAGATGGCATTTGGCCTAGGCTTTGAAGGATGAAAGGTTTCAACAGATGGAGAATGAGCAGGAGCAAAGGCACGAGGAGGAAATGTAATGTGTTCAAGGAACAGTGAGTATTTGACATGATCAGAATATAAGTGCTTGAATAGGTCATAAATACAATGGGCAGGGACAGGCCAGATCAAGGACCTTGAAAGCCAGGTAGAAGAGTTTAGACTTTAGCCTGAGGGCCATGGGGAGTCACTGAAACATAAATACAGACTTACATATCTTGATTTGTCTGTAAGAAAGATCACGCTGATACCAGATGGGAGGAGGCAGAGCATAAACACAGATATGGTGAGGGCACGAAGACCACCATAGTAAGAAGGGAGAGAAAGCCACGGAGAGAGGAGGTAGGACCTGGTGGTGACTCAAAGTGTGGGAGAGGGGCCAAGTGGATGAGCAAGGCTGTGGCACAATGACAACTCCTGTAGGCTCAGAAAGGGGAGAGGAGAGGAGTTTGAGGTGCCTGTGGTTACCCCATTCCAGCCTATCTGCCTTCTTGGTTTAGTTCACAGTTTGCTTGCGTCGGGAGGGGAAGACTGTGTACCAGCAAGTCCTGTCCGTGGAGCGCCCAAGTGTCCTGCGCAGCTGGAACTGGGGCCTGTGTGGGTACTTTGCATTCTACCACGCCCTCTATCCCCGAGCCTGGACTGTCTATCAGCTTCCTGGCCAGAATGTCACCCTCACCTGTCGCCAGATCACACCCATCTTGCCCCATGACTACCAGGTGAGGCTCCCACTGTGTTTCCTCCATTGCCCTCCCTTCCCTGAGATCTGTCTCTGCTGTAAATTCCACAATCTGTGAAAGAGAGGGGACTGGAACATGACATCATGCTGGTTTTCCAGGACCTCCACTCAGTGGTAAGACAGCCTGCCTGGGAATATGGGGAGATGCAAGTGGAAACTAAAGAGAGTCCCCTGGGGGCAGGGGTAGTATTTGAGCCAGGTTCTGGGTGTGGAGGAGTGGGACCAGGAGGAGCTACACTGGGACCGTCTGAGTACGATCTTTTGCTCCCAGGACAGCAGCCTGCCTGTAGGAGTCTTTGTGTGGGATGTGGAAAATGAAGGGGACGAAGCCCTAGATGTGTCCATCATGTTCTCCATGCGGAATGGACTGGGGGTTGGAGATGATGTCCCCGGGGGATTGTGGAATGAGCCCTTCTGTCTGGAGCGTGATGGGGAGACTGTGCAGGGGCTGCTGCTGCATCATCCAACCCCTCCAAATCCCTACACGATGGCCATGGCTGCGCGGCTCACGGTACGTTCCAGCCTACTCCAGACCTTAGCCCCCATGCCCTTCCCCTCAACCTGGCCCGAGTGCACCCCATCCCTGAGTCCTGTCCTCACTACCGCCCTTAAGCCTGTAGAACTTGGAGGTGGGAATTACAGCGGGAACTGGAGAGGTAGCCTGAAGCCAGCGTACTTGTGGAGCTTCCCCTAAGTGTTTGGCCCCCTAACAGGCGGATACCACGGTAACCCACATCACAGCCTTTGACCCTGACAGCACTGGGCAGCAGGTGTGGCAAGATCTACTTCAAGATGGACAGCTGGACTCCCCCGCTGGTGATGGGGGGATCTAATAGGGAGGTGTGGGAAGAGAGGTTATCCCTGTCTTGGGAGGAGGGGTGAGAGACCTGGTAACAAATAGGCCTTATTTTCCTATATCAGGGATCCCTGGGACTGAAGGGGGTGCCTATGCCGATTTTTCTTGTGCTTCTCTCAGGCCAAAGCACCCCCTCGCAGAAAGGAGTAGGCATCGCTGGGGCTGTGTGTGTTACAGGCAAGCTGCCACCTCGAGGCCAGTGCCGCCTGGAGTTCTCACTGGCTTGGGATATGCCCAGAATCATGTTTGGAGCTAAGGGCCAGGTCTACTACAGGTGAAGGGACCGAGAGAGTACAGGGATCCAAGGTGCCAGAGCTCTGACCTAGAACCCCAGTTCTCATTTTTCCCCTTTCTTTCCATCTCAGGCGGTACACAAGGTTCTTTGGCCGCGATGGTAATGCAGCACCCGCCCTTAGCCACTATGCCCTGTGCCGATATGTAGACTGGGAAGAGAAGATCTCAGCTTGGCAGAGCCCAGTATTGGATGACAGGTGCCAGTGGGGCTGATCTCTTGCCTTTCTCCCGGGCACTCACTCCAGTTGGGATTCCTTGGTTCAGTCTCCACTCACCACAGTCAGCAGAGTTGGGCTGGAATTCACTTGGTGCCCCCTGCTCTGCAGAACTCCCGAATCCTTCCCTTCCTGAGAGGTCCACATTCTAATAAATTAGACCATTCCCTCCTGACTCCTCAGATCCTTGCCTGCCTGGTACAAATCTGCGCTGTTCAATGAACTGTACTTCCTGGCTGATGGAGGCACAGTATGGCTGGAAGTTCCCGAGGACTCCCTACCAGATGAGCTGGTGGGGAGCATGTGTCAGCTCCGCCCCATCCTCCGGGAATATGGTCGATTTGGCTACCTTGAAGGTACGAGCTGCTGGTAGGCCGCAGTATGGCAGGCCATAACCATGGGCCAGTTAGTGCCCTACCACAAGCCAGGATGGTGGGTTTTGCCTATCCCGAGGGACTGGTTGGGACGAGGGAGTAAGTGGCAGCTGTGGGCTAGGCTGGTGCCCCAACCCCAACTCCAGGACAAGCTAGGGAGGAGAACTGAAGGGGAAGCAGGAATTCTGGCACGTGTATCTCCCTCCTTTCTCCAGGCCAGGAATATCGCATGTACAACACATATGACGTCCACTTTTACGCTTCCTTTGCCCTCGTCATGCTCTGGCCCAAACTTGAGCTCAGCCTGCAGTATGACATGGGTGAGGGTCCCTTTTGTGCCCCTTCTGCCCTCTTAGCCCGCCACACCCCTGAATCTTTGTGGTCCCCCAGATTGTCTCCACCCTCCTCTTTACCCAACGTATCTGCATCCTGCTTACTGGTTCCCCTCTAGGGTCATAAACACAGTTCTGAGCCCCACTTCAAGTCTGCCCATTCCCTGCCCCCACCTTGTGTGTCTGCTCCCCCAGCTCTGGCTACACTCAGGGAGGACCTGACATGGCGACAGTACTTGATGAGTGGGGTAATGGCACCTGTGAAAAGGAGGAACGTCATCCCCCATGATATTGGGGACCCAGGTAAAAGTTCTTACACCCCACAGTTTGCATCCCTCTCTCAACCTTTATACTCTCTACTCTACCCCCTCAATGCCAATCAGTCAGGTTTCCTCCCCTCCCACAGATGATGAGCCATGGCTCCGAGTCAATGCATATGTGGTCCATGATACCGCTGACTGGAAGGACCTAAACCTGAAGTTCGTGCTGCAGGTTTATCGAGACTACCACCTGACGGGTGACCAGGGCTTCCTGAGAGACATGTGGCCTGTGTGTCTGGTAAGACATGCATGTGCCATGGCCAGCGTGCCAAGGGCATGACTGGTGTCTGGGGGAAAGTCCAGCTGGCTAGTGTTGTCTCTTTTTAGCATTCATCTAGGTCTTCAGTGTCTTGGTCCCTCTCTAGGCTGTGATGGAATCTGAAATGAAGTTTGACAAGGACCAAGATGGACTCATTGAGAATGGAGGCTATGCAGACCAGACCTATGATGGATGGATCACCACAGGCCCCAGGTTGGGGAGTAGGGATTTCCAGGGTGCCTGAGGAGGGGAACTGGGCACCAGGGAATTGTAGGCTCAAGGAAGAATGACTCATTGCTTGTTATGTTGCATGGGAGTGGCTGGAACTGCCAATCTGATCCCCAAACCTGTGTCCCTGATCAGTGCTTACTGTGGAGGACTCTGGCTGGCAGCTGTGGCTGTGATGGTCCAGATGGCTGTTCTGTGTGGGGCAAAGGACGTCCAGGACAAGTTTTCTTCCATCCTTAGACGGGGCCAAGAAGCCTATGAGAGACTGCTGTGGAATGGTGAGTTGGAGGACCCTAAGGAGTCCTAAGGCAGCTCTGGGGACACAAGGAACATTATTTTGTCTTCCTCTACCCCAGGCCGCTATTACAACTATGACTGCAGCCCTCAGCCTCAGTCTTGCAGCATCATGTCTGACCAGTGTGCTGGCCAGTGGTTCCTGAGGGCCAGTGGTCTAGGAGAAGGAGACACTGAGGTGAGAAAGACTAGCAGGAGGAGCCAGAAAGGTGGGTTTTTCCTGGAGGTGGGAAGCAAATCTAAGAAACCGTAATTCTGCCTTTGCCCCTCAGGTATTTCCTACCCGACACGTGGTCTGTGCTCTCCAGACTATCTTCGAGTTCAATGTCCGGGCCTTTGCAGGAGGAGCCATGGGGGCTGTGAATGGGATGCAGCCCCATGGTGTCCCTGACAGATCCAGTGTCCAGTCTGATGAAGTCTGGGTGGGTGTGGTCTATGGGCTGGCAGCCACCATGATCCAGGAGGTAATGCACTGCCTTTCCATCTCTCCACCATCTCTCCCTTGGGCTGGCAAACTTCCTCAGCCATCATATACTTCTGTAGGGCCCTACCCACCTGGAAAGCTTCTCCTTCCCCCTGGCATGCCTTCCATTTTCTGCCTTCAGGCTTGTCTGTAGGTCAGGTTTATTTCTGCCACTAGCTGGGAACTCCCTAAGGGCAGAGGCCTTGTTGTCTCTATCTGTGCAGCTGAAGTAGCTATTCAGGGATTGCCAAGTAATGTGACTGACATCTCTTTCCTACAGGGCCTGACTTGGGAAGGCTTCCAGACAGCTGAAGGCTGCTACCGAACTGTGTGGGAGCGTCTGGGCCTGGCTTTCCAGACCCCTGAAGCATACTGCCAGCAGCGGGTGTTCCGCTCTCTGGCCTACATGCGGCCACTGAGCATCTGGGCCATGCAGCTGGCCCTGCAGCAGCAGCAGCATAAAAAAGCCTCCAAGCCAGGAGCCCAGCAGGGCACAGGACTGGGCACAGGACTAAGCACAGGGCCTAACCTCGGACCAAAGGAAGCCATGGCAAAACCAAAGGAAGCCCTCTGACTGTGGGAGGGAGGCTCTAACAGCCCAGCCTCCAGCCTGGCCTTTCCTCTTCATCACTCCCCCTACCCTCCAAGTCTCCTGCAACCCTGAGCCACCAAGACAATCACGCCCCTTCCCTTCTCCCCACCCAGTCGGGCCAGTAAAGAGGGGCTGACAGTGACCCAAGCATCAGAATAACTTATTTATTTCTCTCACCCAATCCCCTCACTGCATGAAATGTTCAAGGAGGTCGGTTGATTCCCCCGGGGCCCATTCATGGGGTGGTAGATTTACATGGGTACAAATAAAAGACCCAGAAAGCCAGTTAAGTGTGGTGTGTTCGGACTCTCAGTCTTCCTGACACAGGACACAGGAGCTCAGGCTAGCCCCCTCCCACCCCTTTCATGTGGACCCAGACTAGGAACCTCAGGCTCTGGCTTAGCCCCCCATATTCACATCTAGCCTGAATATCTGCCCTGTAAGATAACAGATGTGGGGCTGTGAGGAGGGAGCCATCCCCTACCTCTTGTAAAATTTACATGCAGGGGAAGGACAGGACCTGGGCAGGGGGACTCTGAGGAAGGGACAGGAAGTGGTAGCTTCACGGGAGACTCAGAACCAGGAGTCTGAGGCATGTGGAAGATCAGGCAGCAAGAGTTGCCAGGAGCCTGGAGCTCCTGGTCTGAGCTGTCCTTCGGTGCCTCTGACTGCAGGGCAGGCAGCTCCAGCTGGCGGGGATCCTCACTGGGGAGGGCACGAAGCTGGCGGGACAACACTATGGAAACAAAGACTCCTCAAGGACTGGCCAGGCTTTCCCCCAGCCCTTCCTGAATGGTATTCCCAAGCCTCTCACCTCCACGCTCAGCCAGGAGGCTCCCCCTTGTGTCAGAGGAGTACATAGCAGGTACGATGATCAGACAGAAGGAGAAAAGTAGAACCTGGAGAACAGGAAAAAATGGAGGGTTCTAGGTTGCAGCCCTGTCCCTGCCACCCAAGAAAAGGATCTCTCCTTCCATCACCATCCTCACCAAGACACAGGTGCTGGTACTGCTCGTTTTGTTTGATATCTGAACCACCATGGCCTGAAGTCTCCTCAGCTGGTCCAGAAGGGACCTGGAAGAAGGGGGACAGTGAGCAGCCCCTAGCCTGGCACCCTGAGATAAACAATGAAACCATCCTGTTAAGGCTGCCCCTCCATCTGTGCAATGAATGATCTCTTTTGTTTTTTATCCTATTTTTAAATGGATTCTTCCTCTCTGTGGACAAAATGCTTGAAGTTCCTCATTAAAACACCTTTCTGTCCTGACCTGATTTAAACTCCTTTGCAAATACCTTCATTGGTTCTATACTGTCCACTCAGCTATTTACACAGTCCTCACCAGGCATTCGATGTTCTCTTTCTGACTCAACTCACTACGTTCAGGTTCATGCCAGACTGTGCTATGCCACTTTCTTTTCTTTTTTTTTTTTTTTTTGCCCTTTTTCTTTCTGCCTAGAGTGTTCCCTATCCTGATCCCCACCCCAGAATCCTATCTACCATCAAACATCATCTGCCCCATGGGGTTTTCTTTTTTTGTTATTTTTTTTTAAATTAACATATAATGTATTATTTGTTTCAGGGGTACATGTCTGTGATTCATCTGTCTTAGACGATTCACAGCACTCACCATAGCACATACCCTCCCCAATGTCCATTATCCAGCCACCCCCCTCTACTCCAGCAACCCTCAGTTTGTTTCATGAGATTAAGAATTTCTTATGGTTTGTCTCCCTCTCTCGTTTCATCTTATTTCATTTTCCCCCTATGAACCTCTGCCTTGCTCCTCAAATTCCACAGATCAGTGAGATCATATGATAATGTCTTTCCCTGACTGACTTATTTCTCTTAGCATAATACCCTCTAGTTCCATCCACATCATGGCAAATGGCAAGATTTTGGTTTTTTGATGGCTATATAATATTCCATTGTACACAGACACCACATCTTCTTTATCCATTCATCTGTTGAAGGACAACTAGGCTCTTTCCATAGTTTGGCTATTATGGACATTGGTACTATGAACACTGGGGTACAAATGCCCCTTCAGTTCACTACATTTGTATCTTTGGTGTAAATACCCAGTAGTGCAATTGCTGGGTTGTAGGGTAGCTCTATTTTCAACTTTTTGAGGAACCTCCATACTGTTTTCCAGAGTGGCTGCACCAGCTTGCATTCCCACCAACAGTGCAGGAGGGTTCCACGGGGTCTTTGTTACTCCCTCCTCTCTCTTTCTGAGTACTTAAATTACTAAGTTACTTGTGAATTTGTTCCCCGTTACTGTGAGCTTCTTAAAATCAGATCCCCTAAAGGCCAAGCACCAGACCTTGCATGTAGGAGCTGCCCAGTGTGGAGCAGGGGAAAGAGTGAGATGGCATAAAATGGGAGGGAGAAAGGACGATGTTTGGGAGTTACTTACAAATTCTGTTCCTCTAGGAGCTGTACTTTGTTCTGTAGCTCCAGATTCTGGGCTGTATATTTCAAGACCCTGGGGAAATAATAGGATATGGGGATATGGCCTGTATCCCCACTTCAAAACCCAGTGCTTCCAACTACCTCTGCTCCTCACCCCCCATCCCCATCCCTCCCCCTCTTGTACCTGCTCTCTAAACCTCCCAAATACACCTTCTTCTTCCTGCGGCTCTCTTGAGCAGACTTTTTGTTTCTAATTTTCCTCCGCACTCGTGTCAGAACTTGTTCCTCCATCTAAGAGAACACAGAAAAGAAGTCTCATCAGAAGAACACTGGACCAAAGAGTTGGAATGCAACTAAATTCAATCTCCTTCTTAATGCAGGAATCCCTTCTATAGCTTCCCTGACCAACAGATACTTGGCTTCTCTCTGAACGCCTCTGAAGGCCATGGGTTAACGTCCTCATGAGCCAGACCATTTTTAACAATTTTATTAATTAAAACAACAGAAACAAAACCAACAACACCCACACCACTCCCCTTGGGGCGCCTAGATGGTTCAGTGCTTGGGGGTCTCTTTTTTTTTTTAAGATTTTATTTTTTTATTTATATATTTGACAGACAGAGATCACAAGTAGGCAGACAGGCAGGCAGAGAGAGAGGAGGAAGCAGGCTCCCTGCCGAGCAGTGAGCCCCATGCAGGACTCGATCCCAGGACCCTGGGATCATGACCCGAGCTGAAGGCAGAGGCTTTAACCCACTGAGCCACCCAGGTGCCCCTGGGAGTCTGACTCTTGATTTCAGCTCAGGTCATGATCTCAGGGTCGTGGGATCATACTCAGTAGGGAGTTGGCTTGAGATTCTTATTCTCTCTCCCTCTCCCTGTGCCCCCTACCCCATCCTGCTCATGCACACAAGCGCAATCTATTAAAATAATTTTTTTATTTTTTTTTAAGATTTTATTTATTTATTTGACAGAGAGAGATCACAAGTAGACAGAGAGGCAGGCAGAAAGAGAGAGAGAGAGAGAGGGAAGCAGGCTCCCCGCCGAGCAGAGAGCCCGATGCGGGACTCGATCCCAGGACCCTGAGATCATGACCTGAGCCGAAGGCAGCGGCTTAACCCACTGAGCCACCCAGGCGCCCTAAAATAATTTTTTTAAAGATTTTATTTATTTATTTGACAGACAGAGATCACAAGTAGGCAGAGAGGCAGGCAGAGAGAGAGGAGGAAGCAGGCTCCCCGCTGAGCAGAGAGCCCGATGCGGAGCTCGATCCCAGGACCCTGGGATCATGACCTGGGCCGAAGGCAAAGGCTTTAACCCACTGAGCCACCCAGGTGCCCTATTAAAATAATTTTTTAAAAAAAATCTTCCTTATCCTGAGCCAACAAATGATTTCTATCAATTGGACTTACATAGCATCTACCTCTGAGGCCATATAGAATGAGTAGAATGAACAGTCTTTATTTTAAGGCACTTAACATTTCTTCATAGTTAAAAATCTGGGCATAAATTTTAACTCCTCATCTTATCTTCTCTCCTCGGGATCAGCATCCTCTTAATATCTGTCAAAGATCTGGGTTCAAAACTAGAAGATGTGCTCTTCTGGCCAGTATAAAGGATAGTAAGACAGTCACTGCCCTTCTAGAGACAACACCTCCATTGATACAGCCTTTGAACCCCACTCACTTTGTCATCCCCAACTGCTAACTCATCTTACATTTTTAAGAAACTAAAATTCTCTCAACTTTTCTGTACTGTTGATTTCACAACAGTACCACAATACGGTGCTTGTAAAGCTGCCTCTCATTGCTTGAAACTTTAAAACTTAAAACTTGGGATTTTATAATTATTCTTGCTATTAGTCCAGCCTTGATGAATTCTAAAACTTAATTCTACCGTTCAGCTATAGGTGGATTTCGATGAGGCCCTTACTGAAATCTAAGCATTAGGGCCCTTTGCTTGCACAGTCCTTTCCAGGTCCCTATACCAATGTAGCACTGATGATTCTGAACTCTTCTTTCTTAAAGAGAACACCAAAAATTTGTATAAACCCCACAAAACCAGGATTTGCCTCTGCATCTACCTTATTAATGACATGTTCCAATTTCCTACTAGCAACAAATGGTCTAAGTTTTCTAACCTCAGTCCTCCTGTAATAAAATTAACAGAAGTGGGGGCTTGGGACTCAACCTCCGCCCCCCCCTCAGCTTTCACTCCCACCAATGAGAGTTTTACCTTAGTAAGAGGAAGTGTCCCATGCAGAGTAAGCCCCTCCTTCTCCAACAGCCTCTTCTCCTCATCTGTCAGTATCAGCCTAGCAATTTCCTGGGATTACCAGGAGAGGTGGGCAGCAGAGTTGTAAGGGGAGGTCAGAAAGGAAAGAGGAATCCGCCCCCACCCCCTGCAATGTGGGAATAATCCCGCCATAAATCAACTACCTGCTCTGCAGGCTCCTCCACACGCAGTGGAGTCGTCTGGGCCCCCTCTTTTCCATAGTTCCCACCATCTGCAAAAGGGAAAGTATAAATAGCCAGGCCCACAAGTCCTCTCCTCCCACCAAACCTCACTTATTTGAGACTCACCTAGATCTATGGAGACATGCTGCTGTGAGAGAGAGTACGTGTGATCATGGAGAACAAGACAGGAATTAGAGGAGCTAAGGTCGTTCAACGATGCGGCGGGACTCAGCAGGGAACTCAGGAAATCCTCTGCCTCCCATTCACTCAGTGTCTGCACAGGGTTCAAATTAACAAGCCCTGACCTATTATTACCCACCGCCTCATGAACGCGGTCCCAGCAACCCCGCGCCTCTCCGACTCACAGCCCCACCCACCTCGGAAAGTGGCTGCTCGGCCTCCAAATCTCCGCTTTCCTCTAGCAGGAAGTCCAGCAGGTCCTGGTCACCCAAGTCCAACGCCAGTTCCATACCCGGATATCAACGGGAAGGATGGGCAGAAACACAGAAGCGCACCCCACCACCTACTCGCTGCGCTGAACCAGTCGCTCTCAAACCGCACCAGCCCCGTAGACTCGATCCTCCGCCACTTCCAACACCACGGAAGTGACGCTCCTACTCCCGAGACATTCCGGGACTTGGAGTTTCCTTTGACGCGGAAGTCGCTTAGCAGCTGCACGCCACGTCCCGGGAGCGACGCAAATAGAGGGGACGTCTCTGCTGCCTCCTCACACCCTGGGGGCGGGCATTCTGGGGGACGGGCTCCGCCTTGGCCCCCGGCTGAAAAAGGGAAGGGTTAGAGACTAAAAGGGAACTCGGGCGCTGTTCGAGCATTTGCTCCGGATTGTGCCGCACCCTTGCTTCCTGCCGGGGAGGGGCCGTCTGTCTGAGGCTGGCTCCCGAGCATCGAGTGCTGCGGCCAGAGCAGCTTCCTGCTACCCCCGCAACCATAGAGCGCGGGCCCAGGGCGCCGCCCGCGGATTGGGGACGTTTCGCGGACGGAAGTGGCCGAAAGGAGTGTCGAAGGGAGGGCGAGGCCGGAGCCCGATTGCCACCGGGAGAACGAGCGGGTTAGCGGGCCGGCGGGCGGGGCACGAGCCGGGCAGCACAGGTAGGCCGGACCCGGCCGAGCCGGAGCTTCAGGGTGGGGCCGCGAGGCCGGACCCGGGAAGCTGGCGGGCGAGCGGGCGGGCGGGGCCCTCTGACTCTCCTGCGTCTCCTATTTCGGGTCCTGCTGGAGTGGTCAGAATCCAGTGTATCTCGCTTGGGATCGGAGTTAAGTAGGCCGTTTTAAGGGAGCCAGGCCCTTCCTGGGATCAGTCCTCTGTCTGGAATAGTTTTGGGGAGGGCTAGATGTGGGTGGCAGTGAGGCGCAGGGCGGGGATCGGGTTTGAAGTTAGCTGATAACGGGTATGTGGGTAGGAAAGCTTCGGGTGAGTTTGGGATTAGGTAGAGTTGGGTTTAGGAATCAAGGTTAGTTTAAGGAGTTATAAAGCCGGAATTGGAAATTTAGAGTTACTGGCGTGAGTCAGATCCGTTTTATGTAGGTGAAGTTTGGATTAGGTCATTGTGGAGTTTTTTGGTGGTTTTTTTGTTTTTTGTTTTTTCTGGGCAACGTAAATCAAAGGTGGGATTCAGGGCCGATTTAAGAGTCAACACAGGAATTAAATTAGAAGTCTAGTTTTAGGGATTAGAGAACATTAGCATGGTACTAGGGATAAATACCAAAGAGATGGGTCAGGAACCAAGTGACAAAGGAGTTTTAGGCTTAGAGATCAACATTTAAGGTTAAGGTCAGGGAATTTGGTGCTGGAGGTAAAAATTAGATCCATATTATGGATCAAGGATTGGGTACGGCGTCTGTTAGGAAAGGGATGAATGTCAAAGCCAGTATTGGGAAACAGGAAACAAACTAGGATCAGGGTTAATGTTAAGAATTAGGGTTAGTTTTAGGGGCGCGTAGGTGGCTCAGTGGGTTAAGTCTCTCCCTTTGATTCCCGTCATGATCTCAGGGTTCTGGGATCAAGCCCCACATCAGGCTCTCTGCACCCCCACCCCCACCTGCCTCTCTGTCTATTTGTGATCTCTGTCAAATAAATAAAATCTTTTTTAAAAAAAGAATTAGGGTTAGTTTTAGGAGGGGGTTATGGTTGAGGTTCTGGTAGTTGGCCTCTGATAGATAAAATTTAAGAGATTGGTAGCAGGTAGGTGCACTCCTTTTGTGGGGAGGTCTCATTGCTACATAGTTTCAGTGGTTCTCTAGCCCAGAGATATGGTAAACTAATTTCACATTAGGGTTCTGGGCTTCACTAGAATTGCATGTATCTGGGATTCCAGCTTCTTTATTTTGCTCTCTAAATCCAGTGCTCTTGCTGTGGTCACCACAGTTTAGGGACAGTGGTTTCTGGACTATGTTACTTACAAGATAGGAGGTGGGAATAGGCCTGGGACCCAGGAGATGTACAAGGCCTAGTCACAAGTGGGGGACTACTTAGAGAGAAGGGACTGTGATTAAGGAGAGGCTGACCATGAAAACACTGTTGCCATGGGAGAAAGAAATGACTGAATCCTCTGAAAGTTCAGCCCTACTGCCTCCCAGTTCCCTCATTCTCTGGTTATTAAGTCCTCTCTCCAACTCTCCTCCCTGGCCTTGCAGTTCACACCCTCCCTGCATACCCCTTTCCTCAAGCACAATCCTGCATACAGAGTTCTCCCCTCACCTGTAACTTCTTCCGTGCTTGTTCATCTTGCCGGTGGTTCCCAGCTGCAGTTCTGCCTCCCTTTCTGTCCCTGATACTGCACCTCCTAACATATTTTGCCCTCCCAAATCTAAGCGTTCACATCATCTTAAAGCACTCTTCCACACTTTCCCCACTCACCCACCCGCACACCTCCTGGTCATCTGCTGAATACCCTACCCAAAGCCTAACATAACTGTCAAGTACCCGCAGGCCCTGCTATGTGCCAGCCCCTGGCGCTAAGCCTTCTTAATTTCTTGGTCCAGTTGTAGATCCCCTTCCCCCACTCCCCAAACAGAAAAGAGGAAATGAGACCCAAAGAGGAAACTGGGTCTTGCTGATCCCACGCCCAGCCAGGCCACTGACCACACCCCCATTTCACTCCCAGCCTGACCCTGCCACTGACCACAGCACTATCCCCTACTCAGTGTGACCCAGCTTCTGGTTATGCCCCAGACCCACCTACCCCAATCAACTCCAGCTCTGCTTATATACTGCCACCATCCCATCGCTCTCCCCCCAACACCATCCTAGCCTTATTTAGCCACTGACCACAGCCCCATCTCTTCTCAGTCTCCTGTAGCCTAATCTGACCTCTGACCTCACTCTGTCATTCTCTGTCTTATAATTATTTTTTCCCTTCCCCTAGCCTGATTCAGTGACTGATCATATATGTATTTTTCCTACCACCGTCTTCCCCATTTCTAGTTCAATACAGTCACTAACCTCATCCCTTCTGCCGCTACTGGTGCTAACCCCATCCTCATCTCCTGTGCCCCAGAGCCTCATCTTCATATACCCAGCTTGGCCCAATTCTGGCGTTCTCCCCTTCCCAATTCCTTAGTAAACTCAAGCCACCCCAGCCACTGAGTGGCTACTGATGACAGAAGCTGTGGGACTTCAGTCTGACTTTGGGCCCTGGTCCCTGAAGGTTAAAGGGACAAACCGTCATCAGGTCCTGACAGTTCTACCTCTTCAAACTACAAATGAGCAACGTCCTCCTCTCCACCATTCTAACTACTGTCATCACTTCTCATTTGTGCTAATGCAGTGTCTTTCTGACCTATCTCCAAGGTAACTGCCAGAATTATTTTCCAGAATCTAGTTCTGGTTATGTCCCTTTTCTGCTCAAAGCTTCCCTTGGCCTCCTGGTGCCCTCCAGTAGGTAAAATACTCCTTCCTCTCTAGTCCTCCCCTGCTTTTCCACCCTGACCTGACTTCCCCATCGCTGCTCCCTTGCAGGTACCCTGTGCTTCCGCCAGCCCGCCCGCTCACTTCCCTGAATGCTCCTCCGTGATTTCCTGCTCCTCCACCTTTGCTTATGCTCTTCTCTCTGCCTGGAATGCTACCCCTGACTCACCTCCGGCTGGCGTAGTGGAGACAGCTTGGGCTTTGGTGTCAGAGATATGGGTTCGGATCCTGGCTTTACAACTTATTAGCTGTATGACTTTAGAGAAGTTCCTTGAACAAGTATTTAACATCTTTGCACCTCAGTTTCCTAATCTGTAAAAATGGGTATAATGATACTTATCTTGCCGGGTTATTGTAAAGATGAAATGAAATTATGTATACAAAGAAATTGACATATCATCAATAAAAGGTAATCCTTATGATTTTTATTATCTTTAAAGTCCTAACTTCAAATGACACTTTAAACAGAGAGTTTTTGGTCCCTTTTCTGTAACATAAAGGGATCTCTCCCCTGAACACACACATCTTGACTCTGACCACATCCTGCCCTGTATTATAATTCTGTATTTGGCTTATCCACTCAACTAACCGGGAGCCCCTTGAAAGTGAAGGCAAGGGCTTGCTCTTCTTGCTTCCCAGTCACTGAGAGTTTGGCCTAGGGCCTGTTTCACAACAGACCCGCAGAAATGCTTGTTGGATGAATGGAGGGAGAATGTCTGTGTAATGGGAAGAGAGATGTCGGGGCAAGTTGTTCTCCTAAGGACAGAGGTGTGTTTGTGGGGAAGCTGTGTGCGTGGGACAGGGTCTTTATGGGAAGATAATGTGGTTGTGATAGGGTCTGTGTAAGGGACTGCATGTTTGAGATAACGTGTATGTGGAGACAGTATTAGTAGCTTTGTGGTAAAGAGCTCTGTGCATAGACGGGGGTGCAGTTAGGGAGAGTGGATATGTATAGATAGGTGTAGGTGGTGAGGGGCTATGTTGAGGGAGATCAGGTCCAGCCCGTCAGCTGCCCAGTCCAGCCTGAAATGAGCCTCCAGCAGCCTGAGGCCGGATATGTCAGTCTCACCCACAACCACCACCACCACCCGCCCCCCCTTCCCCCGCCCCGCGGTTGCGGACTCAGAGGCCAAATTTGGTAACAGACTGAGGGTTACTCCCCCAACCCTCATACATTCTGACTTTGTCTTCAGGTTTCTTTCTCCCTTGTCTCTTTCTGTAGCTCCCTGTCTTTCTGCAGCTCCCTTTGTGGGTATCTGTTCTGACTATATTCTCCATGTGCCCCAAATTCTTTACCCCCCCCCAGTATACTTACATTCCATTCCTTTCTAGGATTTGACCTCTTGTCCTCAACCCCCCCCCCCCCCCCCCCATTGCCCAACTCCTCTGGAATGCATCTCAGGAATGTCTTGAGGGAGGAGGAGTTCCCTGGGAGAGAGATTGGGGGGGGGCATTGTTGCTGTTTCATAAAACATGGTGGAAAAGGGAGCAAAGTTCTCAGGCCAGAGGAGGAACTGGATGGCTTCTCCCCATACTTCCAAGGGGCTTATTCTGTGCCCTCATCACCCTCTCACTTCTCAATTCCTTTTCCTCCCTCACCGTCTTGTAGCTATGTGGGTGTCCACTCAGGACCAGCCTGGGAGTAAGGGTAGGCATGACTCATCTCCCTTATCGGGGTCTCACCAGAGGTTTCCGTGCTTGAAGAAGAAGGGGGTGTCCATATGTCCGGAGGAAGTGGGGGAGACGTGCCATTTCAGCTTAGGGTGGAGGGTCCTTTCAGTTCTGCCCACAGCTCCTCCGACTCCTCCACTTCGCTGAGCCTCCAGCCCTCCAGCAGCCCCACAGCCAGGTCTGTCAAGCTCCTGGGAGAGGTAGCCGAGGAATGGGGAGGCGGGCAGAGAACTGGGGAGACTGGAAGGGTCCTCGCTTGTTTGGAAATAAAGATAGCAAGCTGTGGTTTCTTATGAGACTCTGGACTGTTTATAAGGTCAGAATGGTCTCTCAGATCCCTGCTCCACACCTTTCCCACATATACCTGTCTCCTGTTTCTAGATTTTTCAGTCTCCACCTCATCCTTCCTAATCTCTTCACCTTCCAAAAACATATCCCTTCCCAACTTCCCTGGTTCTGGCTTCTGTATCCCAGCACTCCAACCTGTTTCTAACCTAACCCCAGTCGTCTGTTTCCCCACTTGGGGTTTGCTGCTTGCCAGGAGGGGAATGGGCAGCCCGAATTTGCTCATTCTCAGTTGAGAGGAACCAATCCCTGACCAAACTGGGTCACATCATCAGCTGCCAGGCAGACTTGTCTTCTTGTCCCCTGGGTGCCACCTGCCACCTGCAAGGGTTCCTCCAGCCTGCTGAGAGGTGCCAAGGAGGGTGGGGGAGGTCAGGGTGGGACTGATATCTCGAGGTGCCCTGAAAACACCATCAAGGGAGGCAGTAAGACGGAGGCAGAGCTTGAGAAGGGCTTCCCAAAGACTGGAGAGCATGAGACCAGTTGTCGTGAGGACTGGGTATTCACTTGGTGACTTGGAGCAAGGACCAAGTTAAACTGAGCTCTTCCTCTGATCTGCCTTGAAACTACCCAACCTGCCCCACCATGTCTGATATCCATTCTGCAAAACTGAGGAGTTGACTAGGTAATTTCTGAGATCCGTTTGGATTAGAGAATCATCATTCTAGTTTGACTGCCAGGAAAGCCAGATGCAGGGCCAGGCTCCCTGGGAAGGCCCCTCCCTCTCCAGTTAGACGGCACAAGCCACCGGTGTTAGGTGTTTCATCTCCCTGCCCAGCTAGCTGGAGTTGGTGTTTGCAGGCTTCAGGATCTCTTGGGAATTACCTAATATAACGTCCTCATTTTGTAGAGAAGGAGGCTAAAGCTGTCAGAGGGGAGGTCACGTGATGAATCAGGGCAGAGCTCTGAAAATCCCAGACAGGATAAAGCCAGTAAGACCTAGTGAGAGACAAAGAGAGAAAAAGACTGAACTAAGAAAAGATGAAAACCAGGCAGAGGCAGGGCTGGGAAAAGAGCAAGGTAGGGGCCAAGTGAGAGACACTTGGCACACAGAAGGGAGGCAAAGATTCTAGTGGTAGGGACAGGACGGTGTCTTCAGGGAACACTGCATTGCAGACCAGACTCACAACTAACCACTCTTAGGTGGTTAGGATTGGTTTTTTTGGTATAAATAATTTTTCCATCTTTAAAATGCTTAAATAAAACAAAATAACCACGTTACTCTTTGCTCTGGTGGGTCCCTTTCGAAAACACTCCTCCCTGGGGCTCCATCTGGGGGACCTCCTGTCCTCTAATGCGGATGTGTGCTAATGCGCTGATGCCATGGGCCAGGTAAAGACAGGCTGGAGAGGAGAAGCTGCCACCATGGTTGCGCTTTCGCTGAAGATCAGCATTGGGAATGTGGTGAAGACGATGCAGTTTGAGCCGTCCACCATGGTGTATGATGCCTGTCGCATCATTCGTGAGCGCATCCCAGAGGCCCTGGCTGGCCCTCGTGAGTCTGAGTACCCTGGTGGCGGGGGTGGGAGTCTTCCGTCCCTCCTTGTTCCCGGGCTCTTGGCTTTAAGGGATGAACTCAAGGCTACTCATCCCTCAGGCCTGTGCTCCCTGGTTCCCTCTCTCCCCCTTAAGCCCTCAGTCTCTGGGGAAATAGTAAGGGGACCATGCAGCCATTCAGCAACACTGGGGTCCTTGTGAGTCTGAGGTGATCCATCCTCTCGTTTAGCCAGCGACTTTGGGCTCTTCCTGTCAGATGAAGACCCCAAAAAAGGTATATGGCTGGAGGCCGGGAAAGCCTTGGATTACTACATGCTCCGAAATGGGGTGAGTATCCCTTCATCGAGGACCATCAACATCCCTTCCTCTACCTCCTGTTTCAGCCATGTCTGTTGTCCCTGAACCTCTCCAGGCTTTCTGTCCCAGGCAGTCAAAATAACCTGCTTTTTGAGTGAGCCACCGTAGTGTTGCTTTTATTAATCTACTTGCCTCCCCTCTGGAGGAGAAAGGAAGTAATACCTCTGGCTCCAAGGGGGCCCCTTCTCCTGTTCCCGCCCCACCAGGACACCATGGAGTACAGGAAGAAACAGAGGCCCCTGAAAATTCGTATGCTCGACGGAACCGTGAAGACTATCATGGTGGATGACTCTAAGACTGTCACCGACATGCTCATGACCATCTGTGCCCGCATTGGTAAGGGGTCTCGGGGGGGCTGAGGGCACAGGAATGGAGGCTCCCGCTCCTCTAGAGAACACAGATGTGGTGCCTGGGGTGCCACCGACCCCTCCCCTTTCCCAGGCATCACCAACCATGATGAATATTCGCTGGTGCGAGAGCTGATGGAAGAGAAAAAGGAGGAGGTGACAGGGACCTTACGGAAGGACAAGACACTGCTGCGAGATGAAAAGAAGATGGAGAAACTAAAGCAGAAGTTGCACACAGATGATGAGCGTAAGCAGAAATCGAAAAAAGAGGGCCCTGGAAATGGTCAGGGTGCAGGGAGCAGGGGGGGCTGTTCATTCGTTAGTTATGGAGAATCTGCTTTTGCGAGGCGCCATTTGAGACGCAGGCTGCATCAGTAATAAAACAAAGTCTTACACTCGTGGAACTTCTCGGTGAGAGAAGGTAGGAGACGAAGAGCAAAGAGCAGACAAGGCAGGCGCCCTTGGGGCTCGGCATTGAGGGGACTGTGTGTGTCTCAGTGAACTGGCTGGACCATGGCCGCACGCTGAGAGAACAGGGAGTAGAGGAGCACGAGACGCTTCTGCTGCGGAGGAAGTTCTTCTACTCAGACCAGAATGTGGACTCCCGGGACCCCGTACAGCTGAACCTTCTTTATGTGCAGGTGTGGAGAGGATTTGCCTGGGGTAGGGGAGGTAGGGAGAGGGGGTGGAAGCACAGCGAGGGGTATCCCCACACCGACACCCAACACCTGCCGCCTTGTGTTCTCCAGGCACGAGATGACATCCTCAATGGCTCCCACCCTGTCTCCTTCGACAAGGCCTGTGAGTTTGCTGGCTTCCAGTGCCAGATCCAGTTTGGGCCCCACAATGAGCAGAAGCACAAGGCTGGCTTCCTCGAGTGAGTGACCCACATCCCACACCCTGTCAGGGCCCAGGACTCACTGGGCCCAACAGCCCTGCCCCCCTCCCAGGCTTTCTCTCTCTGTTCCTCCTCCGATGCAGCAGGGTTTGACCCACACTGGTCCCTTTTTTTTGCTGCCGTCAGCTGTTTGTCTCCTTGCTGGCCCCATGTGGAACACGAACGTAGCCCAGAATCTCTGCCTCTGCCCCACACCTCTCAAGCAAGCATGTAGCCTCTCTGAGATTCTCTGAAGAATTTTACTGTAACACCCAGAGGAAAACAGAACATTTCTCCTCATAGGGAATATAGACTTAGAAAGCTTCACGAGTCTCATCCACCAATACTCCTCAGAATGTGGAGAGCGCAGCGTGGCTTGCTTGGCTTCCTCCATGCATGGTCATCCTTCTCCTGAACTCCTTCTGCTCTTGGTTCCCTGCAGTAGTGCTCTAGACCCTCTTTCCCTCAGGGACTGAGCCTGCAACTCAGGTTCCCCCAGTCCCTCTCCCTGTAGGGAGAGACATGGGCTGCACTCAAGAGCTCATGCTAGGCCGTCTCTTCTTCATGAATAATCCCAACTCTGTTCCCTTGAGCCTTCCTTCTCCCCAAAGATAACACTGTCCTAGACATTTCCTCACACCCCCAGGCCTACAGTCCATGGCCCACATATCCCTGATGCTGTCCACTATATGCTGACCCTCCCTTTTCTGGTGTAGCCTGAAGGACTTCCTGCCCAAGGAGTATGTGAAGCAGAAGGGAGAGCGTAAGATCTTCCAGGTGAATGGGGGTCGGGGAAAGTGCTGGGGATGCCCTGGGAGCTTTGCTGCTTAAGCCTACTGACTGAATGGACCCCGCCCTTTCTTTGTCTCCTCCTACCCTGGTTCCACCCACCAAGCTGCTCTTCCACCTCTCCTGTGCCGAGAAAGCCAAAGACCTGGGCTCCATCACTGCATTTGCTGTGGAATTCAGTTCAATATTCTTGTTTTCTTTTCTTTGCCTCTAACATGAGATGACAGTACCTTCCCTGGGTAGGATTGATAGGAGAATCAAATGAGATAGTATGCCTCATATTACTGTGAAAAGTATATCTTTGTACAAATGTGTTATCCCCACTTCTTGAATACTCAGCCAAAAAGCAATCTATTTGACCTTCTACTTCTTATCTGTTTGTTTCTAGAACATCTGCAAGTTCTTTAACTGTATCCCCTGAATTGTCGCTTCTGCGTATCCTTCATCAGCCCCCAGCCCATCACCCTCTCATTTCTCATATCCTGCACCCCTGAACCTTTCCTCTGTCCCCCATAATACGCTTCCATTGTAGTTAACGTCACAACTCCTTGTCTGTGACACTGCCCACATTCTGCTAAACGTTTTTTCCCATTTCCTACTCTCAGGCACACAAGAATTGTGGACAGATGAGTGAGATCGAGGCCAAGGTGCGCTACGTGAAGCTAGCCCGTTCTCTCAAGACATATGGTGTCTCCTTCTTTCTTGTCAAGGTGGGCTACAGACCCTTCTCACTGTCCTCCTCAGTCCTGCTCTTTCCTTTCCCCTCAAAGTCTGGCCCTGCCTTTGGTCACATTTTCCATCATCCCTACAAGTCCCATTCTCTGCCTTGCTCTGACCTTGTGAAAACTTGCCCTATTGTCAGCCCTCTGCCATCACTTGGCTCTCAACCCTGTGTTTTCCCTCGAGGAGCTTGTCCCAGCTCCATCTAGATACCCAGTTCAGCTCTCCCCGTGCTCCTCAGCAACCCCTTGTGGTCCAGATCTGATCTCCTCGTTCACTCGCTATGGCCTGTAGCCACAGTACCAATGACAGCCTCTGCCTCACAGGAAAAGATGAAAGGAAAGAACAAGCTGGTGCCCAGGCTTCTGGGCATCACTAAGGAGTGTGTGATGCGAGTGGACGAGAAGACCAAGGAGGTGATCCAGGAATGGAGCCTCACCAACATCAAACGCTGGGCTGCCTCTCCCAAGAGCTTCACCCTGGTGAGTCTGGGAGCCCAGAGGGGAAGGCGCTTTGGAATTTCCAGATGGGGGTAGCTGCAGAGGTCTCTCCACTCCCTTGGGATAGTGCAGTGTGTGTGACTCCAGAAAAAGGGAGAATTTTGTAACGATTACAGGACCATGGAGATCAGAGTAGAGGAGAAGCTTTCCTGGAGAATAAGTGATGCTAAAATGAAACTGTCTAAAAAATCAGCAGGACAAGGGCGCCTGGGTGGCTCAGTGGGTTAAGCCTCCACCTTCAGCTCAGGTCATGATCCCAGGGTCCTGGAATCGAACCCCGCATCAGGCTCTCTGCTGGGATGAGGAGCCTGCTTCCTCCCCACCCCCGCCTGCTTCTCTGCCTACTTGTGATCTCTGTCAAATAAATAAATAGAATCTTTAAAAAAAAAAAAATCACCTAAAAAAAAAAAATCAACAGGACAGAACTGTCACCAGCAAGCTGAGCTCACAGAATACTTGAGGAGACGGAAGGAAAAGGTGGTAAAAAGATAAGATAAGCCTCCTCTCTTTGAGCAGGAACTATATAGTAGTCCCCCCCCCCCCCCCCCGGCTTTATATTTTCGTGTGCTGGATTGGAAACTGATACCACCTTGATAAAGTGCCCCAGTGAGGGGATGAGAATTTCTTAAAGGCTATTTTTCCATTTTGGATACTAGTGCTAACCTTCAGTTGTGGTCAGTGATAAATGTTTGTCTTCCCAATTTTATTATCAGGGGGAGAGAAAAGAGATTTCATGGATGGCATGCATGTGAACTATGCAGCACAAAGACTCTTCTCAGAAATAAAGTGTTGCCCTCCAGGGAGGAAAAGAAAGAGGAAATTAAAGGGTGGGCTTCTCCCCAGAGACCTGTTGGCAGGGGAAGCCCTCACCAGCTCATCTGTGGGGCTCCCATCCTACCCTTTTCCATCCTGGGTAGATGCTGGCTCTCCCACCAAGCCCCCACCTTGTCACCTAGGATTTCGGGGACTACCAAGATGGCTACTACTCAGTACAGACGACAGAAGGAGAACAGATCGCACAGCTCATCGCTGGCTACATTGATATCATCCTTAAGAAGGTGCCCGCCTCAGCCTTTTCCTTATCTTCCCCCACCTTCTACCCAAGCCAGTCCTTTCAAAGTGGGGCACCAGGTTCTGGAAAAAGGCTGACTAGGGGAAAGAAGAAGCTACCTTTTCCCTGCCTCTCTTTTCTTTAATTGATGTTCCTTTTTCCTTCCCACAGAAAAAAAGCAAGGATCACTTTGGGCTGGAGGGAGATGAGGAGTCTACTATGCTGGAGGACTCAGTGTCCCCCAAAAAGTACGAAAGGAGCTGGGCTGATCCCGTCCATCAGGGGCAGGGATGGCAGGGCCTGACTCCAATGACTGCTGAGGGGTGGGAAATCCCTAGGACGGTTCTTTAATCAGTCACAGACTCTTCTAAGACCTCACCTGCCCCACTAGACTCTAGGACCTGCAAAGGTAGTAGAGCTGGGTGGGAAGGGGGTGAGAGCACAGAGTCCTCTGAGTGCTTCCCGGGGTGTCCCCTTCTAGGTCGACAGTACTGCAGCAGCAGTATAACCGGGTGGGGAAGGTGGAGCATGGCTCTGTGGCCCTGCCTGCTATCATGCGCTCCGGAGCCTCTGGGCCTGAGAATTTCCAGGTGGGCAGCATGCCACCGGCCCAGCAGCAGATCACCAGTGGCCAGATGCACCGAGGACACATGCCCCCTCTGGTAAGAGTGCGCTGCCAACAGGGGGCTAAGCCGTTCCCCCATTGTCAGCGGGGCCCAGCCAGGAGCTAGGCAGTCTTTCCCCACATCCCCGTTTGTATTCCTGTCCCTAGCCTCGAGTTCTTTACCTTCTCTTGCCTCTAAGCATTCCATTTCTTCTGCCCTTGTGTTGCAGACATCAGCCCAGCAGGCGCTCACTGGGACCATCAACTCCAGCATGCAGGCCGTGCAGGCTGCCCAGGCCACTCTGGATGACTTTGACACTCTTCCCCCTCTGGGCCAGGATGCTGTGAGTATGGGAGGAAGGAGTGGCCAGAGGTGCTGAGGCCCGGACTCCCTGGAGGGATCGGGGTTGACCAAACCAGGGCAGACCCTGAGCTTTGCTTCTCTGTCTTTCCCTCGCAGGCCTCTAAGGCCTGGCGTAAGAACAAGATGGATGAATCAAAGCACGAGATCCACTCCCAGGTAGATGCCATCACGGCCGGTACTGCCTCTGTGGTGAACCTGACAGCAGGTAAGCCGGGCGCCAGGCTCTCCATGTGGTGGGGAGGGGGAGGAAGAACGCGTGTGAGCACAAGTGTGATGGCTCTGGGTGGGACCGCACCTTGACTCATGGAAGAGACCGTGTGCGTGTACGTCTGTCTCCGGATGTGTGTATGACTAATGCCTCCCCAACCCATCGTCTGGCCTGCCCGCCTCTCACTCATGCTCCTCTTCCTCGTCTTCCCTCAGGGGACCCTGCAGAGACAGACTACACAGCGGTGGGCTGTGCGGTCACCACCATCTCCTCCAACCTCACGGAGATGTCCCGCGGCGTGAAGCTGCTGGCGGCGCTACTGGAGGACGAAGGCGGCAGTGGCCGGCCCCTACTGCAGGCCGCCAAGGGCCTCGCCGGGGCAGTGTCCGAGCTGCTGCGCAGTGCCCAGCCTGCCATTGCTGAGGTCAGGGACCACGGGCTGGCACCAGGGCAGAGAGCCCAAAGGAGAAGGGGGCAGTCCAGGCTGTGGGGTGGAGTTGGGGGTACCCGTGGGCCTGTAGGACTCAGGGGCATGTGGGCAGGGATTGGGCAGCTTCTGACTGGTGTCCACCCTCCACAGCCCCGTCAGAACCTGCTGCAAGCAGCTGGGAACGTGGGCCAGGCCAGTGGGGAGCTGTTGCAGCAAATTGGGGAGAGTGATACTGACCCCCACTTCCAGGTTAGTGACTTACCTAACCCCTAGAACATAAGCTTCTTGGAGGTAATCTCTGACCCTGAATCTAGCTCCTAATCCTGTTCATACAAATCAACGTCTCAGAGCCAGTCTGAGCCTCTCTTTGCAGGGAATGACACTGGGAACCTCCAGTCCCTTTTTTAGGGGATGAGAATTCAGAATTCCTGAGTCCAAACTAAATCTACTAGTTCACACTTGGCTGATTGATATTTTGTAGCCGCTTGTCATATTTTCCTTGTCTTCCCCATATATAGCCCTTGTCCCAGCTTAACATACTGAAACCCCCTCCATGCCACCCTGAGGACACTATTCCTCTAGCTGCCCCCTTCCCCACCCCATGCTGGTTTCCTCAGCTGACTTGTTATCCTGGATTTCCCACGCAGATATGTGCACCCAGAGGGGCTGGGGCTCGATCTCCCCACGATACCCCCACGGTAACGGCCTCTGGCCTGGGCCTTCCCAGCTTTGTCCTCTCTGAGCCGCATACACTCGCTCTGCACCTCTCCCTCAACCTCCTAGGGGAGCAGAACATGATGGGAGATGGGTAGGCATGTCAAAGGCAGGGCTTAGAAAAATGGGATCAGGGAGGGTTGTACAGGGTCTCGTACTCCAGGGTGACGGCTTCCAACCAAGATTGAGAAGAAATGAAGGAAAGAAGCTGAGGGTGGGAGGAATGCCAAGGGGTACCTCTCTCCATCCCACTGTAACACCACTGCCCTTCCCTCCCCATCACCATCCGAGTGTATCCGCCTCATGCATTTCTCCCTTTGGTGTAGGCTCTGTTTCTCCTGGTGTAGGTTTGTTCCTTGGTGGGGGTTCTGTCCTGGGTGCTTGAGGCAGGGGCTTGGGGTATCTTCTGGTTGCTTCTGCATATACTGTCCTATGATTGTCAGTGGGAATAATGAAACAGCTTATGCCTCTGAGAAGGGTCCCTGGATCCCAAGCCCGATCTCAAGCCCTGCTGACAGCTGTTTCCTCATAGGACGTACTAATGCAGCTAGCCAAGGCCGTGGCAAGTGCCGCAGCTGCCTTGGTCCTCAAGGCCAAGAGTGTGGCCCAGCGGACAGAGGACTCCGGGCTCCAGACCCAGGTCATTGCTGCAGCAACACAGTGTGCCTTGTCCACCTCTCAGCTGGTGGCCTGTACCAAGGTGAGCCCCACAGGTGGCGCTAGCCTGTGCTGCGGGGTGATGGTGCCACACACCGGAGCCTCTCGCTTCACCTCTTCGGCTCCTCCTTACCTCTCCCAGTGACTGCTGCACACACCACAAACACCCCACCTCGAGACTCCTTTCCCCGGCCTTCGTCTCTCATGTGTGGTTTGCCCGCAGGTGGTGGCGCCTACGATCAGCTCACCCGTCTGCCAGGAGCAGCTGGTGGAGGCCGGACGCCTTGTGGCCAAAGCCGTAGAGGGCTGTGTGTCCGCCTCGCAGGCAGCCACAGAGGATGGGCAGCTGCTGCGGGGGGTGGGAACAGCGGCCACCGCTGTCACCCAGGCCCTGAATGAGCTGCTGCAGCACGTGAAGGCCCATGCCACAGGGGCCGGGCCTGCTGGCCGTTACGACCAGGCCACTGACACCATCCTCACCGTCACCGAGAACATCTTCAGTTCCATGGGTGATGCTGGTAAGGACACCACTTCCAGGGAGACCACGAACCCCTATGAGGCTCCTTGAGCCCAGTGGACATTGCCTTGCAGACCCGCCACCTCCCCCAAGGACTCAGCACAGTAGGCTAGGTGTTCGGTATCTCTGAAACCTCCAGTTTCTCCTCTGTAAAGCAGGAATATGATCCCTGTTCTGCCTTCTTTGGTGCCTTTAGAGAATACGCAGAAGTGTATACAAACACAGCTGGAAGTTGGAAGGTGGCGTTATTAAGAGATAGCCTTCCCCACTCCACCCTACCTGTTCACCCCTAAAAGCCTTTGCAAGAACTGTCTTAACTTCTCAAGACTATTTGCTGAAAATAGCCGTTATAGACCATCTTCCTTCCCACAAAGCCCGCCGGGAAATCTCCCTCTCCACGATCCTAAACTCAAAAAAAACAGTAACTCCAGGGGAATCACTTCGAGAACTTTTGTGTCTCTTTAACTCTTCTCAAGAGCACAGTCTACCTTGTCTGCACCCTTTCCCCGCACCCCTGGCACCCTCGCAGTGTCTCTGGCTTCCTTACCTGACTGTCCTGTCCTCTCAGGTGAGATGGTACGGCAGGCCCGCATCCTAGCCCAAGCCACCTCTGACCTGGTCAATGCCATCAAGGCCGATGCTGAGGGGGAGAGCGACCTGGAGAATTCCCGAAAGCTATTAAGCGCCGCTAAGATCCTGGCTGACGCCACGGCCAAGATGGTGGAGGCTGCCAAGGTACAAAGCCTTCTGTGCACAATCCCAGACTGAGACCTGAAAGGAAGTAGAAAGGTCCAGAGGGGTTACCCTTTCCTGATGGAAGAGACCCAGGAAAAGCAGGGAATACATGAGAACAAAGAGAAGCGCTCAAGAAGTAAATGCGCCCCAGGCATCCGGTGGATGGCGGCCCAGGCTTTGAGCCAGCATGCCGCTGCCCCTTTTTCTTCCCACAAGTCCAAAGTCTGCTGTCCTTACTTTCCCCTACTTTGCTACCCGCTTCTTAATTACGCTTCTGTCTCTCCTGGGAATGCACAGAAGCATTCAGTCCTCAGCAAGGCAGGGGGACACGGACACAGGGTGCAGAAGACTGTCAGGAAGAAGCAGGAAGCTCTCACACTCCCTGGGCTGTGGCGTTCTTCAGCTCGCAGGAGTAACCAGGTCCCCTGATGTGGTTTTTGAGATCCCAGCTCTAAACTTTGTCCCCACCCCATCCCAGAGAGCCCCCCTCACCCCCATTTGCTAGTGGCATCTTGTGGGGAGTAGGGAAAGACACATGCCTCCTTCCCTCAAGAGGGACAGAAGCAATAGTTCCACCTAAAGAGGGTCCAAAGGGAATCCAGGGCCCCCTACACCTCCCTCTTGCCTGCCCGAGGCAGCTCATCTCAGCTGCAGTTACGTTTAGCGCGGAGAGTTAGAAATGACTTGAGGAGGGGCGCCTGGGTGTCTCAGTGGGTTAAAGCCTCTGCCTTCGGCTCAGGTCATGATCTCAGGGTCCTGGGATCGAGCCCCGCATCAGGATCTCTGCTCAGCAGGGAGCCTGCTTCCTCCTCTCTCTCTCTGCCTGCCTCTCTGCCTCCTTGTGATCTCTCTGTCAAATAAATAAATAAAATCTTTAAAAAAAAAAAAAAAAGGAAAGAAATGACTTGAGGAAAATGTTTGAGTCTAGAGGGGTCCGAGCAGAGCTTATTTGGGGTGCACAGGGACACTGAGTGAGGACTGTCTTTCCGCTTCTCTCAGGGAGCAGCTGCCCACCCTGACAGTGAGGAGCAGCAGCAACGGCTGCGGGAAGCGGCTGAGGGGCTGCGCATGGCAACCAACGCGGCTGCTCAGAACGCCATCAAGAAGAAGCTGGTGCAGCGTCTGGAGGTGAGGCTGGGAGGGGAACGTGGAGCAAGGGTGTGGGCGCCATGGGAGGAATGACGGCGGGAAGGAGGAACGTACAGAGAGAGACTCGAGCAGTATCTCCTCGTGGGCTAGCACAGCCAGGGTGGGCCAGAGGCCGAGTAGGGCACTGCCTGGGCCTTGTCCTAATGTTCTGTCCTCACAGCACGCAGCCAAGCAGGCTGCGGCCTCAGCCACACAGACCATCGCTGCAGCCCAGCACGCAGGCTCCACCCCCAAGGCCTCTGCCGGTCCCCAGCCACTGCTGGTGCAGAGCTGCAAGGTGAGACTCAGTGGGAGGAGGTGAGGAGGGACTTTCCCCCCCGGTCTGTGGCAAGGCAGCTCTCATGATGTTTTCCCCCACAGGCTGTGGCAGAACAAATTCCACTGCTGGTGCAGGGCGTCCGAGGGAGCCAGGCTCAGCCTGACAGTCCCAGTGCTCAGCTGGCCCTCATTGCTGCAAGCCAGAGCTTTCTGCAGGCAAGGCACCCTCTCCCACCTCTCAGACAAGACCCTTCCCACCCTCTGAGCCCCCAAGATCGCCTACTGTGTAAAGCTCCACCAATAGGCTCCTTCCCGGATGGAGCCACGGCAGTCCCCATGCCCTCACCAGCATCAGTCCGTGTACCCAAGCAGATGGTACATTCATCTGCCCGCCTGTTCCCCAACAGCCAGGTGGGAAGATGGTGGCCGCTGCGAAGGCATCAGTGCCAACAATCCAGGACCAGGCTTCGGCCATGCAGCTGAGTCAGTGTGCTAAAAATCTTGGTACCGCCTTGGCGGAACTTCGCACTGCTGCCCAGAAGGTATGGGAGCTGGCGGCTTTGGAAAGTGAGGGGAGGGGCGCCTAGGGCGCAGCCAGTTAAGCATCTGACTCTTGATTTCGGCTCAGATCATGATCTCAGGCTCATGAGATCAGGCCCCATGTCAGGCTCCACGCTCAGCGCAAAGTCTGCTTAAGTTTCTCTCTCCCTCTCTCCCTCCCTGCTGTGTGTGCGTGCCCATGTGTATGCTCTCTTTCTCAAATAAGTAAGTCTTAAAAAAAAGAAAGAGAATGAGGGTGGAGTTCTGGGATGATGGGGAGTCTGCAGAACCACCTAAAACGGGTACTTGTGTAACCTGGGGTATCACTGAGACACAGCAGTACCTCCTGTATCCAAAACCCCTTATCATTGTAGGCTCAGGAAGCGTGTGGACCTTTGGAGATGGATTCTGCCTTAAGTGTGGTACAGAATCTAGAGAGAGACCTGCAGGAAGTGAAGGCAGCAGCTCGAGATGGCAAGCTTAAACCCTTACCTGGAGAGACTGTAAGTATTCTTAATACTTCTTGAGTGCCTGGGTGGCTCAGTCAGTTAAGCGTCTGCCTTCGGCTCATGTCATGATCCAAAGGTCCTAGAATCGAGCCCTACATCGGGCTCCTTGCTCAGCGGGAAGCTGCTTCTCCCTCTGCCTGCTGCACCCCCTGCTTGTGTACGCTCTCTCACTCTCTCTCTCTCTCTCTCTCTCAAATAAATAAATAAAATCTTATTTAAAAAAAAAAAAACCAAACTCTCATCCTTAATTAAATGCTGAGGTTTTCTTTCCCACCTGTACTCCAGAGCTACCCAAAACCTTCATTTAAACTGCCAGCTGATCCCAACTAGCTTCTCAAGGTCCCATTTCCCAGTTCTTTCTGCCCCTGAGTCTCCCACCTCATCCCTAGATGGAGAAATGTGCCCAGGACCTGGGTAACAGCACCAAAGCAGTGAGCTCTGCCATTGCCCAGCTGCTGGGGGAGGTCGCCCAGGGCAATGAGAATTATGCAGGTATGTGGAGGGGCAGGGGAACAGGAGCTGAAGGAGGGATGGCGCTAACCAAGGAAGCCGTGGGGATTGAGGCCTGGCCGTAAAGGCATCTTTTCCCTTCATCTGCCCAGGGATCGCAGCTCGGGACGTGGCAGGTGGGCTGCGATCCCTGGCCCAGGCCGCTCGGGGTGTAGCTGCCCTGACGTCAGATCCCGCAGTGCAGGCCATTGTGCTTGATACCGCCAGCGACGTTCTGGACAAGGCCAGCAGCCTCATCGAGGAAGCAAAAAAGGCAGCTGGCCATCCCGGGGACCCTGAGAGCCAGCAGCGGCTTGCCCAGGTCAGGTCTGGGGAAGAGGCCACTTACCCCATGGCCCAGCCTGACTGGCGCTGAGTCTCATCCACACTGATAGGCCCCTTCCCAGGTCTGCTCTTGACAACTCCTGTCTGGATTCCATCATTTCCCTCAGTATTGGGAGGAGGGTCTCAGTCAGCCTGAGGCAGGGGCCTCACTGAACACTGGGTTCGAGACAGTTCGATCACTATCACTTGACACCTTAACTTCAGCCCCTTCAGCTGCACACCCCCTTTCCTCTTCACTTTTGGAGGCATTAGGACATGTCCCCATGAGCGGAGGAGGGGCTCTCCCAAATTGTTTCCATTTTGGCAACACCTGTCTCCTTTTCCACCTCAGGTGGCTAAAGCAGTGACCCAGGCCCTGAACCGCTGTGTCAGCTGCCTGCCTGGCCAGCGAGATGTGGACAATGCCCTGCGAGCAGTGGGAGACGCCAGCAAGCGACTCCTGAGTGACTCGGTAGGAAGACCAAGGTTGTAGGGGGCACGTAGGAGCTGAAGAATTCCCAAGCTTCTCCTTCCACCTCTAGACCTCTCCTTGACCTTGACTTCCCAGATTTACCCTCTTTCATTACTCCCAGGCTCTGTGCCCACCTCCCAGCACTCCTTGACCAAACTCTCCCTCGCATCGTTCCCCATGCTCACTTCTGACTTTCTGACTTTCTGACCCTGCAGCTTCCCCCCAGCACCGGGACGTTTCAAGAAGCTCAGAGCCGGTTGAATGAGGCTGCTGCTGGGCTGAATCAGGCAGCCACAGAACTGGTACAGGCGTCTCGGGGAACCCCCCAGGACCTGGCTCGAGCCTCGGGTCGATTTGGACAGGACTTCAGCACCTTCCTGGAAGCTGGTGTGGAGATGGCTGGACAGGCCCCGGTATGAAAAGGCACAGGGTCTAGCTCGGGTTCGGCAAGTGGTGCCTGTGTGACTGACTGCTCAGTCCTGACCTCTGCCTGCCTCCTTCCCCCTCCCCCGGCCCCTCCCTAGTCTCTAGCAACATTTGAGTGTTTGGGACAGAAGAGCCCCTTTAGAGACAGATAAAAAAGGACTGACTGGACAATGTGTTGACCTTTTCACCTTCAACAGAGCCAGGAGGACCGGGCCCAGGTCGTGTCCAACTTGAAGGGCATCTCTATGTCTTCAAGCAAACTCCTTCTGGCTGCCAAGGCCCTGTCCACAGACCCTGCTGCCCCCAACCTGAAGAGTCAACTGGCTGCAGCTGCCCGGTAAGTAGGAGCTGGGAAGCCCCGCCCTGCAGTGTTGAAGAGACTGGGGCAGGGGGTGGGGGGGAACATTTCATGAGAAGCCCCAGCTTAAGAGTAGTTACACACAGAAGAGAAACAGACACTTCACATGCATAGAGGACCCAAAACTGATGACCTGTGCATGCATCCACTCCACTTCCTGTTCCTCCCAGGGCGGTGACCGACAGCATCAACCAGCTCATCACCATGTGCACCCAGCAGGCGCCGGGCCAGAAAGAGTGTGACAATGCCCTGCGGGAACTGGAGGTGGGCACTTGGCAGGCTGAGTGGTGTGGAGGCTGAGGAAGGTATCCTGGGTTTAGGCGGGGAAGCAGGTGTCTTGAGTCCTACTTTGTCCTCCCCCTCTACAGACTGTCCGGGAACTCCTAGAGAACCCAGTCCAGCCCATCAATGACATGTCGTACTTCGGCTGCCTAGACAGTGTGATGGAGAACTCAAAGGTAAATGCAGTAAGGCGCCCAGGAGGGCGGGGGGCAGGAAGATGGGGTGAACCGGGGCTCCTCTGCCCCTCTGAGGATAGGGGCGGACTCTTCTGACAGCCTCTGTTCCTCAGGTACTGGGTGAGGCCATGACTGGCATCTCCCAAAACGCCAAGAACGGAAACCTGCCAGAGTTCGGGGAAGCCATCGCCACAGCCTCCAAGGCCCTCTGTGGCTTCACCGAGGCAGCCGCACAGGTTATTCCCCTGCGACGGTCCCTGAACGGTCCCCTGCTTTCCCTCCCCCACCTCCTCAACAGCCTGACGCTCCTGTAGATAACCAAGAAGTGATGTATGCAAAACCAGCTCTGTGGAAACTGAGTTTCTTTCCCCTCCTCAGTGGAGATGTTTGTCAGCAACCACAGAGTACCAATAGTACTGGTCGCTGAACCCCTGGTACCTTGGGCTATGATGACACCCTCCGGTCATGGGCCCTTGTCCAGCCCTGGGTTTCGTGGTATATGCTGATTAGCATATGCACGTCCTTTTTCACAGTCTCTAGTCTCTCTTTCACAGAGACTACATTTCCAGTTAATTGAGTCACCACTTAGCTTTGCCTTTTTATACAATTATGAAATATAAAATAACCTGTTAGCTGTGACTATTTTGCTTTTGGTACATGAACCCTTAAGGCAGACCGGCTCGAGAGTTCATCTCAGTCTGTTTTCCTGAAAACCTTCCATCCCGCTCTCCCATTCTCCATCACCTCCCTTTGCCCTGTTCTGTTGGGTGGACTATTCTATATGTTGTGACTTCTGGAAAAGCATAAAGAAGAACAAGCAGAGTGACCACGTGTTGAAGTATAAATCAAACCTTCTGATGTTCTTCTAATCATAAAAAACCGTTGGCGGCCATTATACCCATCCTTTCCCTCTCTCCAAATCCCCGAAGCTTGGAGGTGTTGAGAATACAGTGACCCTAACAACCGGCACAGGTTTTGAACTCTTGCAAAGGGGCTTTGGGTGTGTGCCACATGTATGTGCCTGCCAGGGGGGTTTTCAAACCTTTCTGACTTCTACTTAAGTAAGGAGTCCTTTTTACCTTATGGTCCCCCAGATACACATCTACACAGAAGTCTAACGAAATCCTTACCATGTGGGGCACCTGGGTGGTTCAGTCATTGGGCATCTGCCTTCGGGTCGGGTCATGATCCCAGGGTTGTGGGATCGAGGCCTGCTTCTCCCTCTCCCTCTGCCTCTGCTTACGTTCCTCTCTGTCTCTTTCCCTCTGCCAAATACATGAGAAAAATCTTTAAAAAAACACAAAACAAAACCCTTACCACGTGGTTTTCCTTTTTTTTCTTTTTTACTCTTTTAACCTTCTGAAATGTTCAACCACATTTAACAAAGCAGGAGAGGTTTTTTCCTTTTTTGTAGTGTTACTGTTATTTGTTAATATACCACCACTCGCATAGGACCCTGGCTACCAAACTTACCCCTACTGTCCTTTGTCCCCACTGTCACTAGGCTGTCCACTGAGAGACAGTCTTTCTTCCTCACCCCACCCTCACCCCCCTCTCTCTCCAGGCTGCATATCTGGTGGGGGTCTCTGATCCCAACAGCCAAGCTGGGCAGCAAGGACTGGTGGAGCCCACGCAGTTCGCCCGTGCAAACCAGGCAATTCAGATGGCCTGTCAGAGCCTGGGGGAGCCTGGCTGTACGCAGGCCCAGGTAACTTAAGGGAGCAGGTACTATGGTCAAGACTGCGAAACGGTGCCTGGCCAGGATGGACTGGCCCAAGAGAGAGTTGTGGGAGATGTGGGGGGTGCATCTCTGACCTTCCACACACAGCTTCTCTGGGGGTAATTGTCTTTTCCTGCCATGTTTCTTGTCACTCTTAGTCACTGCTAAGTTCAGAACTTCTCTGTGGCTGTTCACTCTCTTCCTTACCCTCCTGCAGCTTCTCCATCAGCGTGTCTGTCTTCCATCTCCCCCTTCCGACACCTTGTTCATCTTTGGGTATCTCTGTCTCCCAAATCTTCACTTCTCAGGTGACTCCATCTTTCCTAATTAGACTTCCAGAGGTCTTGCTCTCCCTCCCTCACCCCTCAGTAGGCTCCCGCCTAGGTGTGTACACTTCCCTCCTGCCCTCAGGGTGGCTCTGCCACGTGTCTTGTCTCCACAGGTGCTCTCCGCAGCCACCATTGTGGCCAAGCACACCTCTGCGTTGTGTAACAGCTGCCGCCTGGCCTCTGCTCGAACCGCCAATCCTACTGCCAAGCGCCAGTTCGTGCAGTCGGCCAAGGAGGTGGCCAACAGCACAGCCAATCTTGTCAAGACTATCAAGGTTGTCAGTTTTTGAAATTCCCAGCCTCCCTCTGACCTGTCCCGTCTCCTGTCCCCTAGTCCCTGCATCAGTTCCTGAGGCCTTTGGCCGCAGCCCATCTGCCTGAGCCCAAGCCCTTTCGTGTCCATACTGGTCATCCCCAGCCTCTCCCCACGCCCCCAGCCCAGGAGAGCTGGGCTTCACCTCCTTTGCCTGCAGTCAGTCCTGAGGGCCTGTCACTCCTACTTCCAGGCGCTTGATGGAGCTTTCACAGAAGAGAACCGTGCCCAGTGCCGAGCAGCAACAGCCCCTCTGTTGGAGGCCGTGGACAATCTGAGTGCCTTTGCATCCAACCCTGAGTTCTCCAGCATCCCTGCCCAGATCAGCCCTGAGGTGAGGCAGTGTGAAGGGAGAACCGATGGGCCGGCTGCCCTCTCATCTTTGCAGGAGTCTTGAGACTCCCCTCCCTGCCTCCTCTCTCCCCAGGGCCGGGCTGCCATGGAGCCCATTGTGATCTCTGCCAAGACAATGCTGGAGAGTGCCGGGGGCCTAATCCAGACAGCCCGGGCACTCGCAGTCAATCCCCGGGACCCCCCACGCTGGTCGGTGCTGGCTGGCCACTCCCGGACCGTCTCAGATTCCATCAAGAAGCTCATTACAAGCATGAGGTATTGCAGGGGTAGAGAACCAGTGTGACTCAGGAACATACACAGTAGCGGAACGGCAGGGAGGGTGGGTAGTGCAATTAGATGGGATAGTGTTGGAAGAGATCTGTTGTCCAAGATTTGGGGGATATGGGAAAAGCTAGACTAGCCTTGTTTTCAAGGACTGTTCTTGGTGTGGGAGCCTATGATATGTCCACAGGGACAAGGCTCCAGGGCAGCTGGAGTGCGAGACAGCCATTGCAGCTCTGAACAGCTGTATGCGGGACCTAGACCAGGCTTCCCTCGCTGCAGTCAGCCAACAGCTTGCTCCCCGGGAGGGAATCTCTCAAGAGGTAAGGGGGAAATGGGTTATACGAAAGCTTGCCTCTGGGAAGAGAGATGGCAGACTGGAGAAGGATGGGGGAATCCGGGAGTGTGCCTCACAGAGACGTCAGGGGTATGGGAGGAACACGTCCAGGGTAGTGAGTGAGTTCAGTATGGAAAGAAGTAGCAGGCCCTTTTCCAGGTCGCAGTCAGGGCTCAAATTCGCTTCTCTCCCAGGCCTTGCACACTCAGATGCTCACTGCAGTGCAGGAGATCTCCCACCTTATCGAGCCGCTGGCCAGTGCTGCACGGGCTGAAGCCTCCCAGTTGGGACACAAGGTACCTAGAGAGACAAGTGGGGAGTTCCAGGGCAGGGCAAGCGAGTGTTCCTGGCGCAGCTGACCTCCACTCAAACCCCTCGCCTCAGGTGTCCCAGATGGCCCAATACTTTGAGCCCCTCACCCTGGCTGCGGTGGGTGCTGCCTCCAAGACCCTGAGCCACCCGCAGCAGATGGCGCTCCTGGACCAGACTAAAACCTTGGCTGAGTCAGCCTTGCAGTTGCTATACACAGCCAAGGAGGCTGGCGGGAACCCCAAGGTACCAGGAGTGGGAGGGAGGGGCTGCTACTAGGAAGAGGTCAGAGAAGCAGGACCACCACAGCGCCCCTCTGCTCACTCACTCTGCCCCCGCAGCAAGCGGCTCACACCCAGGAGGCCCTGGAGGAGGCTGTGCAGATGATGACAGAGGCTGTAGAGGACCTGACGACAACCCTCAATGAGGCAGCCAGCGCTGCTGGGGTGGTTGGCGGCATGGTGGACTCCATCACCCAGGCCATCAACCAGGTTAGAGTCCGGGGTGCCTATGGTCAGAGGCCCCCTGAGCCAGGGCCCCTGAGCTCAGTGTCAGAGACCCTGATAATCTTTCTCCTTCCCTATTCTGACCCCTCAGCTAGACGAAGGACCAATGGGTGAACCAGAAGGTTCTTTTGTGGATTACCAGACAACTATGGTGCGGACAGCCAAGGCCATTGCTGTCACCGTTCAAGAGATGGTGAGTTTAGGAGAATATAACAAGGCTACCCCCCGGGGACCTTAGTGTAGGCATAACTTTACTTCTTCTTGTCACCAGATAACCAAGTCAAACACCAGCCCTGAAGAGCTTGGCCCTCTTGCTAACCAGCTGACCAGTGACTATGGCCGCCTGGCCTCCCAGGCCAAGCCTGCAGCTGTGGCTGCTGAGAATGAAGAGGTAAACGTGGGGGCAGCTGCCATGAAGGCCTGCCCCCTGCCCCTCATAGAAAATCCCAGTGGCAGGCCCCTTGTTCCCATCAGGTCAGCCTCTGGGGCTGTCCCACCCTTATTCTGTCTAGCCGCCTTTAAGAAAGGGGAACATCCCCTCAGGGCCACTCTGCTAAAGAGTGATCAGGGATCGTGTAGGGACAGGATCAAAGTCACAGGGATAGAGGAGACAGCCGACAATCTAGAGATTTCCTGGTCTGCCAACATCCCTCTGGGACTGTGGCTGCTTCTCTGCTATTCTGCAGGTCTGTAATCTCTTCTTAGTTCTTCCCTGTAGCAGGCCCATGAAGTTCTTCCTTCCCTAAGCTCCCGGCTTTCCAAGAAAGCAAGTAATTGGATCTTACTACCACACCTAATCCCCAGCCTCATACCCCTCCACATCCAGGCCAAATTGTAATCCGTGGCCCTCTGATTCAAATACCCCAGCATAAAGTGCTTCTTCCCCACCTCCTCACTGTGCTTAACATAATCCTCACCAGTTGGTGCCTACATGCTATTATTTTCCATGTGTAGGAGGTGACCTCCTGCCTGAAGGATATGAAACAGGAAATCTGCGTGCTGGGCACTTTTTCTCACCGCCCTTTTAGTCTACGATGCATGTTCTGTTAGGTCCTTCGTGACTCCTCCAAGCACAATGGAGGTCCCTGAGTGCTTTTTGTAAAGCCCCTCTCCCTTTCCCATCCACCTGCAGATAGGTGCCCACATCAAGCACCGTGTGCAGGAGCTGGGGCACGGCTGTGCCGCTCTAGTTACCAAGGCAGGCGCCCTGCAGTGCAGCCCCAGCGACGCCTACACCAAGAAGGAGCTCATAGAGTGTGCCCGGAGAGTCTCCGAGAAGGTGACTGAGCTCATCACTGTGGACTGGGGCCCTGGCTCCCCAGCCCTGCGACCCTTCCCATCCTCTTCCTATCTTCCCAGCCCCCTCCTCCATCCCATCTCCCCAGCACAAATGACCTTCCCCTTCCATAAGGCACTGACCGGAGTCACCATGTTCCTTTCCTCCCCCAGGTCTCCCACGTGCTGGCTGCGCTCCAGGCCGGGAATCGGGGCACACAGGCCTGCATCACGGCCGCCAGCGCAGTGTCCGGCATCATCGCTGACCTTGACACCACCATCATGTTCGCTACCGCTGGCACCCTTAATCGTGAGGGAGCCGAGACTTTCGCTGACCACCGGTGAGGAGGGAACTGGACCTCCCAGATGCAGGGTGGGGTGTGGGGCCAGAAGAGGCTGGAGGAGCTAAGGGAGGTCTGTGAAGGGCTGACTGAGCTGGGCCCTCCCTCAGGGAGGGCATTCTGAAGACTGCAAAGGTGTTGGTAGAAGACACCAAGGTCCTGGTGCAGAACGCGGCCGGGAGCCAGGAGAAGTTAGCACAGGCTGCCCAGTCCTCGGTGGCCACCATCACTCGCCTCGCCGACGTGGTCAAGCTGGGCGCAGCCAGCCTGGGAGCCGAGGACCCTGAGACGCAGGTATCCACCTGACTGATGCCCCTACTTCTGGCCAGACCCACTCACCACCTGTTCCCCGGTTCCCTCCCACGGACCGGAGCCTCTGCTCTCTCACGCAGGTGGTGCTGATCAACGCAGTGAAAGATGTGGCGAAAGCCCTGGGAGACCTCATCAGCGCAACAAAGGCTGCAGCGGGCAAAGTTGGGGACGACCCTGCTGTGTGGCAGCTCAAGAACTCGGCCAAGGTTGGAGGGGAAGGAGCGCAACATCAGGAGTGGGGGCGGCTGGCTGTGCTGCCTCCAGTTCCTTAACATGACCCCCTGTCCAAAACCTCGGATGCCCGCAGGTGATGGTGACCAATGTGACGTCGCTGCTCAAGACCGTGAAAGCCGTGGAAGATGAGGCCACCAAAGGCACACGGGCCCTGGAGGCAACCACAGAACACATACGTCAGGAGCTGGCGGTGAGCGAGGGTCTGGGGCACCAGGGACTTGGGTCTGAGAGGGATCGTGACACACTATGAATCTATATTTCACATATTTCCACAGACATGTAAACAGTCACACTTATTCTCCTCACGCACTGCCACACTTCTTAAGTGAGCCGTGCTAGTGTCTGTCCCCTCCTCGCCTACTTCTCAGTTGTTAGCATTTGACACCTGCCTTCTCCCACCCTCCCGCTTTCCCCGCCACCTGGGTCCTCCAAGCTGCCACATTCAGTGGCCTCTTCTTGGCCTTCATCTTCTTCAGACATTTCAAAATCATCTGACTTGGTAAACAAGCCTCTCTGGAATTTTCTCTTCCTCGGGCCTCCTGACAGCAGCTTTTGTCTCGCTTCTCCAGCACGTCTTCCGTGGCGTCAGCCAGCCACCTTCGGCCTAGCACGTGCCAAGTCTGGCCCAAACTGGTGCAGATCGCCTGCTTTCTCTGTCCTCTAACACACTTCCACGGGCGTTCTCTAGCAAGTTGGCTTCAGTTCTGAGTTTAGTTATTGTCCGCTGCCTGATGGACCACCGAATGCCAGGCCTCCCCACTTCTGGCCAGCATGCCACTTCCTCTTAGAGTGGTAGCCGCCTCCAGCTGTGCAGAGTCCTCTCAGTCACCTGCGACTTCCTGGTCTCGTTCCCCGAGCTGGGCCATTGCTTGTCCTCCCAGTGCCCTCCTTTCCTGTCCCCCTGTGGGGACCGTGGTTGGAATCTCACCCACTCTCCCTCACTGTGACTGCTGCGGGTTTTCTGCCTGGGACTCTGCTGGCCTTCGGTCACTGCCATTCGCGTCTCGCTCATTTCTGAATTCACCTTTCTGATACAGTCCTTGGCGATGCCCAAACTGAAACTCTTAACTTTCTGCCTCCTAAACCTGATCATTCCCTCGTCTTTCCCTTCTCGGTCAGTGGCACATTTTAATAACTCAGATCCTAAAGGCAGGATATATATAGCTGTAATGGTCGTTTTTCTCTCATTGCTCACATCTAAGCGCATTGCCAGGATGTGTCAGCGCTCCCTCCCAGTGGCTCTCATTTTCTCTTTTCCCCATCCCCACCACCTCCACCTGTCCAGACCATCACCAGTCCTTTGGTGTATTTACACCACAGCCTCCATCTGCTCTGCCCCCTCCCTCACCCCTCTGATGTGCTCTCTGTACACAAGAGCCATAGAATATAAACCAGGTTATGTCACTTCACTGTTTAAAACCCTTTAGTGAGTGTCCTGGCGTCTAAGGCAAAATCCACACTCCTTACCATCGCCTTCCAAGCCCGATGGCTCCTTCCAACCTCCCCCATCTGCTCATCCCCCTCTTCCCCCTTGCGAAGCCCCAGTCCCTGCACTCTGTCCCTCCCTTCCTGCTGCAGGCCCTTGCACTTGCTTTACTCCAGCTTTTTGAATATCTGGCTTCTTCCAGTCCTTCAGGCTGCAGCTTAAATGTCCTCTCCTCAGAGGCGCCTGGCTGGCTCAATCGGTGGAACATGCAGTGCTTGATCTCAGGGCTGTGAGTTCGAGCCCCACTTTGGGTATAGAGATTACTTAAAAAAAAAATAAAATCTTAAAATCTAAAAAAGCCCTCTCCTCAGAGAGGCTTCCCCAGCCACCTATCTGAGAAAGGACCTGCTTTATATTTTTCTTTTTTTTTTTAAGGTTTTATTTATTTATTTGCCAGAGAGAGGGAAAACACAAGCAGAGGGAGTGGCAGGCAGAGGGAGAAGCATATTCTCCACTGAGCAGGGAACCCAATGCGGGACTCAGTCCCAAGACCCAAGGATCATGACCTGAGCTGAAGGCAGGCACTTAACCCACTGAGCCACCTAGGCATACCTTTTTTTTTTTTTTTTTTAGAAAAATTTTATTTATTCATGGACCTCATTTTTATTTCTCAGCACGGCACTCTCTTTTTTTCCTTCACAGTCCCGTTTAGTCTTTCGTTTTTCTGCTTGTTTACCTGTTTACTGTCTGTTGAAAACGATAGTGTAAACTTCATGAGAACAAGGGCCTTGTCTCATTTATTCCTCACTGCACTCCTAGCACCTCACACAGAATCTACCACCTGCTGACTTGTAATAATTTGCTGGATAAACATGTACATCAAAATATTTTTTTTACTTATTATGTAAAATTCTAAGTTTCTTGGTCCGATATTCAAGGCCCCAACAACCTTTTCTCCACCATCCCTATAATTCTAGAACATTTCTTGATACTCTCTCACTTGACATCCTGGTTATTCGTTGCCCCCTGTCTACCGAAAATGCCCGCCTGTTATCTAGGTCTCTTAAGACCCAGCCCCTTGCCCCACCTCTGCCACTCACCCCCTTCAAGGCTTCTCTATAGTTTAGGAATGAAAACCCAGCTCAAAGATACATCTTAAATTTCAAACAAATAAACTCTCCCCAATGGGTCAGAGATGACTCAGCAGTCTTACGTTAACTATGATGTGTGAACTTCTCCAAGGACCTGATATACAATAAGTACTCAGTGAACGCCTGTTATCAATTCTGTGGATGAATGGACCAGATTATACAAGTAGAGGGCAACACTGTCTTAAGTCTCACTCACTGTACAATTTTTCTTCTTGTTCGACCCCCAACAGGTCTTCTGTTCCCCAGAGCCACCTGCCAAGACCTCCACCCCAGAAGATTTTATTCGCATGACCAAGGGTATCACCATGGCAACAGCCAAGGCTGTTGCAGCTGGCAACTCCTGTCGCCAGGAGGACGTCATTGCCACAGCTAATCTGAGTCGTCGCGCTATCGCAGATATGCTTCGGGCTTGCAAGGTAGAAACCCCAATAGCAAGGCGGAAGTCTGAGGCGGTGCAGCAGCTTTAGGGCAGAGCATGGGAGGGAAGAAAGGGCAGGGGCTCTGGGGTCCTGGAGCTCTTTGGGATCCTAACGCTAACTCTGTGGGTTAGGAAGCAGCTTACCACCCAGAAGTGGCCCCTGATGTGCGGCTTCGGGCCCTGCACTATGGCCGGGAGTGTGCCAACGGCTACCTGGAACTGCTGGACCACGTGCTGCTGGTAAGGAAGGCGGGCGTGTTCTGCTTCCCACCAGCTTCCCTGAATACAGTCCTCTCCCTGTGTGCTTCTCACCCAGTTCTTGATTCGTTCGTTCACATCTCCCCACCCCACTTTCTATTTCCCAAATCTGTTCTCATTCCCAAGCCTCCCTTCCACTGGGGCCCCATCATTCTTAGCATCTTTGGTTTTCCCGCTCACCTCTTTTTTTTCATTTCTCTTATCTCCTCTCTTCCCTCCTGAATGCCCCCTTCTCTACCTTCGTCGTCTCTTCTTTCTCATTTCATCATTCTCCTTGCTCCTTGTCAGCCGGTGAGTGACACACCGCCCCACGGTCTTCACCACGTGTGCAGTGTGGGGCCGGAACCACACCTTAAGTGGCAGCTTAGGGTTTGAGGGCTGTAGTGAGTCGTCCCGGCCGGGGGCGGGGGTCACGGTTGGGCTGTTTCATAGCCCTAGTAGAAGCTAAGATCTGATGCTTCCTGCTCCCTGGCCTCTCTTCCCCAGACTCTACAGAAGCCAAGCCCAGAACTGAAGCAACAGTTGACGGGACACTCAAAGCGTGTGGCTGGTTCAGTCACTGAGCTCATCCAGGCTGCAGAGGCCATGAAGGGTAAGCAGTGACCAGGGGCCGGGGGGAAGGACACCCTTTGTCGTAAGGAGATCTCTGCCTCCTGCTTGGGCTGCTCTGAGCTGGCCTCTGCCCACAGTCCCCACAGGTGCCAGGCCCCACGTGCTGCCCAGTGCTCCTGACCTCCCTGCTCTGCCTTAGCCCTTTTCTTCGTCCCTTCACCCCACTAGGAACAGAATGGGTGGACCCAGAGGACCCCACAGTCATCGCTGAGAATGAGCTCCTGGGAGCTGCAGCCGCCATAGAGGCTGCGGCCAAAAAGCTGGAGCAGCTGAAGCCTCGGGCCAAACCCAAGGTCAGTCCTCCCCTGTCCCTCTTCCTGCCCCTCCTACTGGCAGTGTCCCCACCTTCACTTTGCATCTCTCTCTGCAACCTTTGTCTGTCTGTTGTAGGAGGCAGATGAGTCCCTAAACTTTGAGGAGCAGATCCTAGAAGCTGCCAAGTCCATCGCGGCAGCCACCAGCGCCCTGGTAAAGGCGGCGTCAGCTGCCCAGAGGGAACTGGTGGCCCAAGGGAAGGTACGTACTTGGACGCCAAGGAGAATGGGCCCAGCAGCCACTTTGCTGTCCATCCTCAAGTTGATGGGGGGCTTTTACACACCCCGGAGAGCACAGGTCTGAGTAGGCCCTCCTCTTTCCTCCACAGGTGGGCGCCATTCCAGCCAATGCACTGGATGATGGGCAGTGGTCCCAGGGCCTCATTTCTGCTGTGAGTACACAATACCCACTAGGTCCCTCAGCTAGGGAGGCTTGAGAAGGCCGGAGAGGGGAAGGACCAGGGCAAGAGGCATATTCTAATCTAATCCTCCTCACCTCAGGCCCGGATGGTGGCTGCAGCCACCAACAATCTGTGTGAAGCCGCCAATGCGGCTGTACAAGGCCACGCCAGCCAGGAGAAGCTCATCTCCTCAGCCAAGCAGGTGGCCGCCTCCACAGCCCAGCTCCTTGTGGCCTGCAAGGTCAAGGCCGACCAGGACTCGGAGGCAATGAAACGACTTCAGGTGAGGAACCCTGACCATCTGATGGTACCTTGGGCTGTGCTGCTTTAAACCGTTACCCCGACATGTGCTTCTCTGTGAGGGAGTGGGGCGACTCGCTCAGCTGAGTTCCCAGCCTCCTGCTGCCTTCTCTCTGCGCAGGCTGCCGGCAACGCAGTGAAGCGAGCCTCGGATAACCTGGTGAAGGCAGCACAGAAGGCCGCAGCCTTTGAAGACCAAGAGAATGAGACAGTGGTAGTGAAGGAGAAGATGGTTGGGGGCATTGCCCAGGTGAGCTTTGCCCCAGACCCTCCACAGGACACTGCCAGGGCCCCGGCGACCCCGCACCCTAAGGCACAGACTTCTAAACCAAGCCCCTGCTCTCCATCCCTCAGATCATTGCCGCACAGGAAGAGATGCTTCGGAAGGAACGAGAGCTAGAAGAGGCGCGGAAGAAGCTGGCACAGATTCGGCAACAACAGTATAAGTTCCTGCCTTCAGAGCTTCGGGACGAGCACTAGGGCAGCCGCTTCTGTTTAATGCAGACCCAGCCCAGAGACTGTGCCTGCCACTACCAAAGCCTTCTGGGCTGTCGGGCCCCACCCGCCCAACCCCAGCACTCCCCAAAGTGCCTGCCAAACCCCGGGCCTGGTCCACCCAGTCCCGCTGCACATCCCCTGTCCCATCCCTGATTCCAAGTGCCTTCATGCCCTAGGGCCCCCTAAGTGCCTGCCCCTCCCTAGAGTATTAACGCTCCAAGAGTATTAACGCCGCTATACCTCAGTCTGAACCTGCCAGGGCTCCTGCCCGCTCCACCCTGCCAACAGCTGCCAGCCAGTCCCCACAGCCTTGGCTCTCCTCCTCCTTTTTTGATACTGCCTGCCCCCACCCCCAGCTACCTTGGGGGCCACGGGGTTGTAAGCCCCAAACAGGTCATGCTCCAATAAAGGTGATTCTGCCTGCAACCTCTGCATGGCTTTATGAGGAGGTGGGGGAGTCCCCTCAGGGAAAGAGGGTGTGGAGGAAAGAATGCGATTCAGTTCTATCACCAACGTCATCTGGCTCAGAAATGGGCTGGGGACACGTTGTGGCATTCTGCCCCCTGCGGCCCCTTCTTCCTGCTTGTACCCAGATCCCCAAAGTCACCATAGTTCGGAAGCTGAGAAGTCCTATTCCTGTTGTCCCCTAGCACACCGGCCAGTGCCTATGCCTCACCAAGTGTCATTCTTTGGCTGGGACAGCAGCTGCCACTGCTCTTTGTGGCTACCAGGGACACTCTGTTCTTCATAACTGCTCAAAGTATTTGAACAAATCCAGTTCCTGCCCAAATTCAAAGTTTGGTTTTTTTTTTTTTAAGATTTTATTTATTTATTTGACAGAGAGATCACAAGTAGGCAGAGAGGCTGGCAGAGAGAGACGGGGAAGCAGGCTCCCCGCTGAGCAGAGAGCCTGATGCGGGGCTTGATCCCAGGACCCTGAGACCATGACCTGAGCCAAAGACAGAGGCTTAACCCACTGAGCCACCCCAGGCGCCCCATCAAATTCAAAGTTTTAAAAAGCAGTTTTGAGGAAAAGAATAAGCTTTTAAGTTACAAGTGTCTGAGTCTCAGAGACCTATGGCCACAGATCTGGTCGAGGCTGTTAACAAGCAAAGAATCCAACCCGAGGGTGCATCAGGTAGGTTCCACTGCTGACAGGGCACTTGTAGGCCCTCCCAGGCCTTGTTACTCCTGCCTACAACAGCACTCGAAGAAAAAGAACTGAAAAAGCTTGACCCTGGTGTAAGACCTCATCTGGGGGCACAGCTCCCCTCATGGCCAGGCAGGTACTGGTAGCCCCATTCCAGTTGCCCTGCTAATCTGGAGTTAGGTGGAGGGAAGTGGTCAGGGAGGGAGATGTTTCCACTTCCTTCCACATTCACCCCCGCCTGCCCCCATGGCATGGACCAGGTGGCGGTCCTCTCAGGCATATCATGATTCTCATGCATGATTCTTTAACCAGCTCTGTTGCCCAGATTATTTCCTTGTCTCTCCTTCCAAGTAAAACACAAACATCACCCACTACTATTCTTGGGTACATTTCACCTTAAAGCTATCTTCTACTCCTATCCCATCAGAGTAAGTTTAAAGTAGATGGGATTACTTTGTCCTCCCCAGAGCAGCCCATTAGGGAAGGTGCCAACTTCCTACCATTGCTCCTGTCCCCTGTGATTAATTCATTCAATATTTGCTAAGCCATGCCCATGCTAAGCACTGGAAAATAGAGCTGCATTATCACCTCTGACGCAGAGGCCTGGCAACTCCAGTACATACCACTATGGCCCCCTCATCCCAGATTCAATGTCTTAACATCGTGAGTTGGGAACCGTAGCATTCAAATCCCTTCTACAACTTCCCCAACAAGTGGTAGTCCAGACTGTCTGAACCCCTCCAGCTATCAGCCCAGAACAGCTGCTTCTCCAGCTGCCACTTCCCTGCTGTGTTCTCAGGAACTGTGACCAATTGCATACCTCTTACTTGAGATGCCTCAGGGAGCCTTCTGGGGAGAGCTTCGAACACCCATTAGACCAGCAGTTCTTAAAATGTAGTCCTTGGGCACCTACTGGTGCACAAGACCCTTTCAGGAATCCATAAGTTCAAGATTATTTTCATATCACTAAGACATTATTTTCCTTCTTTACAATGTTCAACATTTGTACTGACAGTACAGAAACAATGGTGGGTAAAACTGCCTTAGCACCTAACAAGGCACTGGCACAAACTGTACGGATAATCATAATTCTTCACCATCACGCACTAGCAATTTAAAAAATAAATGCCAGCCTCACTTAATGTCCCTGATGAAGCAGTTTTTAAAAATTAATTTTATTAAATCTAAATCCTTGAGTAACAAGTCTTTTCAATATTTTTTTTTAAGTAGGCTCCATACCCAACATGGGCTCAAACTCATAACCCTGACGTCAAGAGTCACATGCTTCCCCTGACTGAGCCAGCCAGGTGCCCCGTCTTTTCAATATTCTATGTGGTGAATCGGGACCAGAACACGTGTGCTGCACACCAAAGGATGACTGTGTCTCAAGGAAAACACTTAATCATTTGACTTGTGAGCTGAACCAACTGTTTTTTTTCATGGAATACCACATACACTTGAAAACGACTGACAAACCAGGGTTATCAGCCTTTGGTATCTGGCAGAACTTTTCTCAAAAAGGAACAAAGGGAATCTAGAACATCAGGGGAAAACCCAACAGTATTTTTTTTTTAAAGATTTATTTATCTGAGAGATAAATCTGGTGGGGTGGGATGGAGGGAGAAGGAAAGAGAGGGGGGACTCTCCAGCACACTGAGATCACAATCTGAGCTGAAATCAAGAGGCAGATGCCTAACTGACTGAGCCACCCAGGCTCTCCAAAACTCAACAGTATTTGTTGGCAATTTGAGCTTTCAAGTAAAAATTAGAATTCTGGAAAATGTGTGTCCGCTACCATGAGCTTCACAGCTTCCCAAAACTTAAAACTTAGACTTTTCTTTTTTTCTTTTTTTTAAGATTTTATTTATTTATTTGACAAAGATCACAAGTAGGCAGAGAGAGAGAGAGAGAGAGAGAGAGGAGGAAGCAGGCTCCCCGCTGAGCAGGGAGCCCGATGCGGGCTTCGATCCCAGGACCCTGGGATCATGACCCGAGCCGAAGGCAGAGGCTTTAACCCACTGAGCCACCCAGGCGCCCAAAACTTAGACTTTTCCATTGATACCAATCATATTAAGGAATTTGGTTTCTTTTTATAACATGTATAATGAAATACATCAATATTTGGAACATTTGCTGAATCAATATTTTCCAAGTGACCAATGCATAATGTTACATAATTATCCCTGGGTAGAAAATCCAACCAAAACGCAACACAGACCATGGGATTTTAATGTAATATAGTACAAAAAAGTAACTGATGTGGTTTCAGATTCCACATTGCAAATAACCCTTAAGAACCTACAATTTGTCAAGTACTAAGGTACTATCAAAGAAGAATATACACAATTACCTGAAAAGACTATAAATATTCTACTCTCCAGCTATGTATCTATGTGAGACTAGATTTTCTTCCCCATATACAGTACTTTAAACAAACCATCCTAGGGGTGCCTGGGTGGCTCAGTGGGTTAAGCCTCTGCCTTCGGCTCAGGTCACGATCCCAGGGTCCTGGGATCGAGCCCCACATCGGGCTCTCTGCTCTGCAGGGAGCCTGCTTCCTCCTCTCTCTCTCTGCCTGCCTCTCTGCCTACTTGTGATCTCTGTCTGTCAAATAAATAAACAAAATCTTTAAAAAAAAAAAAAACATCCTATAATAATAGATATAAAACAAGTAGATTCTGAGAATCCATACGTCCTCTATTAAATCAGGTATTATATTAAAGAGATTTGTAAAAATGTAAAATAACTGCCATCCTCTCATTAATTTAGGGAGGTAAATATAGTCTTCATTTAAAAATATTTACGTTCAAAGTAGAAAGGTTCTGGGACACCTGGGTGGCTGAATCGGGTAAGCATTTGCCTTTTGTTCGGGTTATGATCCCAGGGTACAGGGATTGAGTCCCGTTGCAGGCTCTGTGCTCAGACCGGAGTCTGCATCTCCCTCTCCCTCTGCCCAACACCCCCCCGCCCCGGCTTGTGCGCTCTCTCTCAGATAAATAAATAAAATCTTTCTTTTTTTTTTTAAGATTTTATTTATTTGACAGAGAGACACAGCAAGAAAGGGAACACAACCAGGGGGAATGGGAGAGGGAGAAGCAGTCTTCCCACCCATGCACCCCCATAAAATCTTTTTTTTTTAAAGCCTTCCTATAAAAAAAAAAATGGACAAAAAAATAGGTTTTGGGCACCTGGGTGACTCAATCGTTAGGCGTCTGCCTTCGGCTTGGATCATGATCCTAGGGTCCTGGCATCGAGCGCCACATTGGGCTCTCTGCTCAGTGGGGAGCCTGCTTCCTCCTCTCTCTCTGCCTGCAGCTCTGCCTACTTGTGATCTCTGTCTGTCAAATAAATAAATAAAAATCTTTTAAATAAAAATAAAAAAATAAAAATTTTTAAAAAAGTGAATGGGATAACATATTTGCAAATGATATATCTAATAGAGGTTAATATACAATATATGTAAAGAACTTACACAACTCAACACCAAAAGAAACAATCTGATTAAAAATTGGGCAGAGTGGGGCATCTGGGTGGCTCAGTGGGTTAAGCCTCTGCCTTCAGCTCAGGTCATGATCACAGGGTCCTGGGATCAAGCCCTGCATCAGGCTCTCTGCTCAGCAGGGAGCCTGCTTCCCCCTCTCCCTCTGCCTGCCTCTCTGCCTACTTGTGATCTCTGTCAAATAAATAAATAAAGTCTTAAAAAAAAAAAAAAAACGGGCAGAGGACCTGACCATACATTTTTTCCAAAAAAGACATACAGATAGCCACAGACACATGAAAAGATGCTCAACATTATTTTTTTAAAAGATTTTATTTATTTATTTGACAGAGCTCACAAATAGGCAGAGAGACATGCACAGAGAGAGAGGGGGAAGCAGGCTCCCTGCTGAGCAGAGAGCCTGATGCGGGGCTCGATCGCAGGACCCTGGGATCATGACCTGAGCCGAAGGCAGAGGCTTAACCCACTGAGCCATCCAGGCGCCCCGATGCTCAACATTATTAATCATTAGGGAACTGCAAGTCAAAATCACAATGACATATCACTTTACACCAGTCAGAATGGCTAGTATCAATAAGACAAGAAATAACAAGTGTTGGAGAGGACGTGGAGAAAGGGGGACCCTTGTACACTGTCAGTGGGAATGTAAATTGGTGCAAATACTGTGGAAAACAGTATGGCGGTTCCTTAAAAAAATGAAAAATAGAAATACCACACAATCCAGTATTTCCACTACTGGGTATCTATCCAAAGAAAATGAAGACTCTAATTCAAAAAGATATGTGTACCTCTATGTTTATTGCAACATTATTTACAATAGCCAAGATACAGAAGAAACTCAAGCATCTGTTGATAGATAAATAAAGATGTGGTGTATTGAGGGGTGCCTGGGTGGCTCAGTGGGTTAAGCCTCTGCCTTCAGCTTGGGTCATGGTCTCAGGGTCCTGGGATCGAGCCCTGAGTCGGGCTCTCTGCTCAGCGGGGAGCCTGCTTCCCTTCCTCTCTCTCTCTGCCTGCCTCTCTGCCTACTTGTGATCTCTGTCTGTGAAATAAATAAAATCTTAAAAAAAAACACAAAACTTTAAATTAAAAAAAAAAAAAGATGTGGTGTATTGATACACACAATGGAATGTTACCCAGCCATAAAAAAGAATGCACTCTTGCCATTTGCAACAACATGGATGGACCCTAGAGAGTATTTTGAAAGGTGAAATAAGTCAGTCCAAGAAAGACAAATACTATTTGATTTCACGTATATGTGGAATCTAAAAAGAATCTAAAAAAACTAATGGACAAACAACAACAAGGGGCACCTGGGTGGCTTAGTCGGTTGAGCATCTGCCTTTGGCTCTACTCGCGATCTCAGGATCCTGGGATTGAGCCACACGTCGTCGGGCTCCCTGCTCAGCAGGGAGTCTGCTTCTGCTTCTCATTCTCCCTCTACCCCTACCCTCCCATTCTGCGCCACTGCTTGTGCTCTCTCACTCTCTCTCAAATAAATAAAATCTTAAACAGCAATAAAACAGACTCTTAAATACAGAGAACAAACTGGTGGTTACCAGAGGGAAGGTGGGGGGATGGACAAAATACGAAATAGATACAGGGCATTAAGAGGTATAAGCTTCCAGTTATACAATAAATGTCATGGAGATGAAAAGTACAGTGTAGGGAATGCAGTCAGTAATATTGTAATAACATATGGTGACTACAGTCATCGTGGTGAGATTATAGAATTGTTGAATTAATATGTTGTACACCTGTAATTAATACAACATCATATGTTAATTATACATCAATACAAAAACATTTATGTTAACAGGGTTAATGTATAATGGGTTTCCACTGTTTTTAACGAATTTGTAAAAATTTAAATTTTTTCTGTTTCCCTTTTTTTTCATTTTTAAAGGTTTTATTTATCTATGTGACAGAGAGAAAAAGAATACAAGCAGAGGGAGCAGCAGAGGCTGAGGGAAAAACAGGCTCCTTGCTGAGCAGAGAGCCCAATGACGGACTCAATCTCAGGACCCTGGGATCATGACCTGATGCTGAAGGCAGTTGCTTAACCACCTGAGCCACCCAGGTGCCCCTCAGGTTCCATTTTAATACGTTAAGTATTGATAGATATAATCCACTTCAACAAAAGGTTTTTGGATCTTCAAACCCTATTCTTAATTTTTAAGAATATAAGAGGTTCTAAAACCAAAAAGTTTAGGGGGAAAAAAAAGTCTGAGAACTGCTGCACTAGATCATAAGTTCCTTTAGATCCAGACAGTATTAATATTTTTGTGTGCATAAAAAATTTTACCCAGCAGAAGTTTATCAAGTGTCAACTCTTATGCCTGATGCTGTATTACACACTGGGGATTCAGAGTTGAAAAAGTCCCTGTTCTTAGAGGATTCACAGGCCATTGAAGAAGACACATAGGTAGGTACAAGAACAACTCTAACAGAACTATGAGAATTATAGGAGCCTACACTAAGAATACCAATCTATTAGGTGAAGGGAATGAGAGGTGCAGTGACCAAGGAAGGCTTCCCAGAAAAGCCATCATTTGATCTGAGTTTTTACGGCCATCAGAATCAGCCAACAGAAGAGCATTCTAGACAGAGGGAACAGAATGCATAAAAAGTGGAAGCTTTAAGAGAAGTATGGTTATTTCCAGGTCCTGCATGTGGTTCAGTCCGAATGCAGCATGAAGTACAAGTCTGTGTATTGGGGGTGAGGATGGGAATGAAAGGAAATGAGGCAGGGAGGTAGGCAGGGGCCAAAACGCAGGACTTCATATACCATATTAAGAAATGTGGATTTTTATCTTAAAAGAGAGAGGCAGGAGGGAGGGGTTTGGGAGTATTTTAGTATCTTATTGGCAGTAACTTTTTAAAAGATTTTTGGTAACAATGTCAAGGTTCTGTTGAAAGAACATGTGAATTGGGGACCCAGGAGGAAGACCACAGCAGACACAGGCTGGGGGTACTGTAAGGAGCTGCCCAAGACAAACCCAGACACATCATGTGTAGGAAGTAGAATCCACAGGATTAAGTGGCTGTGGAAAGTGAGGGACAGGGGAGCGCTTGGTTACCCCCAGGGGTTTAGCACTGGCTACTGGGGAGGGTGGAGGTGTCTTCCACACGTTTGGGGAAAACAGGGAGATGGTCGCAATGAACGCTGCGAGAGGTCAGGTTTGTTCCACGCGTAGCAAATCGGCAGCTGAGCAGATCTAAATACATTTCCGCACCCCGTCCGTCCCCAGCGGCCCGGGCCCGGGGCCCTCGGTTCCCACGGCTCCCGCCCCCACCAGCAAAAGCCAGGCCGCCCCCCACCCCCACCAACGCTCAGCCTCAGGGGAGCGAGGAGAACCGCTCCCTCCTAGTTTCCTCCGCCGGGACTCCCCTTCCCCCTCCTCCGAAGCGGCTCTCCATTTCCTCTCCCGCCCACCCCGCCCGAGGAAGCACGAAAACAAACAGCCCCGCACCCCGGGCCTCACGCTTCCCGACCCGGGAGCTGCTCCCGCTGGGGCGGCCTCAGGGAGAGGAGGCATCCCGCCCCCGACTCCCGATGCCGGGAGCTCAGGAACTCTTCCCCTCGACCCCCGCCTTCCCCGCCTCAGCCCGGCCCCGCCTCCCCACGGGGAAACAGCCCAAAAAAGGGCAGAAAAGAAATTTTGGCGTAAAGTTGGCCAGCAAGAGACAAGAGAGTCGGCAAGGAGAAGGAAGGGAGGCAGAGCGCGCAGGGCAGCTGCGGCTATTGGAAAGCCCGCAGGGGGAGGGGGAGGAGACAGGAGGGCCGCGTCCCTGGGGGTGGGGGCGGGGAGCGCGCCTGGTCGGGCCCGGCGGGAGCCACGCGGAAAATATGCGGGGCACGTGGGGGGCAGGGCGGGCGGGGCGCGGAGCTGGGTACCTAGCCGCCCCGCCACCGTAGGAGGGGCGCTGCCTCAGGGGCAGGGGCTGGAAGGGGAAGCGAGGGGAAGAGAGGTCAGGCCCGCCCTCGGGGGCAGCAGGCCCGGCCTCGTTCCTCACTGGCTCGGGACCCTGGGCTCCCTTCCTGCCTCAGTTTCCCCAAGTCCCTGGTGAGACTCACCGCTGTCACTACCACGTCGGTAACGCTGACCCAGAGTCTGGGACTCGGGGTAAATTGAGGTACTCGAACCACGGAGGAGCCCCGCCTCCCAAGAGACATTTAATCCAGGGGGATTTACAGGAAACTTCTAAATTAAGGGCAGCGACCGCTGCAGCTGAGGGGGGCACGCGGGTCCCTGCGCCCGCGCAGCTGCCGTGAGCTCACGCCCCGAAATAGCCCCAGGGGCCCCAACCGCAGCTGTTACTGGGCCCGGCTGTCACTCAGAGGAACTTTAGAGCCCCCAGCCCGAGGGTCCCCTCCCCTCCGCAAGGCCAGAGTTTTTCCAGCAGACTGTACTAGCTACTTTACCTTCCGACGGCTGGGGGATGGGGGAGGGGAGGAGCCTCAAGGGGGGCGGTCTCGAGGGGGTGGGCGCAGGGGGCGGCCGCGTTCCCCCACCAGGCTGAGCTTCTGCCCCTACAAGGTTTGGGCCGCGGTGGGGGAGGGTCCCGGCCCCCGGCTCCGCCCGGCCCCTCCCAGCCTTTTAGGCGCCCGCGCTGCTGGGACATCCCAGTCCCGCTTGGTCCTCCTCGCCCTCCACCCGTGCGCCCAGTCCGCGCAGCCAGCCCAGTTCGTCCAGTCCACACTGCCCGCCGGCCGGCCCGCCCCCCCACCGCAGCCATGGACGCGATCAAGAAGAAGATGCAGATGCTAAAGCTGGACAAGGAGAATGCCATCGACCGTGCCGAGCAGGCCGAGGCCGACAAGAAGCAGGCTGAGGACCGCTGCAAGCAGGTGGGGGCCCCGGACCCAGTGCCGCGCTCTCCTCCCTAACGAGGGAGGGGTAGGCCCTGCCCTGTGCCCCCTAGCCTGAGGCCTGCGATTGCAGGCTTTCCCGTCCAGTGTGAGGGCTGGACTTTCACAGTACCATCCGGGACCCAGCCAAAGCCACACTTAATCTCACCCACCATACCTGGGCAGCTGCAGTCTCCCAATTTCCACACCTGCCCCTGCAGAACAATGATGGGTCCAGCTTCTTGGGGCTGGAAGCTTTATCTCTAGCCCCACCAGGTCCCTCTCAACACCCCTGGCTGCACTGTCCTTCCTCTGCTCTCCTGCTTCCTACCTGACAGCCTCTAAGTACCTTTTAGTAGCCCCCTCTCCCACAGCCGGGCCTCCTTCCTGAGCCCCCCGCCTAACTAACCAAGGCCTCTCCCTCCCAGCTGGAGGAGGAGCAGCAGGCCCTCCAGAAGAAGCTGAAGGGGACAGAGGATGAGGTGGAAAAGTATTCTGAGTCAGTGAAGGATGCCCAGGAGAAACTGGAACAGGCTGAGAAGAAGGCTACCGATGTGAGTGTGGACCTGGGATATGGTGGGAGAGTGCACTGGGAGGGGTCCCAGATACAGGAATGAAGGGAGAAGGGGACCTGGACATCCCCAGCACCAGGACAGAAATAGTTTCCTCTCAGAAACCCAGGCTAAGGCAAGGTTGCACAATTAATCTAAGGCAGTGGGTAAATCAAAACCACACACCATTTCCCGCAGAAGACGCAGCCTTGTAAGTCCATTTGGTTCTAGCTCTTAGAACGCCCAGTGATCAAGCAGTTAGTCATCGTGGGGGTTGGGGGTGGTACAAGAATTTACCATCTACCTCAATTAATCCTCTAGCTGAAAGTGGAGAAGAGGCTGTAGCTCCATTTGCAGGGTGTGGGGTGTGGGTGTAGGTACTACTGAGTAGGAGGAGGAAGAGGAATCCAGAGATGGGGCCTGACTTGAGTTACACCCCTGGGGGGCCATTAGAAATTCCCTGGCCTTGACCTCTGGCTCCAGCAGCCCTGCTGAGCACTGGGGCCCAGCTCAGGTTCTAATGGCCCCTCATTTACCCTCATTAAGCTGTCAGCCTTGAGACCATGCCAGACCACAGGAGGGAAGGACAGGGCCACAAATGCCAAGGCAGCCACCTTACCAAGTCCTGTTCACTCTGATATTTCTCTGTCCACCCTACATCCCCCTAACCACATTTCTCTACCTTCTGCCATTCCCAGCCCCCACCTTGAGGTTGAAGAATGGCCAAATGACCATCCAAATGACTTTGGTTATGATACTTGTACCATTCTCTGCCTCAGTTTCCCCACTTGCCTTCCATCCAGGATTAAAATGAGTCTATGATTGGAGGTATGGTAGGATTGGCAAAAGTAGGTCTGAACATTTGAGATCTGAGGTGACATTACTGTTTATGTTGACCATTATCCATGTTCCCCAACACCTTCCCGCCAAGGTTGGTTTCTCTGACCTCCAGGCTTGGTTTTGGTTCTCCACCAGCCCTGGCACTTGGGAGGGAACTGACCTGCAGCTGCTCGCAAAGGCAGCCCTGTGTGTTTGATGCTCTATAAATAACTAAGGCCCAGTGCAGCTGGAGGCAGGACTGGAAACCTAAGGAGCTGGGTGGGGGCTAGAGGGGAGGAGGGGAGGACAGGGACAGAGCTGGGGATGCAGGGCAGCAGTGCCAGGAGTCAGTAGCAAACACTGCCTGGACTTATTGTATGACCTTGAACACAGCACTTCACTTACACAATGCCTCAGTTTCTCCCTTCTCTCTTCACATTTATCCAGTGGGGACAGTAGTGCCTGTCCTGTGTTTGGAGAGCAGCATCTATAACTGGGAAGAGCTTGAGAAGTAGAAAATGGCAATTATCAGTCCTGTGATGAGGACCCCAGGACTTCCCAGACTTTTCAGAGTCATTTGTCATCTCACTATCACAAAGAGAGTTTTCCTTTTATCTTTCTCTAGAGTAGACCCCTAAGGTCCCCCAGAGTCATTCTTCCCAATCCCCACTGCTGTCCCCAGAATCCTTCCACACTGAGTCATCTGGTCCTCTGCCCATGATGAGCTTTTGTCACTCTAGGTGGCCTCAAGCACCTGGAGGACAAGCCACAACTTTATATGGTGCTGAGTTTCCCCTGCTGTTCAATACCACCCAGGACCTGCTTTCTACCTGCTCTGTCCCCAGGGCTGCCACCCATCCCTTCCCTCTTTCACTTCTTCCCCTACACTGGCCCTTTCTCCTTTCCAATCTTAAATCTCAAGGTCTTTGTCTCTGAGGGAGAGACAGGGATAACCTAACATTTATGGAGTGCAGACTCTGCAGACAGTGTGCCCAAGTGCTTGCCACATACTGTTTTACAATTTCCCAAACTTGGCTTATCATCAAAATCACTTGGAAGCTTAAAAAAAAAAGAAAGGGGTGGGGGAAGATTTCCAAGCTCCTGCCCTGGAAATCTTATTTCAGTGGACCTAGCATGGAGCTAGAAAGCCTGTTTTGTTTTACAAGCCCTTCCACGTGGTCTTGTTGATTATTAGAAGACCTGCATTACCTCAGAACCACCTACAGAAGAGGAACTGCTTGTGTCAACTCAGATTTAAAATTTAAAAAGGAGGAATCTGAGGCCTGGAGGGACTAAATAAGTTGCCCAAGGTCACCCAAGTGTAGAGTGGGTGAGCTGTAGCTGACTCAGAGCCCATGCTCTTAACACCAAACTTCAGTGCTTCTCTCATTTTCCTTTATTGGAGGCCCTTCTTGCTCTGCCTTCTTATTTTCATAAGGTATCATCATTTTCCGTGGACCATTCCCAAAACCTCCGTGGTTCTACTTCTACTGCAGATCTGGGGCTGCACATGTGTCATTCACACGGCCCTAGCACCGCCTCCAGGTGCCCCTGGCGGGGCGGGGCACTGTCCAGAAGCCCCTTGTTACAGCCACGGCTGTCTCCCTTCGGCCGGGCTAGGCTCCAAGCCCCTTACTGGGAGTCTGACTGGCAGCTGGTGACTCTGTGATTGGCTGTTTTTAGCAGTGGCGCTGTCTGGTTGGCTCGATTTTCCCCACCCCCTTGGGCCAGGCTTTGTTGTGGAGGAGTCAGAAGGACTCAGACCTGGTCTGAGCATGGAGCGCTTTCAGTGGGTACAGAAAGGCCTGCAGATAACCATCAGGAAACTATGCACAGCGCTAGAAGAGTCCCTGAAGCAGAGGAGTGGAGCTTGTTAAGGAATGCATGTTTTGGGCTGGAGTAGAGAATCCTGGATAGAAGATGGTTGGTTAGCAGGGTGGGGCGGGGGGGAAATAAGACTGAAAGTCTGGAAGCCAGGAAACAGATTCTTTCTGACAAGAATCTTACCATCCTCTGGAACCTCTCTGATCCTCATCCAAGGCAAAAAAAGCCCCCTGATCTCTGGCCTTTGACCCACAGGCCGAGGCAGATGTGGCCTCCCTGAACCGCCGCATTCAGCTGGTAGAGGAGGAGCTGGACCGGGCACAGGAGCGCCTGGCCACAGCCCTGCAGAAGCTGGAGGAGGCTGAGAAGGCAGCTGATGAGAGCGAGAGGTGGGCAGGGGGCCTCCCAGAGGGCGGGCCAGGCAGGGGCTGGCAGCCTGTCTCTGCTGGTCCTGACCCAACTTCTATCCCGCACCCTGCGTCTCAGAGGAATGAAGGTCATCGAAAACCGAGCCATGAAGGATGAGGAGAAGATGGAGCTGCAGGAGATGCAGCTGAAGGAGGCTAAGCACATCGCTGAGGATTCCGACCGCAAATATGAGGAGGTGACAGCCCTGCCCCACTTCTTTCTCCCTCCCAAACCACAGATGCTCCCAGCCACTCACCAGAGGTGTGCGCCTTCTGTCCCTCTCCCCCCAGGTGGCCAGGAAGCTGGTGATCCTGGAAGGAGAGCTGGAGCGCTCAGAAGAGAGAGCAGAGGTGGCTGAGAGGTAAGGAGACCCTGGGGCAGCAAGTGAAACTTGGCCTGGTCCATGGCTCTGGGGTACTCTGGACTGTGGGAAGCAGTTGCCCAGGCTTGGGGCCATAGGGCCAGGTCCTGTCCTCTGACCCCGAACTGCTGCCCCCAGCCGCGCCAGGCAGCTGGAGGAGGAACTCCGAACCATGGACCAGGCCCTCAAGTCCCTGATGGCCTCAGAAGAGGAGGTAGTGACCTCTCTGGACCTTTCTGGGCAGTGGTGCCTTCTCTCAGCTCACCTTCCCCCCAAGTCTCAGGCTGTTCTCTCACCTGCTGGGGGTTGGGAAGGGCCTGGGGCTTCCAAACTCTGCCTGCTGTCACTCTCACAACTTTGCTCTTCTCTTCTCTCTTCCACCCCTTCCTCACTGTGCGGTCTCCACTGTCTCCCACACTTTGCCCTCACACCCCCCCCACCACACACCCCCTGCAGTAAATGTGGGGACCTAGAGGAGGAGCTGAAAATTGTTACCAACAACTTGAAATCCCTGGAAGCCCAAGCGGACAAGGTAGAAGGGGGTAGACGGGCAGTTAGGATGGGGTCCTGCAGGGGAGGGAGGCGGTACGCTCAGGCAGGGAGGGGCTGGGTGTTCCCTGGAGACAAGATCAGGAGTAGCCTGTGGGCTCAGTGGAGTGAAGGATTTGTGGAGGCGACCTCCTGATGGCATGTGTATGTCCCTAAAAGTATTCCACCAAAGAAGATAAATATGAAGAGGAAATCAAACTGCTGGAGGAGAAGCTAAAAGAGGTGAGAGTCCTTCCCATCCCTGTTCTTCCCTCGAGCCCCAATCCCCGTCAGACTCTGCCTGTGGCAGGGACTTTGGGAATAGGGATGGAAGAGGAGGTTAACTTAAGTGAAAGTACCTGGGAGGGTCTAATTTTTGTCATTCCCCCTTCTTACCTTTACTCCCAGGCTGAGACCCGAGCAGAGTTTGCCGAGAGGTCTGTGGCAAAATTGGAGAAGACCATCGATGACCTGGAAGGTAAAGGGATATTCCCCTAATTCCCAAACCTTTTTAAGTGGTCTGTCCCATATTACATGTCCCAGATAAATTGGTGTTGGACCACCTAGGATTCCACCAGCTCCCAGGGCTGTGCCCACCATTCAAGTAGCTGCACCTGGGTGCGGTGTGCCCGCTCCAGTGCTTCTCGAACTTGAGCCCTGGTAGGGGCAATGCTGCTGGTCCTCAGACCACACTTTGAGTAGCACTGACCTAGACAATTTGTCCCCAAGTGCAACACAATAGCACTATATCACAAAGATCTCTTTATTAAAAATAGAGAGCTTTGGTTTAATATCTAAGTTTTCATGACATTAATGGGAAATACTATTTTAAGCTAGATTTGATGAAAATGAACATCCAGGTATTTGCTAATCTGTGGCTATTTCTCAGTAGTAGCAAGAATGTTGTACCTAAACTGTATTTTCTTTTTTTTTCTACGATAACCCTTTCACTTTTGTAATTCCCACTTCTCGTGCTTCTGGCCTTCTCGGCAAGCCTCAATTTTATCTCCAACTTTAGGACCTTTGTCCTTTCTGGCCCTAGCACCCTCCCCTAAAGCAAGCACTCCTACTCATTCAAAGCACTGTGCCCCCATGTCCCTGAGGGAGGTAGGAGCGCCAAGGAGAAGGACTGATTTAGGCTCCAGAGAAAAAAGAGACAGGGGTACAGAGAGGGGAAGAGGGAGCCCTCAGGGCTGTCCAGCCTGTTCTCTGGCCGATTTCTCCTACTCATCTTTGTCCACCTCTCTCTGATTCTTGTTCTCTCTTTCCATTACCCTCCTTCCTTTCCTCTTTCCCTTCATTCCCTCTCCCCACACTCCCATCTGGCTCCCTTCCCCTGGACCCCCACCCCCAGACGAAGTCTATGCACAGAAGATGAAGTACAAGGCCATCAGCGAGGAACTGGACAACGCACTCAACGACATCACCTCCCTCTGAGCCCCACGCCAGTGTGGCTCCCTCAGTCCCTTCTCTCTCCTCTTTCCGTTCTCAGTGGGGAGGGGGCAGGCAGGAGGAGCAAAATGGTCAGCATCACACAGCCAGGCTGGGCGCCGCCTCAAAGAGCCCCCACCACACCTGCCGCCCACCTTGGCACTTGCTTCGTCCTTCTATCCACCCACTCCACCCTCCAGCCTCTACCTCTCTCTGCTGCTTAATAAACTCAACTTGGTCTCCATGCTGTTTTCCTGCCCTCCAGAGATCACTTCCTCACCCCCTCAGAGACCCCGGCTTTTATAGACACCCCCAATCTTGCGAGCCCCACCCCCACACTGAGCTCACCCACAGAACACTGTGGCCCACACAGAACCCCCTTCACATGGCACTCTCACTCTGTCACTGTCTCACTGCTGCACGTTGGCACAAATCACGTCAGTCGCTGTGAGCCCTCTGCTGCTTCTGAGAGACACGCTCTTATGCTGACCTAGCCCTGTCACTGACCTCAGAGCACACCACTGCGGTTCCAGGATGAAGGAAGGACTGGAGAGGAGATGGGTGGGGAGGTGCCAAGGAAGGGCCAGAAGGTGGTGAAGGTCTGGGGTGACGTTTGGGAAAACCCTGCATCCCAACATGGGGCTTTCACTGCAGGTCTGGTTTCTGCCTCAAGCCTGTCTGTCTGGCCTTCCCCTTTCTGGCTCAGTCTTTGTCTTCCCTTCTGATTCCAACTCTCGTAAACCCTCTAGAGAAGGAGGTAAAGTAGTTTATGACTCAGGCCTCCCCATCCCACCCCCACGACCCCGAAGCCTTGAGTGAGGCATCTGTCTCTCTCTTGGTCAATCCGTCTATTTGCCCCTGGCACAGGATCTTAAGAGTCCTTCGTGCTTATGTCTTCCTGTGCCTTCATCCCATTTCAAATCTGCCTCATCCCCCATCTCCCCTCATGTCTCCCTGCCCCTCCTCACATGCTGCTTCCCCTCACAGAGACCTTGGCCAGTGCCAAGGAGGAGAACGTGGAGATACACCAGACTCTGGACCAGACCCTGCTGGAACTCAACAACCTGTGAGGGTTGCTCTGCCCCCAGCCGGGCTGCCTTCGCTGCCCCAACACAATAAAATGGATGTTACCTGCATCACGGGGCCCTTTCAACCTTTCTTTGATGTTAGCAATGGTGGTGGTAGTTTTCCAAAGTAGAAAGGCTGAGAGGATGCCCCGGGGGAGCAGTGGGGTGGAAGGGCCCGAGGGACCATACTCCACAGTAGGACTTCCTTTACCAAGGGAGCCAAGGGGTGGGGGCAGTGGGTTCCCGGAGGAGGGTTGTGAACAGATTGAGTGAAGCAGAGAGGCCCCTCTGGGCTGGGGGAACATCCAAACCCTTATTACCCACACCGCAAAGGAGCTGCAGTCAGCCATCCCGTGCCATTCCAGCAGCGGCCAGTCTGAAGGAAAAACTGCAAAGCTACACAGATTTTACTCGAGCAGGGTCAAAGCCTAAAAGCCTCACTATGATTTTAAGCCTAGAGGCTAAGCCTGCCCTACCCCCAGACACATATACTGCTGTGTGTGTGCCCAAGGTCATTCTAACTATCTCAGTCATTTCTACACCCTTCCCAAAAACATCTGTGCTAGGCAGTAATGCCCCCTCACCAAACTGTCCACACCCTGATCCTGTGAAAGGTTACCTTATGTGGGAAAAGGAACTTCATGATTAAGCTAAAGATTTTGAAATTAGGAAATTATCCTAAGTTACCCAAGTAGGCCCAATGTAATCATAAAGGTTCTTATAAGAGGGAGGCAAGGTCAAAGGCAGTTGTTAAGAGATATGACAATGGAAGCAAGAGGCTAGGGCGATAAGAGGAAGGGGCCACAAGCCAAGGAATATTTGGCTTCTAGAACCTGAAAAAGGAAACCTCCCCTCAAAGTGCCCAGAAGGAACCAGCCCTTACTGACACCTTGATTTTAGCCCGGAAGATTCATTGTGGATTTCTGACCTCCAGAACTTAAGAGGATAAATTTGCATTACCATTAAGTTTGTGGTGATTTTTAAAGGCAGCAATAGGAAATAAATACACCATCCTCCTGTTTGGGGAACAGAGCTGCCTTCCATATATTTTATTAACATTTATTTTAAAAAATATTTGGACCTTAAAAAGAAAGTGGTATAAAGGGTAGGATAGGACAAAGTCTCCAGCTCCCCCTCAGATTCTTCTGGCTGGCTTCTCTGCACATTCTCCAAGTTCCAAGGCCTCTAGGCAACAGTCTCCGTGACCTCTGCTGGGTGGTAGCTAACATTCCCTTTGGTCCCACTTCGGAATCTACACAACACAAAAGCCCAATCAGAAAACTCCAATGTGCATGAAACTGTTCTGGACTCATCGAAGAAAGTGGGCAGGTATACCTTTGCTGCCTCCTCATTTGCACAAGGAAGGCGATGCTTGTGACTGCAAAGAGGAGGCCAAAAACCAGGGCCAGGATGTCACCTGGAGGGAGAGGAGAGGCTGCCTCAGGGTGACGAGGAGTCTGTAGGATTCCCTCAGCCTGCTTCAGTGTATCCCCACCCTGCCCCCCCAGGTTCTCCAGCTGCCCTCAGTGTCAGAATCCAGAAGAGGCCCACAAAGGAATGGGGTTGGATACACAAGAAAGAATAAGATAAGCACCTCTTTTTCTTACCTAAAAGCAAAGTAAAAGAGGTTGTTTGAGAAGGAGGATGCTAGGAGATTTCTGTAGCTTCATTCTAATTAACTTTTGCCCTGGGGACAGTGGAACCCCCTCTCCCTTGATCTGACACTCTATCTAACTGGGGTTGGAGGTCTGTTCTGCAGAAAAAGGAGAAGGGGTAGGGGTGGTCCTAGCTCCTGAGGCTGAATGATGCCAAGGGGTCAGGGGCCAGAGATGGGGCACAGACTCACCAGCAGCAAGGCAGGAATTCAGGTGGACTGAAGAGGAAAAGGACACATCAGAACCAGGGTCTGTGACTGCCAGTGACAGACACAGGCACAAATGAAGACACATGGGAGGATGACGGACCTGGGGTGGGGGGTGGGGGGTGGGGCACGGGGCAGGGCACTATGGGTCACCACAAAGCTGCACCTGGCTCAACAGTCCTGGGGCTGCTCTCTGTTCCAGTGAGGAAGGAGGCCTCGATTATTCGCCCATTCAAAGGCTGCCTTGCTCGGAAGTTCAGTTGTAGCTGAGAGTCATCAGGTCCCCACAGGGAGCCAGAGAGGGTGTGGAGCTAGGGAAGTCAGGAGATGGCGGTGGGGGTAGGCTCATGACAAGAAAATGAAATGGTCACAGTCCTACTCACCGCCAGCACTCAGGGCTTCACCCGCTCTGCCCCCTCGTCCCCCATTCAGGGGCTTCATCTCTATATCCACCTTGATCACATCCCTACACCCCTTTTCCCCACATCCCGTGTCACCACCATGCCCCAGCCCCACCTGCTTCGCACTCAGCCTCACTGTCTGGTTGAACACAGTCCAGATGACCCCCTGGGCGCAGGGGGGTGTGGTTAGAGACCCCTCATAGCGGAAGTAGCGGCTGAGGTCAGAGGGCAGCAGCGCAGATACATCCAGGCCAGGGACCCAAGTCTCTGAGTCTGTGGAGAGGACCTGTGCCGGAATCCCACCTGGACTGCTTCCCTCCAAAGCTCTGGAGTATAGGGATACAGTTTCACCTCCCAGAAGCCAAGCTGATGCAACTTCCTGAGACCATTTCTTCACTAAGTGTGTCCCTTCCCATAACTCAGCACAAGACCTAACTCAGAATAAGGTAAAAAGTCTATGGGGCCTCACAGAGTGAAAAAAGTGCTCCCAAGGTCCTCCCTGAGTCTTCACTCTTATTCTGCATACTATGATAACATACTGAACTACAGATTTAAACCCAAAATGAATCAAAAGGAAAAAATGAGGGGGTGCCTGGGTGGCTCAGTGGGTTAAGCCTCTGCTTTAGGCTCAGGTCATGATCTCAGGGTCATAACCACCCCCATCAGGCTCTCTGCTCAGCAGGGAGCCTTTTTCCACCTCCCCCCACCCCACCCCTCTGCCTGCCTCTCTGCCTACTTGTGATCTCTCTCTCTGTGTCAAATAAATAAATAAAATTTTTTTAAAAAGGGGGGGTGGAAATGAGCAGAGTAACTTGTAAGTAAATATAAACATTTGAAACCATAAAAAACAGACACAAAACTCAAAAAAGCACAGTTCCCTCTAGTTTGGTAAAATGTAAGTTCCAATAGTGAGGTTTAAAATTACTTAGAGCGAGGGTGCACCTGGGTGGCTCAGCAGGTTAAGCCTCTGCCTTCAGCCCAGGTCATGATCTCAGGGTCCTGGAATCGAGCCCCAAATGGGGCTCTCTGCTCAGTAGGGAGCCTGCTTCCTCCTCTCTCTCTGCCTGCCTCTCTGCCTACTTGTGATCTCTGTCTGTCAAATAAATAAATAAAATCTTTAAAATAAAATTTAAAAAATAAATAAATAAAATCTTTTTAAAAAATAAAATAAAATTACTTAGAGTGACTGAAAAGGCAAAGATTTCCAACAAAAGTACAACTTTAAATATTTGATGCTTATGGAGGAGAAATAGAGAATTTTCAGAAAAAATTTAGCTCTCTGGACTCAGCATCTGAAGTTCCAAATACTTTTGGGGAGGGGGCTTGTTTTGTGTCTTCTTTTGGTTTTTGTTTTGATTTGGGGTTTTGTGGAGTTTTGGGTTTTTGGGGGGGTGGCGTGAGGTTTTTGTCTGTTTATTTTGGTTTTTAGCCATAAAGCCTGTGGGCCTCTGCTCAGCTTTGTAATTATTGTCAAGCTCACAGTCAGTTCATACGTTGGTTCCCTGCCTGTGGGAGGGAGCCCATCTCCATCCTCACTCCTGAGGGTTCCCAAGGACAGTTCTTTTTTTTTTTTTTTTTTTTTAAGATTTTATTTATTTATTTGACAGAGATCACAAGTAGGCAGAGAGGCAGGCAGAGAGAGAGAGAGAGGGAAGCAGGCTCCTTGCTGAGCAGAGAGCCACATGCGGGGCTCGATCCCAGGAACCTGAGATCATGACCCAAGCTGAAGGCAGAGGCTTTAACCCACTGAGCCACCCAGGTGCCCCCAGACAGTTCTTTATGAACAAGGGCATTGAGGGTAGTGGCCAAACCAACAAACTGACCTTCCTCAGTAATTTCTTCCAAATGTGACAGCAACTGCTCATAGGCACTGTTTTCTTCTGGACCTTCCTGGGAAATGATAGTTCAAGACAGGATTTTACAGGTATCCAAGGTCATGGCTGGAGGCCTGAAGGTGAGGTGGGCTTCCCATACTCTGGGAATGCTGGGAGAACACAAAATCTTGTGTATTACTACTCAGTGGGTTTACTTTTATTTGCAAACGAATTTAACCTGCTTGGTGGACTGATTTTCAATGGTAAGTTGGAGGAGAAGGTGGGTCACTTTCCTAGGATAGGAAGCCTCCAGTGACCTGGGTCCTACTATCTTTTCCAGTCTCACTGATCCTATGTCCACATACACACTCATGGTCTCCCCACAGAAAACCATAATAACCTTTGCATTCACATTTCCTCTACATTCACCTGAATAATTCATGTGTTTGCCTTTGGAGCAAGGACATGCTATCTCAGAGGCACTTCTCTGAACTTTGTGCTGTTGAGGCTGGCGTTAAAGAGTCAGTAAGGTAGTGACAGAGCCTAGAAGGTATCTCACCATCTGTCCATTTTACTAGCCTCTTCTAATCACTGTGTATGTAGCCTGGATCCATACAGGTCCAAAATGTCACTAAATACTTCTCTAGACTTCACTGCATTACACAAACTGGAAATTACAGGTTACAGGAGTATTCAAGAAATTACTCTTCCTGGCGTTCACCCCGCCCCCACCCCGTTCCACAGCCATTCCCTGAGTGGATATATTCTTACTCCACATACACTGTTGGCTCTGCATGGAACATCTTTTCTTTTCCACTACTGAAGGCTTCAAGTTTGCCCTCCTCTGTGAAGCTTTCTCTGACCACCTCGTTTACTCTGTGCCCTTTGTATCAGCCTCCCCCACCGGCTGTAGGCGGAGCCACGGTTTTCGGAATCTTTTGTGTAGCTCAGCGCCTGGCCTACAGGGCGTGTCGAATGAATTAATGAGTGAATGAGGACGGCCAGGTGCCAGGGTGAGTGTGCTAGGATGGGATCTCTGGAGTCAAGCTACAGTGAGCCCTGGGGCGTGGGGAAGCAGGGGATAGGGGTGTCCCGGGCTGGTACCTGAAGAAAGGCGGCCAACACGGCCAGCCCCCCGGGGCGCCCCAAGGCCTCATCAACTTTGGCAAATGCAGTGCTGAGGTGAACCACATGGATCTGGAGAGAAACAGGGTAGAAATCGGCAAGACCCCCGGCCCAGCGCCCCCCTTCGCCTCTCCGCTGCGCGCTCACCTCGGCTGGGAAACGGTGGCCGTCAACCGTGTGCTCCGAGCCCGGGCGACCCGCAGCCCCCCAGTGCAGATGCAACTGCAGGGCCCGGTACTCCCGCCCGGGACCCAGGGCCATCTCCAGCCCCGGAGGCAGAGTCAGCTGCACTGCGAGGGAAGAGGCAGGTGAGCCGGGAGAACCAACCTACCCGGAAGGGCCAGCCTAACTCCCAAGCACCCTCCTGGCGAGCCCTCGGCTCTGGACCCGTCCCTGTACCGCAGATACCTTCCCCGCCTCCTCCCCGGGTATCCGCAGCGAGACCCCTCCCTCACCCGTGTGGCCATTGTTGCGCAGGCGCAGTTCTGGGAGTTTCGGGAGCTCAAAGCCCAGGAGTTCTGGGGGTTGCAGAGCCCGGCAGAATGCGGCGAGCTCTGGGCGGATATCTACCGGCGATTGGAAGCGGCCTGCGCAGGCTGGGGACACCTGGGGCCAGGGCGGGTCGCCTGGAGTGAGAGAGTGTGGACCGGCAGTCTGGTGACAAGATCAGAAATAGGAAAGCGGGGTAGAAAAAGGGAGAGAGGGGGTGGAGTGAGAAAGCATGGGGCGGGAAATAGAAATCAGGGATGTGGACAGAAACAGGGAGCAGGCTGCGCGTTGGGGACTGTCAGACATGGATGCAGTGGGTGGGACACCCAAGATCAGAGTTCGGGATGGCTGGGGGGTCAGATCAGCAGAGCAGGGCGCCCAGGCTGGGTGTGCAGGGGGTAGGTGTCTCACCTCCATAGCGCCAATGACTGTGGTCATCCCCTGCATCAATGAGAAGAATGAAAAGCCGGTCTTCAAGCCCAGTCCCTCCCCAGCGGCCAGAAAGAGATGGATCCCCCTTACTAGTAGGGGTTCTCCAACTCAGATGTCTTACAGGGTCATAGCAGGTAACCAAAATACCTAACGTGGCCAGATATAAAGCACAACAGATTGCAACCAAATGTAACACCATAGCTTGGTAGACCAAAGATCCTACTGGTCTCAGAGATACCAGTTTGCAACCGGTGTCTTTGTAAAGTAGGTGGGGGGCCTCACCAGGCCTCCCCAGGCCCAAATCAATAGACCCTCTTCTCTTTCTCCTTGTCTCCAACTCTCTTCCCAAGGTTCCTGGTTTCTGAATCGAAATACCAGGTTCCCCTACTTGCTATTCCCTCTTCCCAGGTCTTCATCTCTTCCCAATTTCTTCATCTGTAGACTGAAGATGAGGTGATCTCTACAAGCCCTCTGGCTCCTCCTCTGCTCCCCAACCACCCCTGCCATTCTTTCTCTTCTTTTCCCTCATATTCCTACTTCTCTCCACCTGTCTTCTCTCCACATTCTGCATCTTTCTCCTCTCCAACCTCCCCTTTTTTCTTTCTCATCTCTTCCTGCTCACCTTGCTCCATCTGTGCTTTTTGTCTCCCCATTCATCCCCTTCTAGCTCTGAAAGGGGGAAGGGTCTAGTGGCATGAGATCCCCTGGGGATGGGAAAGACTACTGTCGGAGTGCAGACTCCATTCCTTCTCTGAATAATCCCTGCCTGGGCTGGGGTTTAGTGTGGGAAGGACAAACCTCCTGGAGTCTAGATTTGGAGGGCTGATGGCCGCTTACCTTTGTTGTGCCTGTAGTCATTATTCTGGGAGCCTTGGGGGTCCCTGGGTGCCTCAACAGTAGGCAGATCCTCTAACTTCAGAGAGTCCTCTTTTCCTGGTTCAGTCTTCATTCCAGATGGGTCCTGCTCTCCAGGTGGGTCCTCGTCTCCGGGTGGGTCCTCTCTGGGTAGGTCCTCTACACTGGGTAGGTTTCCCCCATCCAGCTGATCATCTTCCCCAGATGAATCTCCTCCCAACCCAGGCGTCCCCTGTATACGGGACAGGCTCTGGGGATGGGCAGGCACCAGGAGCAGCAGTGCAAGCAGCAGTTGCAGGGCAGGGCCCGGAGAAGGGGCTGGGATCGACAGAGGGAGCCAGGGTCTGGGGTACAGGGGAGCCATGTGGCTGACTGTGGGGTGTCCCAGACACGGTGTGTACGGGCTGTACGTGCATCGGAAACAGGAGCTGGATGGGGGAGGAGCAAGCCTGGAGGGGAGCAGGCTGACTCACAGAGGGCCCTTTTGTAGAGATCGAGCCAAAGTCCTGTGGGTCTGCCTGGCCCTGTGCCCCCTCCCCGATACCAAAGCCTGAATGGGGGTGGTGCGAGGGGCAGGTATGTGCACAGGCAGGAGGTTATCGGGGTCACAGGCTTAGCCTGGAATCCAAGGCACTACCTGGCACTACACAGGCTCCCCCTGGCACCGCCCAGCTGCTCACCAGCCAGCCTCAGCTAACCCTGGCCTGCTTCCCAGGCCCAGGCAGAGAAGGGGAAAGACAGGGAGTTGGGGCCCCCACAGCCTCTGGCTGAGAGGGGAAGCAGCCCATGTATATATCCCTGGCCTAGCCAGGGAGCAGATAAAGGGGTAGGACAAGCTGCTGGGGAAGCCTGGGAGCGGGAGGACAGATAGGTAGGTGGGAGGCAAATCTGAGTATAAATGAAAAACTGAGTGGGGCGCCTGGGTGACTCAGTCCTTAAGTGTCTGCCTTCTGCTCAGGTCATGATCCCAGGGTCCTGGGATTGAGCCCCGCATGGAGCCCCCCATCAGGCTCCCTGCTCGGTGGGAAGCCCACTTCTCCCTCTCCCACTCCCTCTGCTTGTGTTCCCTCTCTTAGTGTGTCTCTATCAAATAAGTAAATAAAAAATCTTTAAATGGAAAACTGAGTATATGTAGAAGAGGGACTGTGATGACTTTACAATAAATTTATTTTTCATCATATTATACATCTGCTCAAAAACCTTCATTGGCTTCCATCTGCCCATCTTCTTCCTCTAGTTGACTTTCAAGTCCTTCAAAATCTTACCCAAGAATCCTTTCCATTTTATCTCCTACTATTCTCCCTCATACTCCAGCCAAATTAAAACATTCATTTTTCCCCCCAGACCTCTGGCCACCTTTGTTTGTCTAGTTCTCACTGCTGGGAATACCATTTACTCTTATATTTAACAAAATTTATTTAGCATCTACAATGTCCAGCACTGGGCTATGGACTAAATGTACAGAAATGAATAAGACACAATCCCTGTCCTAAGAAGCTCACTGTCTAGTGAGTGAGGGCACAATATTCAGTGGAGAGAGATTAATTCTGCCTTAGAAAGTAATACAGAAGTAGGCAAAATCTGATCTGGATTTTGGAGAAGTAGCAATTCAATTGCTAAAAACAATGGGGAGAATGGTATTTTGTGCAAAGGAAAGGCATCAAGTATCTTGTGCAGGAGAATGACAGAATCCAATTCTCATATTAGGTTGTGTTGAGTGCTGGTGTGGAGCATGGATTTGAGGGGGAGAGCAGGTACAAGGAGATGAAGACTGAAAGGACCCTAAGAATGGACTTGGGGTTCCCAGTATGCCTGTTCATTTGAGAAACACTGAGCCTCCCCTAGGGATGCAGCACTGAACTAGAGAACCACCTCTACTGTTCTGTAGCTCACATTCTAGTAAGGTCCCCACAGCTTCAACAAACCAAAAGAGAATAAGGCCATCTCAGGAAGTTCCTATCTGGGGCTAAATTCAGTAGATATGCGCCAGTATGATTGTATGCATTAGAGAAATATGTTGAAATATTTCTAATCCTGGGGGCGCCTGGGTGGCTCAGTGGGTTAAAGCCTCTGCTTTCGGCTCAGGTCATGATCTCAGGGTCCTGGGATCAAGCCCCACGTCGGGCTGCCTGTCAGAGAGCCTGCTTCCTCCTCTCTCTCTCTCTCTCTCTCTCTCTGCCTGCCTCTCTGCCAACTTGTGATCTCTGTCAAATAAATGGATAAAATCTTTAAGAAAATAATAAAAAACAAACAAACAACAAAAAAAAAGAAATATTTCTAATCCTGTTGAGAACTAGTTCCTAGGTTCAGGGCACTCCTTCTACCTCCCTCTTCTCTGGGGACTCTACTGATCTCTTATCTAAAGAGGTAATGCCTAGGGCACCTGAGTGGTTCAGTGGGTTAAAGCCTCTGCCTTCAGCTCAGGTCATGATCTCAGGGTCCTGGGATCAGGTCCCACACTGGGCTCTCTGCTCGGCAGGGAGCCTGCTTCCTCCTCTCTCTCTCTGCCTGCCTCTCTGCCTACTTGTGATCTGTCAAATAAATAAAATCTTAAAAAAAAAAAATAGGGGTGCCTGGGTGGCTCAGTGTGTTAAAGCCTCTGCCTTTGGCTGAGGTCATGGTCTTGGGGTCCAGGGATCGAGCCCCGCATTGGGCTCTCTGCTTGGCGGGGAGCCTGCTTCCTTCCTCTCTCTGCCTGCTTCTCTGCCTGCTTGTGATCTCTGTCAAATAAATAAATAAAATCTTTAAAAAAAAATAGGGGTGCTTGGGTGGCTTAGTGGGTTAACCCTCTGCCTTCGGCTCAGGTCACAATCTCAGGGTCCTGGGATTGAGCCACGCATCGGGCTCTCAGCAGGGAGCCTGTTTCCTCCTCTCTCTACCTGCCTCTGCCTACTTGTGATCTCTCTGTCAAATGAATAAATAAAATCTTTAAAAATAATAATGATGATGATAATAATAATACAGAGGTAACGCCTGGGGTGCCTGGGTGGCTCAGTGGGTTAAAGCCTCTGCCTTTGGCTCAGGTCATGATCCCAGGGTCCTGGGATAGAGCCCCACATCGGGCTCTCTGCTCCGCAGGGTGCCTGCTTTCTCCTCTCTCTCTCTGCTTCTCTGCCTGCTTGTGATCTCTGTCTGTCAAATAAATAAATAAAATCTTAAAAAAAAAAAAAAAAAGAGGTAACGCCTGGCACAGCAGAGGCCCAGCCAGCTTCCACTGTCATGAATCAGTACTTCTGTACCCGCTACCCTGTAAAATAGTTTTACTGTCTCTCCTAAGTCCCTCCTATGATTCAAGACTTAGCTCAAAGGCCACCTCCTCCACTCTCTTCCATAGGAAGAGATTTCTGGTGTCTCTGAACCACCACAGTTCTTTGCCTACCCTTACTAATAACCTTGCCCACCATCCAACTTATATTATGGTGATTTATGACATTTTATCTGCTCTAATAGCATTGAGTTCCATAAGGGCAGGGTCCAGTATTTGATTAAGTCTTTTATTCACCAACCATTATGGAGCATTTTTCTCTCTGCAGATCACCTTGCCAGGACTTGAGGAAAACCAAATCAACTAAGATGGCTTCCCTGCCCTCAGGGAGTTCATTGTCAAATGACTTGTGTTTGCCAAACCACAACTGTTCCAAGAGCATGAGGTCACATTTTTACAGCACCCCAAATTATCTGCCTTGTCAGATTAACTGTCAGTGTATACCAAAACTTGCACAGAGCTGAACAATTGCTGTCCTCCAAGGAGGGAGGCAGCCTAACAATCCAGGTTGCTATTTCTGGAGCCAAATTAAGAGCCATCCATGGAAATCTGATCCAGTGTGCAATGTGGAAGGTCAGCTTATTGTCTGGGTTGGCTGTGATGTCAGCACCTTGGTTAGACACTGACACATGGAGGGTACATGCTAGTACCAAACTGGATGGACTTAGACAAGACAGAATGTAGTAATGACAAGTCTAGTTGAGGTGGAAGAGGTCATGGGCAGCCACAGTAGACAGAAGCACCATGCTTACTGGGGTCTGGAGTCTGTATGTGTGGAGATCTTTCTCCAAGACCCATCCCAGCTTTACTTCATTTTCCCTCTTTCCAAATGTTCTTCATATTTCCATCGTTTTCCTTTTTAGGTCACTGTCAAGATATCCTAGTACACTTCTCTGCAGCACTCTATGTCCACCTGCCTCCCTGTCATCTCAGCTGCTTTTAGTTAATGTTTCAGAGCCTAGATCTGTGTCTATGTGCAGGTCTCTCTGTTTCAGCCTTTTAATTTTCCAAATGCCATTCTCCATGCTGCTGTCTCTTTCTTAAGCGCTCTGTTTCTGTGTGTGACTGTGTCTCTGGTCTGGGTGGGGAGTATAGACTCTGACCCTGGATCATGCTTTTGCAGCTGGGAGACTGCCAAACTCTAAGACAGGTTCGAGCTCCCAGAGTCTTACTCTGGGAACTTTCCCAGGTTGGGACATGGTGTACTCAGGACCAACTGACTGGGGCACCACCTGCCTGTGCATGGCCTCTCTGTGGTGTTTATGGCCAAGTCTTTGGTCATTAGGGTCTGTGCCTTCAGACATTTAGGGCCATGTTTCTGCTCATCCCAGGGCTGCAGAAGAGACTCATAGTGATATAGATTACTGTGGGATTATCTGTCCCATTTTGCCATGAACTCCTGGTGTGGACTGCCCCACATTCACTGAAGAGTGTGTAACTAGTCCTCACCTATATGGTATCATCAGTTTCCTTGAGTCCAAGGTACAGTCTGACCCAAACTTTCTCTTTCCACCATCCAACCCTTCAAGTTGTTTTTCCCTGATCTAAGTCCAGCATTTCTCCTTAGAATTCTTAGAATGTCAGTGAGCTAGAGGGGACCTCAAAACCCTAACAGTACCCTGGTTTTTGTCTTGGGTTCCAAATTCCTAGAGTTCCACAGTGGGAGGAATGCAGGGTCTGAAAGTTTCTTAACATTTTGGTCTTTAATAGTATTTTTTTTTCTGGTTAAAAAGTAATGCATGCAGGGCACCTGGGTGGCTCAGTCATTTAAGCAACTGCCTTTGGCTTAGGTCATGATCCCAGGGTCCTGGGATCAAGCCCTGCATCAGGCTCCCCTGCTTTTCCCTCTCCCTCTGCCTGCCGCTCCCCCTACCTGTGCTCTGTCAAATAAATAGATAAAATCTTAAAAAATAATAAATAAAATGTAATGCTTGCATGCTCCAGCAGAAAACTTGCAAAAAGGAGAAAAACATTAAGAGAATTTAAAAAATCACCTTATTTTGGGACGCCTGGATGGCTCAGTTGGTTAAGCAGCTGCCTTCGGCTCAGGTCATGATCCCAGCGTCCTGGGATCGAGTCCCACATCGGGCTCCTTGCTCGTCAGGGAGCCTGCTTCTCCCTCTGCCTCTGCCTGCCATTCTGTCTGCCTGTGCTCGCTCTCTCTCCCTCTCTCTCTCTGACAAATAAATAAATAAAATCTTTAAAAAAAAATCACCTTATTTGTCCCATTCACCCCTTTAACCTCAGCGATCCAGTGCCTGACACAGATTAGGTGCTTAAAAAAATATTTGTGGAGTGCATTAACTTCAATCCCATCACCCAGAGATAACAACCACAACTACCTCTTGATTGCTTATCCTTCCAGTCCTATATATGCTATACCTAAATGGGATCATATTGTACAGCTTTGTTAGCCTGGTTTTTTTGGTCTTGGCAATATACTCTGCATGTTTTTCCATATTGATAGGTTTTTTACATTTGTAATGCTTTCATATTCCTTCAAATAGCTGTACCATAATTTTCCTAGCCAATTCTCTACCACTGGACATTTAGAAGGCTTCCAATTTTATATCGTTACAAACAACACTGTACCACCCATTCTGGTATACATATTTTTGTTCACATATCTGTTTCTTTAGGGTGCATTCCTAAAAATGGAACTTCTAGGTGATAAGAGTAAGCACATTTTTAAAAAAAGATTTTATTTATTTATTTGACAGAGATCACAAACAGGCAGAGAGGCACGCAGAGAGAGGAAGGGAAACAGGCTCCCTGCCCAGGAGATAGCATGAAGCGGGGCTCGATCCCAAAACCCTGGGATCTAGACCTGAGCCGCCGGCAGAGGGCCCAACCCACCGACCCACCCAGGCACCCCAAGAGTAAGCACATTTTAAGACTTCTCATACATACTGGCAAAATGGCTCTGCCAATTTATCCTCTAGGGCTACTGCCAATTTCTCGAAAGACCTAACAAAGTAAGGAAAATCTGGTCCCTTTCATCTTTGACGGGGTAGAACAGACTAATCAACTACAAGCTTGAGCCTTTGGCCAGAATTACAGCAGTTCTGACCACCACGTTAGTTATTGACATTTGCTGATCAGGAGCTAATGGGCTGTCAGGTTTTGGATCAGTATGAAAGGAAAAAACGAGTTAGTAACTTAAAACCTATAAACTTTTGTCCAAGGGCCAAAACATTTCAAGCCTTGTGACCCCTGAGGTTTCCTAGTAGTGAAAGCACTGGGGACGACTGGACCCCAGATCTGGCACAGGCCCAGGAGAGAATATGTACGGTAATTATTGCCCCCTTCCTAATTTTACAGATAGGATACTGAGGTCCCGCTGATGTCTGCTTTCCAAGGTCCAGACTACAGCCCCAACTTAGCGCCAGTCCAGAGGAGGGCCACCCACATGCCCCACTCAACGCTGCCTGAGCTGGCTTCTCGCACCTGCAGCGCCGCCCTGGCGGTAGGGCAAGCGCAGAGACTCAAGGCCTTTCGGCGGGCCGCCGCGCATGCTCCGTCCTGCGCGCAGCCTCCCGGAGCCAGGGGGCGCACTCCTCTCTCTGGCCCCGCCCCCGGAGCGGTTGGGATTTGAATCTCTGGCGGGCTGCGGCCGGAAGAACCGACCCCTCAGCCTGGCATGGAGAGACGGGGAGCCAGCGGACGATGCACAGTTCAAGAGCAGCGTGCCCGTTGGGAGCGGAAACGCGCCTGCACTGCCCGGGAGCTGCTGGAGACCGAGCGGCGCTACCAGGAACAGCTGGGGCTGGTGGCCACGGTGCGGCCGCGCACGCCCTCCCGTATGGGGCGGGGACCCCAGGGTATGGGAGGGTCTCTGCGAGGTCGGTGACCCCGAGTATAGTGGGTCTTGGGCCGTCCGCTTGCATTTAGGGAGCTCAGGCATTCTAGTTTCTAGCAGCGGCTTGGCATTAGCCTCCTCTTCCGGCAGATTATATACCCGTACTCTCCTTCCGCAGTACTTCGTGGGGATTCTGAGAGCCAAGGGCACCCTGCGACCAGCAGAACGTCAGGCCCTGTTTGGGCCCTGGGAGCTCATTTACGGCGCCAGCCAGTGAGTAGAAGGGGCGAGGGGAAAGAGAAGAGGGGGGCCCTCGCCTCTGGCAGAGCCCGAAGCTTGGAGTCGGGGGAGACCCAAGTTCATATACGGAGTCTGCCAGTTACCTCACCTGTGGTCTTGGCCCAGTGCCTTACCCTGCCCCACCTTCCATCTGTAAAATGGGATAATACCACTACCTCCAGCGCAAGGTTATGAGAATTCAATGAGGTGGTGCCTGAGTAGTTGTTGGATTGCTTTTACTATCCTCACCCACGCAGAGAGCTGCTTCCCTACCTCGAAGGAGAGCACTGGGGACAGGGGCTGGAAAGCTTCTGCCCCCACCTGGAGCTCTACACCCAATTTGCTGCGAATGCAGAGAGGTCCTGGACCACCCTGCAGGTAACCCGAAGATAATCTCAAGTTCTTCCCCTTTTGCCCCATACATTGCCTCTTCCTCTGGAGCTCCAAACTTCACTCATACTGCTCCTACATTTCTACAGCCCCGTAGGTGTCCCCCATCTCTCCAAAGTTCACTGTAGGGCTTCTCTCAGGAGCACACAGCTTACAGAGGGCTGGGGGCTGTGTACACAGATGAATACAATATAAGGAGTGGCTTCTCTCCCTGCTGCCAATCCTTTCCCTATCACTCCAGGAGCAACTAAAGAAAAACAAACGTTTCCGGAGGTTTGTGCGACTTCAGGAAGGCCGCCCTGAGTTTGGGAGCCTTCATCTTCAGGACCTGCTCCCTCTGCCTCTGCAGAGGCTCCAGCAGTGAGTAAACTCACCTGGATTCAGCCAACCTCTCTTTTCTGGGTCTGTATGATCCCTGCTCTCAGCTTTGTGGGGTCTATGGCTTCTGTCCCATTGCCTCTCTCCTGGGACCAACCGCTCTTAAAAACCTCTTGCAAGAGTAAATGTGAACCCACTGGAGTAGCTGGAGTCTGCAGCTCAGGCCCTTAGCTAGGAATGTGGAAGTCAGTACTGAAGTGAGGGGGCCTGTAATAGAAGCAAGGTATGGAAGAGTCTGTTGAGATGAGAGGTTTGCCTACCTTAGATTTCTGTTCCTGGGGATGTTAAGAGCATATAGTCAGGTTGTCTCTAGCATCCTCCTTGGATGGATTAATTTTCATTAATCTTGGGAACTAGACTCCCAAATCATGGTCAGTCTGCTCCTGACTCTTCAGTGTGGGAAGATGGAAGCAGAGGGCCATGTGGGGTGAGCCCGGGTTCTGAGTCCCAGATGAAAGAGAGGGATGCAACCATCAGAAGCAGGTCTTTCCTGGCCTTGCAACTAAAGTGTGTGTCGGGAGCGATCTGTAGGTCAGGCAGAAGGAATTCTGCCCAACTCTACTTCCCCTTGTGGACTTCCAACTGTCTAATTCCAGGTATGAGAATCTTGTTGTGGCTTTGGCTGAAAACACAGGTCCCAACAGCCCTGACCAGCAACAGCTCACACGTATGTTCTTGCTCCTCTGAAACACAGGCAGGAGGCTGCCTCTCCTGTTCTGGTTCTGCCCTCTAACAATGTCTGGTATGTCCCTATCTTCCACTGACATGTAAACAACATGCCTGTTGCCCTGCCTGCTCTCTCAGAGGTTAGACCCTCACCCTAGTCCCCTCCAGAATAGCCTTTCCTCACCATCAGTCACCCAAAGTCAAAGCTGTACCAGGAGTGGGGTGGGGGATATTGTTCCAGGGGCTGCCCGGCTGATAAGTGAAACCGCCCAGAAAGTCTACAGCATTGGTCAGAAACAGAAGAATGACCAGCACCTCCGGCGTGTTCAGGCTTTGCTAAGTGGCCGCCAGGCAAAGGGGCTTACCTCAGGTACTGCACGCTCCCCTTCTCTGTGCCCCACCCCATCCCCAATCCTCAAACTCCCCTTTTCTGTATTGCCAGCACAAATGCCCTATTTCCTTAGCCTCCCCTTCTTTCTGCTCCCATGGATCATGGTCCTGGAGCTGCACCAGAATAACAGCTCTCCCCCCCACCCCAGGTCGCTGGTTCCTACGCCAGGGCTGGCTATTGGTAGTGCCTCCCCATGGGGAACCCCGGCCCCGAATGTTCTTCCTCTTCTCCGATGTGCTCCTCATGGCCAAACCTCGACCCCCACTGCACCTACTGCAGAGTGGCACCTTTGCCTGCCGTGCCCTCTACCCCATGGCACAGTGTCAACTCCACAGAGTCTTTGGCCACTCAGGAGGCCCTTGTGGTGGACTGCTCAGTGTAAGTTATGGGCGGGAGCCCTAGTTCAGTAGGAGAGGCTCAAAACAGGCCTCGAATGCCTATGTACTATTTATCCCCTTGGCCTAGGCCCAGGCCCCCTTCAGAGGAACTAAGCCACCTGCATTGAGATGGGGGGGGGTTGGGGTTCATCCCTAGTTCTCACCTTAGCCCTGAATTACCTTCATGGAAACAGCAAGGCCTTCAGCTTTAGCCTGGACCTTTCTGAGCCCTGCACTAAGTGGTGATTTCTCCCTAGCTGTCCTTTCCCCATGAGAAGCTACTGCTTATGTGCACAGACCAGGAGGAGCTGTTGCACTGGCACCACAGTTTGACTCTGGCCATCAGGTAAGAGTGCTGTGATGAGGCCCATGGGCCGGGAGCGAGCAGTTCTAATCCTGTCTCACGTCTGACACCTGCTAGGCTGCCCCACCCCCAAGGCCATGGGTGATTTTGTCTGAAGAGAGTGCTCATGCCAGTGCCTAAACTGACCATCTTCTCTCCACAGCAGCCAGAAGAACTAGAAGAATCTTAATTCCAGAACCCAGTTTACTTTAGAGACAAGTCAAAGTCAGAGGAGTACAAAGAAATCTTCAATACTAACTAAACAAAACACACACAACACTTCATGGTTGGAGAAGGGTCATTTCGGGTTTGCTTGAGACCAAGCCGTGCCAGCTCATCTGACCAGCCCTTGAGAATCAGGAAACCAAGTCCCACCCTGGTGAAGCTCTGCTGAACCAGCCCCTTCAATGCAGATGAGGGAATTTAGGACTGATTAAGCTCAGTGCTGGGTCCCTGGGTGGTTGTTTATCAGGACTGCAGCCTTGTAAACGTGGATGTTTTTATGTTGAATACAGTTTCTGTAATTTATTTTTCCACTGCATTTTAGTAAACATTTTTTTTCTTCCCCTTTTTGGAAAGGCCTTTCTGTCTCAGCTCTGCAGTAAGGGAAAGAGAGGTGTTTGTGCCCTGAAGGCTGCCCTGCTGGTGGCCTCAGGAATACAAGGAAAAGAGCTGGAGCTCCCTCTCTCTCTCAGCTCTCACACTGGAAGGTGGCCTCTTTTTATCCTAATAAGGGAAGCTTTTCAGGAAGGCCCAGTTGTTCTTGGGCACCTAGTATGGGTGTGTGTAGGACCAGCTGGAATAGAAAAAGCACACAGGAGTGTCCAGTCACAAGCACAGACTTTGTTTTACTAAACCTTCAGCTGTCATTTCTCCTTGCCGGCGGGGGCTGTGACTGCAGCCCTTCCCACAGCCTTGCTGCATCTTCTCCTTAGCCCCTGCTCCATTTCCCAAGGAGTAGCTAGGTTTCTCGTCTCTGTGCTCCAGTGTAGGGGCTCCTCCCAGGCCTGACTGTCACCAGCCTCCGCCTCCTCCTCCTCTATACATAAGTCCTCAGGAAAGGGTAGGCTGGCCTCTGTGAGGGGAAAGATCAGGGATATTCCTATCTCAGAGACTGTCTCCACCTCCACAAGACTCACACCACCCAACCCTTTACCTGGTTCTGGAACGTCCACACCCTTGTTTGGCTTGCTGTCTTGCAACAGCTGGTGGATGGTCTGAAGCTTCATATTCAGAAGCTCTTGCTGGGCTCCAGCCAGGGTAGTCACACTGTAGAAATATCCACTCAGAGGCTAGCCGATCTGTCGCCACCTTTTCCACCTATCACAAAGCTCCCCTGGCCACAGGGTCACTGCTCTTCTTACCGCTCAAAAAGGGGGTCCAGCTGGGCCATCAGATTGTTCAGGTGTTGCTCTGTCTGGGCTAGCTGTTGTGTCAAATGGGCCAGCTGTTGCTCTGGGGGTAAAGGAGAAAAGGAGAGCAATGGTTATTTGTATCTTCTGTGGTCCTGTAATCACCTACCAAATACAGGCTTGTGCAAAACCCACCTGACTGTGATGATTCCTTCTTGCCTTCCTCCTCCTGGAGAACTGCAGCCTCATCTTTCCCCTGATGAAATAGAAGAAAGAGAGGGCTAGCCTGCAGGAACAAGCTTCTCCATCACCTCCGTCTCCAAAGCCATGAGAGGAGAAGGATAATTTTGAAGTCGAGAAAGCCATGGAGATTTTAGAGAATCATAATCACACCTAGTCTAGCTCCTCACCTGGGATATGAAGCAACATGTCAGTATGCCCCCACACGGGGTCATTCAGTCTAATGAGACACTCCCAGGAATGAGCATCTCTCTCCAGTTTGATAAAGCTCTGGTTGTTTGTTTATACACAAAACCAAAAACTTTCCTTTATGTATCTTCTTTCCATGTTGCCTTCGAAAACCATGTCTTTTCAACATGATAGCCACTCAGGAATTTGAAGACAATGGTCTTTGCCCACTCCCCTTTCCTATGTCTTCTCTGGTTTAATATCTCTAGTTTTACTCAGTCGCTGTTCATTTGATATGGTTTTCTCTGGTTGCTCTACTGGGCACATAGTGTTCTTAGAAGTAGTTCCCTGAAGAGAATAAAATTCTCTCGAATGTTCTGATCAGAAGATGAGATGCAATACCTTGTTCCTAGCATTGCCTGGGGAAGTGGCTTTCACAACACACGACTGAACTTTATTATTCAACTAATAAACTGCTAAGTTATATGTTTCTTCCAGATAGTACTTGGGTCCACAAATATAATTTATTATTGATTCTCTTTAAATTTCATCGTGATAGTCCCTCATCATAACCTGTCCAGTCTATTTGGAATCATGACTAGCTATCCCTTTTAATTTCATATCCCCTCCAAATTGGTTCAGCCTTCTACTTCCTAATGCAAATAAGTAATCAGGCCAGGTTTGAGGATAGAGCCTTGGAAGGTATTTTCCATTCCAACCATTTCCATACACTAAAATGTACTGTCATTTTACATTTCAGGGCCTCCTTTCTAAGGAGAACATGAGACTAGGGCCTTCCATATTGTGGCTACAGCAACCAACATTTTGTGCCAAGACTAGAATTTTACCAGCAGCCACACTTCCGTAGTATGGACACATACTTGCTGGGTTCAAATCCCAGTTACTACCAGCTCTGTGTGACTTTGAGCAAATGACTTATCTCTTCATTGGACTGTTGGGAGAATTAAATGTGGTCATTATTTATTTACAATTTACCAAGAACGCTTCACATCTGCTACCTCGCTGGATGCTCAAAATAACCCTCTAGTGTTGGAAAGCCAAAGAACTACCGTCTCCGTTTTACAAACTGACGAAAAGAAGTGTCTTGTTCATGGTACCATAGCGCCCCCATGGGAGATTCAGGCCCGGAGCATCCCCACCCCTCGTCTTCCCGCACCTGCAAACACTTGTACAGCACAAAAGCCACGACAGCTGCGGTATACAGCGCCCCCAAAGGCAGAGCTCCCGCCCGGGCCCACTCTCGCTGGTCCTTGGGCGGCGACCGTCGCCGGGGTTCCGTGGCCTCAGGGCCGACCTGGGCATGGCCCCCTGCTGAGGACGGCAGAGGTGGGTCAGTAGAGCCGGGGCCTGGGGACCCATGGGCAGTCTTAGCCTCCCTCCAGAAGCCCTCGCTGATACCTGGGTGTGCCCGGAGGTCGGGGCTGGGGCGGTCTCCGAGGACCCCGGGCAGTGCAGACACAAGTAGCAACCCCAGCAAACCCGCAAACGGGACCGACCCCGCCATTGCAGGCCACAGAACGTAGGTCCCGGAGGCGCCAGAGTTGGCCGGGAGTCCCGCTGCGCATGCGCAAGAGGGGCGGTGCGAGGGTCGCGTACCCGGACACGCTGGGAGGTCACGCCCACTTAGTGTGTGGGCGGGGCAAGCTTATTAGCATAGGACCTTGGCCCAACTTTCCCAAATGAATGCATTTCTCGTCTATTTAGGAATTCTATTAGCCAGAATGCTTCTAGGAGCCTACAATCTTATAAGATTATGCTGGCAAATGGATTTTATTTCTCATACTCTCAACCTATTCACCCTAATCATAAAATGCTTAGGACAGCGAACCTTAAAAGACTGATCGTGGAGATCTCAAACAGTTCGTGCTGAAGGCCTGTTTCCTAGGCTACAGACGAAGGACTTGTTCCTTATTCGTGCCTAGGGGAAAGTCCCCGGACCCTTTGGCAGAGAGTGCTGCGTGCGCATGCACGTTGACTTTCCCTGCTTGGCACTGTAACGTCCGCCGAGAAGCGATCCCGTGTTCTGCGGGGAGCTGAGCGGCGTGCTGCGGGGCAGTCGTCCGTCAGCATTTCTAGTTACGCAGGCAGTGCGCGCGCCTGTGCGCACCAACCACACGGGGCTCATTCTCAGCGCGGCTGACTTTTAGAAGTGGGACTAATAGACCCTCCCCTGCGGAGGGTCTCTGTTCCGGGTTCTGTTAGCAGCTCAAGGATGGAACCCGCAAGTGGACTAATTCACCCCTGAGTCATTTTCTCCTATGACCTAACGCGCTGTATGTATCACATCGGTTGGAGTTTCTTTTTTTTGCAGTTCCCTCTTCCTACAGTGGCCTTCTCTACCCCCACCCTCTTCGATCCGCAAATGTTTCTAATAGCCACCATTCATTGTGTAGCACGGCACGCAGTAGACTACGGACTGATTGGCCTAGAACCTGCCTCCGCTACTCGAAAGCTAAATGACTTTGGGCAAGTTACTTAATTTCGCTCTGTGCCTCAGTCTCCACTCTGAGGAATGGAGATAATGATAATACACTATCTGTACTTTACGGAGTTATGATGATTAAGTGGGATAATCCAAGGAAAGTCCTTAGAACTATGCGTACTGGGCACGCCTGGGTGGTTCAGTGGGTTAAAGCCTCTGCCTTCGGCTCAGGTCCTGATCCCAGGGTCGTAGAATCAAACCCCGCATTGGGCTCTCCCCTCGCCTCCCCTTCTCTACCGGCCTCTCTGCCTACTTGTGAAGAAAAAAGAAAAAGAAAAAGAAAAAAAAAACAAAAAACAAAACAAAACTGTGCCTACCTACTAGTGATTTTAATTTGAGCAGCTGCTACGACCAGGCCCTTGAAATTAGAACTCTCCGGCATCTTCCACTGCTATTTCCTTTCTTACAGTTAACGTCTAAACACCCTTCAGATCTCAGGTGTGTTTCCTTCATTCAGAATCTTTAACTGCGAATTTATTCATTAATGCAGCTATTGTACTTTCTTTCAGCCACCATCATATGTTAGTTATATCTCAATAAAGGTGGAAAAAATCCATTTGGGTTCTTTAAAATCAGTTAATTAAAATCAATTAATCCATTAAAATTAATTATAAAAAGAAAATACCACTAGACTGCAAATTGCAGGAGAGCAGAGGCCATATTTCTTTTCTTTACAATTTTATTCCTACAGCTTAGCACAGCACCGGGCGCTAGCAGGCACTCAATGAATCCTTGTTGAATGAAATACAACCAAACAGGTAAATATAATTAAGCTCTTTTTAAAAAATATTTTATTTGAGAGCGAGAGACAGCACAAGCAGTGGGGAGGGCAAAGAGAAGCAGACTCCCTGCTCAGCAAGGAGCCCGACTGGAGCTGGATTCCAGGACCCACAGATCATGAGTTGAGCTGAAGGCAGACATTTAACTGAGCCACCCAGGAGCCCCTAATTAAACTCTTTTAAAGAATGAGTCCTGGGGCGCCTGGGTGGCTCAGTGGGTTAAAGTCTCTGCCTTCAGCTCGGGTCATGATTCCAGGGTCCTCGAATCGAGCCCCGCATTGGGTTCTCCGCTCAGCGGGGAGCCTGCTTCCCCACCCCCCCTGCCTGCCTCTAGGCCTACTTGTGATCTCTGTCTGTCAAATGAATAAAATCTTAAAAAAAAAAAAGAATGAGTAAGAATGAGTCCCGGTTCAGGCTCCATGCTGGAGCTGGATGGAAGTCTGCTTCTCCCTCTCCCTCTGCCCCTTCCCTTGCTCATACTCTCTCTCTCCCTCTCAAATAGATAAATATTAAAAATAAAAAAATAAAAAAAAAACAAAGAATGAAGAAACAAAGGTTCAAGAAGGTTAAGTAAGTTCATCAGGTAAGAGGCAAGTCAGAGATTCCAAAGCTTTCTGCCTGTCTCCCTATCAGTTACCACATATCACCCCCCAACCCCCCATCCCTTCCTTTCACCTCCAGGACCTCAGGCAGCTGGAGAGTTCCCATGTTTCATGTTGCCTTTTAATTGTCTGGGACACATTGGGTCATCTTCCTAATTAGATCAAGAGCCCTTTGAGGAAAGAAACCATTTCCCACTCACATCTTTATCTCCAAAGCTTGGCACATAAGCAAGCAATCGGCACAGGTGACAAATGAATGAGGTATATGTGTGCTAAATAAATGAATGAACTAGGAGTGTATCTTCTTATTCTTCCAGAAATGGAGGGGGCAGGGCCAGGAGGAGAGACCCGCAGTCACAGGAGTTACCGTAGTCTAACTGATCTAGAGGCAGCCTGGTCGCAGAGCCGTGTAGTCCAAACCTTGACCCTAAGCCAGCTGGCATAGTCAACGATAAGTGGCCCTTGACTGATGGTTGCTTTTAGGGAATTTGGGCCCACTATTGCCAGACATATCACTGACCTCTGGTCTAATGAACTTGAAATCCTTCTTCCGCATCGATAGCAGCCCATGTGGTTGGGCTGTATTGAGCAATGCAGGTGCTCCACTTCCTGAAGGGAACAAGCGCAAAGACATGGCTCAGTTTCCAGGATGTACTGAGGTAGAGGTTTCTTTGACTCAACTAACTTTTGAGACTGACAGTTCTTGGGATAGTTTGGATAAAGTGGGTCGGGAGGGGGAGAATATAAGTTTCCTCTATGCCCTAAACTATTATACCAGTAATAATAAGAATGACAATGGTCATCTTATCTCCTACACTCAGCCTTAGGGTGTGATGGAATTTTAGGTACTAGGAGGCCTCCCCGTCTCATTCCGCTTGATAGTATGCTCAGTGAGGAATATATTCTCTCTCACGGGTCTCAGAGTGGGAGAGAAAAGGCAGACACCCTGCGGCAGAGAGGAATCTCTGTCCTAAGGCCTGGCTTCCTTGTCTTGTTGGTCCTGCCCCATGCTACGTTGTCTCCTGGGAGTCTTCATGGGCTCACCTGCACAGTGGCACAGAAATTGCAGGTCTGCTTCTCTTCTCCGGCCAAAGAAGGTATAGGGCCGCGAGGGGTGGGGGCGGAAGCTTGGAAGATGCTGGGTGGCGCAGGTGCAGGCACAGGGCGGTGTCTTTGTTCTTTCGCTCATCCCTCCCCTCCCCCTTCCTCCCCGGAAACCAGTGACTCTGCCACCAGCAGTATTGGGGATGAACTGTGGGGGCCAGGCCTGGGGAGGGCTGAGAGTAAAAGGGCCTGCAGCAGCAATCAGGCCATAAGCCAGGCTGACCCCTCAGCGCAGGGCTTGCAGACTCAGCTCCCAGGTCAGCAGTCATGAACAGAGGTGCCAACTGCACAGAAGTCACAGAACTGCTAGTGCCCGGTGAGCTGGGCGGGGCAGGGGCAGGGGGAGGGGTCACATGGCCCCTTGTCCCACCTGCTGGGACCTGGAGGGCTGGGCTGGGCAGTAACAGCCCCCATACCCTGGCGTCCACAGGAATCCCCACTGTGACTCAGGCCTGGGGATTGTGGGCCCTCTTAGGGGCTGCGACGCTGCTGCTTCTCATCTCACTGGCTGCACACTTGTTCCGATGGACTAGTGGCCGGAACAGAAGCCATCCGGGACAGGGACGGTGAGTAGGGACAACAGAGATAGGTGACTGAGAGTTCCCCCTTACCCAGATGTCCCCTCATCCCCTCATCTCTGTCTTGCAGCTCTGGAGGATCTGTGGAAGAGGTCCCCCTATATGGGAACCTACCTTATCTTCAGACTGGTAGGGAACTGGCAAAGGGGAGGGGCACCAAGGCCACGCATGTCCTGGGTGGGTGGGATGAGGGATGGCAGAGGAAGAACAAGAAGTGACCAGATTACTAGTGTTCCCTATCCCAGGTCGGCTGTCTCAAGAACCGGGGCCAGACCAGCAAGATCCAGCTCCTAGAGACCCCGTCACGGTGAGTCAGTTGTGGCTGAGGAAGGGGGGAGGGAAGGAAGTGAGGGCTTTTCCAAGGGTCCAGTGAACTTCTAACAGCCTTGCATCTCCAGGCTACAGAAAAAGTGATGTGCTATACCAGCCTGCAGTTGCGGCCTTCTCAGGGCCATCTCCCCAGCCCCGGAACCCCCATCAAGTACTCAGAGGTGGTGCTGGATTCTGAGCCAAAGCCCCAGGCCTCAGGCCCCGAGCCGGAGCTGTACGCCTCAGTGTGTGCCCAGACCCGCAGGGCACGGGCTTCCTTCCCAGACCAGGCCTATGCCAACAGCCAGCCTGCACCCAGCTGAGACGGAGGAGCTGGCAGAGTGGGACGATCATCACCCCAGCCTCCTCTGCTGCAGGGGTTACTGCTACCCTGCCCCAACATGACTGTTTCCCAACCACCCCCCAAAGACAGGTAGTCAATGTCCGGTCACAGGAGGTAATGTTTCCCAAACTTCCCCTCTAAGTGAGGGAGACACTTCAGGGGAACGAGTAGGTCCCTGGTTTCTTGGGGATGGAGGAAACTATCTATTCCCCTAAGGCCCCAAGCTCCCAAGTTACTCACTTCCCGTCCTTGTGGATTTTAACCAGATCCTCTCTGTTCCGGCTCCCTTAAAGTCTATAGTTCGGTGTCCGCTCAGATACCGGAAGTGGGCAGTGGTGGAGGGGGTAACCGTCTGAGAGAAGGGTGGGTATTCTCCTTGGGACCCCATAGTCTGGAGGGATCCTGGAACCTAGCGACCTGAGGAACCCAAGCCTGGCTTCTTATCTGAGAAACCTGGTTGGAGAATACCAGCCCACATCCTGCTGCCTCTGTTATGTCCCCAAGTTTTCAAATAAAACTTCTCAGAAAGTGTTTAGATTTTTATCTGGAGGCTTCAGACCTGCAACAGGCGCTACATGGTAGGGTTGTGAGCTTTGCTCTCTGTACAGAGCACTTCTGGGGGCGCCTTGCTGGGGAAGATGGACCAAGAGCGTCAGTGGCATCAACACAGCCAGGGTGAGTGCTGGGGTGGAGGCTGGAGCCCAGCTCAAGCTATACTTGCTGCTAGATCATCGTTAGAATTTGCACTCAGAGCCACCCCACTCCCATCACCTGGTGTTGCAAGCTCCCCAGCTCCTGACCCACTCTCCCCGTGGCCTCTACGACTGTGCTGCCACCAGCCACAACCTCAAGTCTCCACCACTTCACCCTACGGCTTCTGTAGAGGTAAGTCTGGCTTAATAGACCTTTCTGAGGTTTCAGGGCCAGAAGATAGTGGAAGCCAGGCTTCTACTTCCAAACATCTCTCCTTCCCACTCACAGTCCCAGAGAAAACCAGAGTAGGGAACCGTGCTCCTGAGCCTTACCTGGTGGTCCCAATAAGGCAGACCCTCTACACACAGAGAGAGAATAACCCAAATGCCAGATCCGCCTCCGTGGACCTCAACTTGGGCCTCCCCCAGCAGAGGCGCCGGTCGCGGCAGGAACAGGCTGCTGAGGCTGTGTGGGAGGGAAGGTGGCTTTGGGGGCCGGCACCGGATGCGGGGAACCACTGGCAGCGGGATGTGGGGTTCTGAGGATTGCTAGTCTGCAGACCGCTCAGTTCCGCGGACTGGGGGACGTGAAAGACGGGCTCTGTAAGAGAAGGGGCTTGGGGTCCCGCCAACCCACTGGGACCAGCGGAAAACTGCAACCGAAGCCTCAACCACCACCATCGCAGGACTTAACACTCCGCCTTACATCCACTCTGCCCATCTCGGGACCAAACCCGGAACGCCCCCGTCAGGCACATCGCAGCCTTGCCACGGCCTCTGCGCATGCGTAAAACTGCCCCGCCCACAGCATGCTGGGAAATGTAGTCCCGACAGTTCCCCACCCTTCCTCCCGTAATCTTACCCGCCCCACGAGTTTAGCCCTACCCTTCGCGGAGCCGGGACCCTGTGGTTCCCAGAACAGCGTTTCGCGGTTCGCGGGACGTAGGGACTCGCTAGATCTGGAGCTGGATGCAGTTTGAACGTTATTTTCCTTCTGGTCCCTGAAGCCCAGATCTTTTACCTTCTCTCTTCGCTACAACCTTTTAATTTTTCTGTCTTACTCGTCTGTCTCCGAGGCTCGTGCCCTGGCCGAGGCCCTCAGGACTGAAGGCCAGGACTGTGTGGCAACGTCCTAGTTGATCCCTGCGTCTAAGAAAAAAAAAAAAAAATTGGGGCAGCCAGCTCCACCTCAGACATCTTCGGGGACCCCCTTACCTCATCTCTTTAAGCTGGTCAGCTCGTTTCCCAAACACCTTGCAGTTGTCTCCCCTTCTGTAGCTCCAGGGGTGCTTTTCTTAGTGGTCTCCCTTCCCTGACTGGTGTAAGATCCAGCCACTAGGAATGCCCTGTTCCAGGGCGCCTGGGTGGTTCAGTGGGTTAAAGCCTCTGCCTTGGGTTCAAGTCATGATCCCAGGGTCCTCGAACCCCACATCGGGCTCTTTGCTCTGCGGGGAGCCTGCTTCCTCCTCTCTCTGCCTGCCTCTCTGCCTACTTGTGATCTCTGAAATAAATAAATAAATAAATAAATAAATAAATAAATAAAAAGGAGTACCCTGTTCCTGGCAAATTCCCAGGGGAAGATCATTGGGAGAAGCCATGAGAGCCCTCTGGAGTCTGGAGCCCCAGCTTTCCCCCTCTTCCTGTCATCTCAGCTGGGAGGACTGGGGACAAGCCCAAGATCCAAAGAGGAAGGGCCTTTGGGATGGTCAAATGTTCAATGATAGAAGGTTCTTAAGGAATGACTGGTTGGGGCACCTGGGTGGCTCAGTTGTTAAGTGTCTGTCTTCCGCTCAGGTCATGATTCCAGGGTCCTGGGATCAAGTCCCACATCAGGCTCCCTGCTTGGCAGGAAGCCTCCTTCTCCCTCTCCCACTTCCCCTGCTTGTGTTTCCTCTCTGTGTCTCTCTCTGTCAAATGAATAAATAAAATCTTTAAAGAAAAAAAAAAAGGAATCACTTTTAGGTGGAGAGGGGGGCCTATGAAGCCATCCAGCCAAGACCCCCCCATCTTTGGCTTTGCTCTGTACTCTGTAAAGATGAGTCTAAACTTCCAAGCTTGTTTTGGCTTGTTTTGGCTGTAAAGAGGGAAACAGAGCTGGGACATGGAAAGAGACCAAGTTGTAATGACTTCATTTGGAACCTTGGATCCAGACATGCCTAGAGCTAGATCTGCCTCCTGAACTTTTTGGTTATGTAAGCTAATGCATTCTCTTTTTTGCTTAAGTCATTCTATGAGGGAAAGATCAGCACACTAGAGCCAGCAGAAGATGCTGAACCTCTGAGATCTTCCTTTATTGCTCAACTCCTCCACCAGCCCATCCTCTGCTGACTTATTTAAATGAACTATAATGCCATTTGACCCTCAAATTTTTCTGCTTGGTGTGTGCCTCTTGCCAGGCTTTTAAATTTCTAGAATTCTACAGCTGGGAGGAGGCAGATCTGGCCCAAACTTATATCCACTGCAGGAGCCATCCTGCCAGCCACTTCTTAAACATTTCCAGGACTAGGGACCTCACTACCTTAACCAAGCACTTATTTCCAATCTTTCTTTTTGAGAGAACTTTTTGGTGGGGAGTGGGGGGGACAAAATCTGCCTGTTACTTTTGTCATCAATTCTCCCTCCTGAGCTACAATCATATAATTGCCCTTCTCCTGTACATGATAGCCCTGATGGATGGCCTAAGTCTTTTTTTTTTTCCTCCCTCCCGGAAAAAGCTTTCTAGAATTCCTTTTACAGATATTGGCAGCTACTCATCATTCCCACTGTTTTGCTTGAGCAGAGTCTCTCTTCAAGTGTGATACTAAGAGGTAAATATAGTACTGGTAGGAAACTGTGACAGTCCGTCTTTTCACTGGGCACCAAGTCTATGGGGCTTTGTTTGTAAGGAATACACTCACTTAGCCTTGGTTAAGTGAAGGGGTGTTTATTGTTAGGACACTTGTGGCAGGGAGGAAGCCGAATGGAATGGGAATTGCAGAACAGTAGCTATGGTATGACTGGGCCTCTGCAGACTGTTGCTGGATTTCAGATCTCAAATCACAGCCTTGCTGGGGACCTTGGTGACAGGAGTATGCGGGTCTTCCCACTCCGCTCCTCCTGTTCCATGACTTTGAAAGAGTTTCTGTGTCTTTTATTTATTCCCAGTTTTTTCCTACTTTGCTAACTTGCTTCCTCATCCTCTACTTCTGGTTTCTGCTTCCTCTCAACTGCTTGATATTTTCTCCTCTGTCTCATGACCTCGGTTCAATGTTTAATTTTAGGAATAGTGTGAATACATGTTTAAAAAAAAAAAAAAGAACTGAAAGGTAGACACCAATGGTTCTCCACCAGAAGTGACTTTGGCCCCCAGGAGACATTTGGCAATGTGCAGAGATACGTTTGGTCTTCACAGCTGGGGAGTGCCCCGAGGTACTGATCTATAGGGGGTAGAGACCAGGGATGCTGCTGACCAGCCCACAACACACAGGTCAGCCACTCACCATACAGAATTTCGGTCCCCAAAAGTTAAAAGTGCTGAGGCTGAGAAATACTAGAATGGGGCAGTGGGGAGTAAAAGGCCATCCCCCCACCCCATTCCTACTTCTGGTTGTAGTTCACGGAGGCACTTGCTATTAATGGGTTCTGTGTTTAAGTCTTCTGGTGATTATCATTCTGTCAATAATAAGAATACTTCGAGCAAGAGGATTCTAGGTATGTGCAAACCCTGGTGAAGCTCTCCCTTCCACAACCCCTCTGACAACTCCCAGCTACAGAGAATGAACTTTAAATGGGCTCTGCTGAATTCCTGGCAGAGTGAATTTCCTGCAGACAAGTTTCTGGAGAACAGTCTCAGAACCAAGATAAAGGACCTTCAGGAAGGCAGCAAGTCCCAGAAACAGCTGGCTTCCCAGGAAAAATCAATGGCTTTGCTGAGTCTCTCCAGCTCTCTAAAAAACTAACGGTGGAATGAATTTCTCAGCCTTTGAGGCCAGGAGAATGCAGACAAACCAGAGGGCGGAGAGACCTGCTGGAGGAAACAAATGAATCTCTGACTGAATGAGAGCCTGGGGGAGATATTTGTGAAGGTCAAACACAAAAGATTTCCCTGAACTAGAAAATGTGATATCAGAGCTAAAAACTTCCAAACATAAAGCAAAGGAGAGGATGGTTACTGCTAAAACCCCAAAAAGAGGTCCAGAAAATTAAACAGATGAAATATCTCAAAACATGTAACAAAAATATGGAGATGCAAATTATGTGGTGAAAGATGGGAGACTGAAACAGACCCAGGAGATTTAGCCTGCAAATTCTATGAGTTCTAGGAGAAGAGGAACAGGAGAGGAGACGTCATAATTAAATAATTTAACAGGGAATGTCCCTGAGCTGAAGAAATATATAGCCCTATACCGGAGAAAATTCCTGAACTCTAAGGATGAGAACAATGTTACACACATTTCCAGGCAGAAGGAAAGTTCATTTTTCTTATTTGCAATCCTGGAAGTTAAACAACAGCGAAAAGGAATGTGAGGTAATGAAAGAAAAGGCCTGCGACCAGGACCTAGCAAAGGGAGAAAGAAAGATAGTTGAAGATTTACAAAAATCATTCCGTATCTCATGTGAGAAATATTTTAAAGAAAAGGCTCTAATGAGACAACAAATGAATCAGAACAGACTTCAAGATGGGGGAAGGTCAAGGGAGGAGGAGAGAAATCAGTGGGATGCAACGAGCCATGAGCTATGTATTTATAGCTATATTTCTACATATGTATAACACATCACTCAAATGCTAAACACCCTTGAAACAGAAGGAACACGTTGTAAGGGAAATTCTAATGAGGACTAAATTATCTCAATAAAACTCTGGAATCAGGTAGTGAGGATAAGGGGAAGGTGAGTGTTCTAGGATCCGAGGGGGGAAGGAGGAGGAGGTAGAAAGGTAGTAAAAGTAGTCTAAAGACCATATCTTACTGAGGTGGAGAGGAAGTAGAAGGTAAGTAGAGTACGATGGAAATAGTTGTTCTGTATTCATGAACTAGAACAATCATGTGCATCTATTTAAGAGAACAGGGCAAGGGATGGTAACTATGAATAGAACAACAAACTCCAAATTAACAAGGAGAAAATGGGATGAACAGCCACTCACTCAGTCCAGCAAAGGTAAAGAAGAGTTCCCAACACTGTTTACACATTTAAAAACAAGTAAGATGGAAATAAATCAAATTTATCCCTTGGTACAGGAAATATGAGTGGACTGAATTCTTCCATTAAAAGACTCTAAGACTCTGTTAGAAATCAAATTCTGGTCAATACTACTTAGAAGAAATATACTTAAAGCAAAGTGATCAAGAAAGATTCAAAATAAAGACGTGGGAAAGGGATACCAGACAGATAAACAGAAAGCAGTGGTAATGCTGGTATCCAAAATGGGAATTTAAGTTACCAACTGGAAGTGGAGTGAGGACTGCCTGTGAAGGGGTAGGAAGGAACTTTTAGGGAGATGGGAATCTTCTGTACCTTGACTGTGGTGAAGGCTGTATGACTGAATACATTTGTCAAAACTCATAGGACTGTATGCTTAAAATTGACAAAACTTACTGCAAATTACAATACAGTAAAACTGGCTTCAAAAAAGTACAAAATTATAGTATTTACAAAATGTAAACAATGAATGAAAAAATAGTGAATACTGGATACTCTCTCAATTACCCTGTATCATACATCCTCAAAATGCTATAAAGACAGCAGGCTTAAAAACAGAGAGAGAGAGAGAGAGAGAGAGAGAGAGAAAATAAAGGGGGTACTTATTTCAATAAATTATAAAAAGAACAAGAAACCAAAATTAATCCGGAAATATCAAAAGCTGACATGAATGAAATGGAGAACAAACAAAAATACTAAAAACCATGAATATAAAGAAGTTCTTTAAAAGGGTTAATAAGGGGGGCGCCTGGGTGGCTCAGTGGGTTAAAGCCTCTGCCTCCAGCTCAGGTCATGATCTCAGGGTCCTGGTATTGAGCCCTGAATCAGGTTCTCTACCTAGCAGGGAGCCTGCTTCCCCCTCTCTCTTTCTGCCTGCCTCTGTGCCTACTTGTGATCTCTCTCTGTCAAAAAAAGAGAAAGGGTTAATAAGGGGGCGCCAGGTGGCTCAGTGGGTTAAAGCCTCTGCTTTCGGCTCAGGTCATGATCCCAGGATCCTGGAATCGAGCCCCGCATCGGGCTCTCTGCTCAGCAGGAGGCCTGCTTCTCTTCCTCTCTATCTCTCTGTCTGCCTCTCTGCCTACTTGTGATCTCTGTCTGTCAAATAAATAAATAAAATCTTAAAAAAAATAAATAAAAATAAAAAATAGAAAGGCTAATAAAGTAAACTTCTTATAAGCACAAAGAAAGAGAAAAAAGAGCAAAAATAGACAAGATTAGTTCTGAGAAAGAAAACACGACGGAAGAAAAAACTAAAGAATTAATAAAAGGTGGGATGCATGGGTGGCTCAGTCGGTTAAGTGTCTGCCTTCAGCTCAGGTCATGATCCCAGGGTCCTGGGATGGAGCCTGCATTGGGCTCCTTGCTTAGCGGGGAGCCTGCTTCTCCCTCTGTCTGCTGGTCCCCCTGCTAGTGCACACTTCTCTCTCTCTGACAAATAAAATCTTCCAAAAAAAAAAAAAAAGGAAAGAATTATAAAATGGTGCAATCTAAAATTCCACATCAACTAACTTGAAAATTTAGAGGACATATATACATTTCAGGAAAAAATGTGAATGACCAAAACTGGATCAAGAGAAAGAAGAAAGCTTGAATAGCTCAATCTACCTTTGAAAAAAACTAGAATAAGAAGGTGACTATAGAGCTACTTTTGGAAAAGATTGCATTCAAAGGACACCAGAGCTGAGTTTTATCTATTCTTTTTTTTTTTTTTTTTTAATTCATGGGGCAGGGAGAGAGAAAGAGAGAGATGAGTGGGGAAGGGGCAGAAGAAGGAAAAGCAGACTCTTCAGTAGGCATGGAGCCCAAAATGGGGCTCTGGGCTCGATCCCAGAACCCTGAGATCATGACCTGAGTCAAAGTCAGATGCTTAATGGACTGAGCCACCCAGGCACCCAAGTTTTATTTATTCTTCAATAATGATAATTTCCATGCCATTTAATCTAGTCAAAACTATAGGAAAAGAAGAAAAGCTCCCATATTTAATATTTAGAACCAGAATAATATATTCTTTCCTAATAAAAATTCTAAGTAAAAATGAAAAAGAGGAAAACTGTTGAAATATAATGAAGACTTTCTACTAAAACCTAACAGCAGATACTGTTCTCAATGGTGAAATACTAAAACCACTTCCATTAAAATAAACGTTTAGACAGAGGTGCCTGCTATTATGCTTATTTAACATATCTTGGATGATTTAACAAATGCAGGAAGTCCTTAACTACATTTACATTTAAAAAATTTTTTCTTAATAGATTTTGTTTATTTGCCAGAGAGAGAGAGTACAAGCAGACAGAGGAAGAAGCAGGCTTCCCTCTGAGCAAAGAGCCCAACCTGAGACTTACCCCCTGACCCTGGGATCATGACTTCAGGCGAAGGCAGGTGCTTAACTGTCTGAGCCACCCAGGCCCCCATAATGGCCAGTCTGGAAAAGTGATGTGAAGGTCAGTATTGCAAAGACCACGTGTGATACACGTGGGGAAGAAGGATCCCACCCTCACACCCTAGTCCGAAAAGAAGGCACTGGAAGGGAAAGCAGAGCATCATAAGGGGATGGGTAGCCACCACCAAAAGGGCTAAGGAGGATAGAGATGCAGGCCCGGCCTTCTTTTTTTTTTTTTTTAAAGATTTTGTTTATTTGACACATAGAGATCACGAGTAGGCAGAGAGGCAGGCAGAGAGAAAGAGAGAAAGAGAGAGCAGGGAACCAGGCTCCCGGCTGAGCAGAGAGCCCAATGCGGGGCTCGATCCCAGGACCCTGAGATCATGACCTGAGCTGAAAGCAGAGGCTTAACCCACTGAGCCGCTCAGGTGCCCCCAGGCCTGGCCTTCTTTTTTTTATTTTTTTTTTTATTTTTTTTTTATTTTTTATTTTTTTTCAGGCCTGGCCTTCTTAATGTACCCATGCCATTGTGGAAACGCAGTCTAGCTCATTCCATTGGCATCCCGGTGTCCTTCCTTCTGAAGCCTCCCCAAGGGCCTGTTTAGGCAGCAGACCCATTGATTTTTTTTTTTTTTTTTTTTTTTTTTGAGCATATACTGGAAACTTGGTTTGGCATTTTACCTGGTGTCCAGGCCGTGTTCACTTGTGTGTACTGGTTTTGAAAACTAGGGCATTGGGGTGCCTGGGTGGCTCAGTGGGTTAAAGCCTCTGCCTTCGGCTCAGGTCATGATAACAGGGTCCTGGGATCTCCCTCAGCAGGGAGATTGCTTCCTCCTCTTCTTCCTCCTCTGTCCACTTGTGAACTCTGTCTGTCAAATAAATAAATAAAATCTTAAAAAAAAAAAGAAAAAGAAAACTAGGGCATTACCTACAGTTTACTGAATTCCTGCAAATGTTCCTGCAACTGATCTACAGAGAAGAGGCCCCTACCCCCAGACACCACACCCGGTCTCCTCACCGCCCGCACTGGCCTCTGCCCCCAGCTGCTCTATATGCTCCCACTCCATCTCACAGGCCCCAGAAGCCCCCAGGGAGCCACCGACTCCCACCACCGTCTGTTATCTGGAGGAAGCCCTGATGGGGGGCTGGGGGAGGGGACCGGGTTGTAGGAAACTTTAATTAAGCAAGGACAGTTAACAGCTGCAGGGTCACCTTAGGAACAAGTGAGCTTGAGAAAAGAAATATTTCCCTCATCTGTCCCCATGACCTTTTAAGACTTTTCTGCAAATGGCTCCTCATTCCCTGTCATGGTAAAAAAAATAGCAGCCATCACAGGTACCCTTCAGCCCACAGAATCCTCTGAGCTTACTCCTTCCAGCAGGCCTTGACACAGATTCTCACTGCACACAGACGCCCCAACAGACCACGAAGACCTGAGGATGCCTGTTCACACATGCACACTCACATGCATGCACACACCTGCCTCTTCTTCAGGTGACAAATGTGCTTTCCTACCTCGGCGGGCACTTTCTCTGGGAGGGCTGCATGGTGCTGTTGGGCAGAGCTGTCAGCAGACCCACAGAGCCGGGTACAACACCTCTCCACACACCACTAGTCATACACTACAGCTGTCAGTGTGCGGTGAGCACCTCTTCCCCCCTTTTTTTTTCCTCCCCACAGGTGCAGCGTGTCAAGAGGTTCTGCGGGGGCAGATGCCACCTACTGCAAGTCGGTTTTTTCCCACCCACAGAGCCTGTCTTGTCTCAGCCCCTTTGCACCCGCAGAAGCAAGGCCTTCTAGCTTGGTAAAATAATGTTAGGCAGCACCTCTGAACCACCACTGCTCAACAACCCTCCTCTCCCAGCCGGTTTCCCTCCTTCCCATCAGCCATGCCTTCACCACCCATGAGGGCCTCCCAGTCCCTGGTCTTCTCCCACAAACACTCCCTTTTCCCTTGGGGCTGGGTGCAAAGGGACAATGTTGAGGCTTTTTAAGGGACAAACTTTAGGAAGGAAAGAAAAAACAAAACAAAACAAAAAACCAAGAAAATATCAAAACCTCAGGTCCAGAGTCTGTGTGCTCAACACCCAGCCCTGCTTTGTTTCCTTGCCTCCCTTCTAAGAAGCCACTGCCCTTCTTCATCCCCACCCAATTCCTTTGTTCACCTGCCCCCCAACCCGACCCCCCATGAGGGTGCACAAGGCTCTCAGTACTGCAGGTTTTTCCAAAGGTGCACAAGCTTGGGATTGTTCCTCATCCTCACCCCCAGCCCTAGCTTATCCGCAAGCCTCTGCCTCCCCGACTCAGTTTGCTGGCTCCAGCCCTGATTCTGGGACATAGGATGCCATGTCCAGCAGGGGACAGGATGGGATGAGGAAGGGGCTGATTGTCCAAAGGTGTGATCAGGAGGGAACAAGGGTGGACAAGGCCAGGGAAAGGCTGTGGAGAGGGAATTTAGGGCAGTTTGCAGAAGAGAAATAGTGTGGTCCCAGATCCATCCTCCAAAGCACTGCCACATTCTCAGGAAGGGCTTTGGGGTGAGAACCTCCCTGTGTGTGAGACCCTCAGCAAGTCTGTAGGACTACTGCAGGAGCGGAGCTGGGTCTACCCTGAAAGCCTCCAAACTGACAGGGAAAAGAGCTCCATCAAATCAAAGGCTCCTTACCTGCAAGGAGCCCATACCTGCTGGGAACCCCAGGATGAGGAGCAAAGGCTCCACACTAGGACCCCCCAGTATGATGGAGAGGATGGAGCTCCACTGTGGGAGATCCTCTGGGTTCAGCTGGGCACAGAAGAGCTCTGACAACACACGGATAAGCCCGTAGACAGAGCAGCACGGGCAGAGAAGAGCAAAGGGCAAATCAGAGTAGATGATCAGGAAGACACGCATTTAGAGCCCAGCACAGCCCAAGAGGATCTGGGACGCATGAATGGGGAGCACAGGCAGGATGAAGGAACAGGTCTGAGTAGTGATCTAGTGACACTTCCAGACTCAACCCCCATGTTCCGGACCTCAGTTTCCCATCCCCTGTCCCTCTAGCAGAGGCTCAGGGATGCAGTCTGCTTCACTGAAACCATTAGTCTGACACTTGTTGACGTCTTCCTCTTTTGTAGCTGGAAGTCACAGGGCAAAGCACGAAGCTGTGCAGTCACAGAAGAGTCTAAGGGTGTGAAGGGACAGAGGGGAGAGTGTCCAGGGAAGAGTGTCAAGGGTGAAGGAGGAGGAGACAGGTGGGAGCAGAGGTGCTCAGGGCAATGGCTGAGGCCATCACCTATGCTGATCTGCGGTTTGTGAAGGCTCCCCTGAAGAAGAGCGTCTCCAGCCGGCTAGGACAGGGTAAGGGTGGAAGGGGCATCTCCTTGATTTTGCATCCCTAAGCTCCCTCATGGCCCCACCCCCACCTCCACCTTTTCTCTCCTCTTCCAGACCCAGAGACTGATGAGGATGATGAACTCACCTACGAAAATGTGCAAGTGCCCTCAGTCTCAGGTGGGCCCTTGAGCTTGGCTTCTTCTGGAGTAGGGGACAAAGCAGGTACGGAGAACCCAAAGGATATGTTTGACGAGGCGGGGTGTGTGTGGGGTGTGTGCGGTGTGTGTGTGTCTTGAGCTGGGACTCTACGGTATTCTTGAGCGGGGGGCGGGGGGGGGGGCGGTACACAATATCCCTGGGAAAGGAGGGGATGCTTAGGAAAGAGAAGAATGAGCCCTGGATAAATGGGAGTCAGGTAAGAATAAAGCTCCCAGGGGCAAGGTGGAAGTCCCAGTGCGGAGACAAGGGTTCAGCGAGGAGACATGAAGGCAGCCCCCGTGGGGAGACGATTTCGAATGGGAAATGGGGAGTTACAGGACAGAGAAGAGGGTAGGAGAGAGGGATGAGGGCACTTTTGGGGAGAAGGTTTAGGGGTGCTGAGTAAAACCTAAAGAGAGACCCAGGAGGGAGACCCGGAAGAGTAGTAAGACCCGGGAGAGACACAAGAGTCCCGGTGGAGATGCGGGACTCCAGGGAGTGCTAAGGGGGTCCCAGAGCATCTCAGGAAGTCGCAGAAGGTATCTCGGGCCAGACTGGAGAGAGAGAGAGGGGGAGGCGAGAGGGTGGAAAGAACGGAAATTTCCCGGGTCTTCCCCTCTTGGAAACCGGAGTCTCTGTGGGTCCTCAGGGCTCCAACCCGAGCAGCCAACTGCGTCCTGGGGCTCCGTGACGTCACCGGCTGCCGGGAGGCTCCTCGCGGGTGAGTCCCTCGCCCTCCCTGCGGCGCGCGCCCCCAGCGGCCGGGCTGGTGCTTCGGCGCGCGGGGCGGGGTCTCGGGCTAGGCGGCTCCCGCGACTGCGCGGACCCCTCCCGGCCGCGCGGGCTGTTCACAGAGGGCGAGCTGGCGGGGTCCCAAGGGCATGGTGCTGGGCCCTGCGTGTGCGTGTCCGGTACCGAGAGTGAGCCCGGGTAGCAGCCCTCTGGACTGCGCGGGCAGCCCCGAGAACCCTGCCCTGACTCTTTGACCCCCATACCCAGATGTATCATTCCCACAGGTTGACCCAGATCCTCCCTCCTTCCCCTTTACGGTGGTCCCATTCACATACCCCCGTCCTCTGTCTCCGTCTGAGATTTAGCTCCCATCCTACCAGGTAGCGCTCCTCAATGCTTACCAGAAACGATCCAGCCCTTATTCTGGAACATCTTCCTTCTGCTACCTGCATTAATTCACTAACCGACAAAACCCATCATACCTGCACCATATCCTCTGAGGGGTGCTCTTTCCCATGAATATCCCCCACCCACCCAGCCCCTCATTCTCTAAACTTTGCTGGGGCTCTCTGCCCTTCTTCCCACTGTCTCCCTAAGGTCGCGCAGCCTGTATGCAGTACCTCTTTCTCGGCCTGCTACTCACCAGCCTGCTGGGAGGGGTGGCCGCCATCTGCCTGGGAGTACGCTGTGAGTATGGCTGTCCCCCATTTCCCACTTACCCCAAGCCATTTTCTTCCCTACTCTCTACTCTCCCCAACAGCTGCCCTTTCCCTGGTCAGGGCTCAGAGTCACCACCACCATATCCTTAGCTTTTCAACTAGTTTCTAGTCGGGTCTATTTTAGAGTGCTGTGTCTTCCTAATCCAATACCTCCTAAAGCTTTAGGCAGTCAGCTCTTATATTTCATCCTGTTTTGCAAAAATTTGCAAGAAGCAGAAAAAGGACAGACGCTGAAGTCTCAGGGTGGCAGGGCATGGCTGAAGATGACCTCCAAATTTCTCATTATGGCCAAACAGATCTGCAGGTGTCTCAGCAGCTCCAGCAAATGAACAGGCTTCTGGAAACCACTAACAGCAGCCTGCGACAGCAGCTCCACCTAACGATGACCCAGCTGGGGAAGAAAGAGGAGGATCTGCAGGGGTCCAGGAGGGAAGCAGCCCAGAGTCAGGAAGCACTACAGGAGAAACAGAGGGTTTGCCAGGCTACCCAAGAACAGTTACAGGCCTGCCAGTCTGAGATGGAGAAGACAAAGGAGGACTTGCAAAGTAAGGAGGTGCAGAGGATGACCTTGGAGCAGAGGCTGAGCAGCATGCGCGACACACTGAAACCCTTATTCACGTGCCCCTTAGAAGGTATCCACTCTGGGAGACAAGAGTTGGGAGGGTCTCTGTAAGGGATGGATTGAAGCGAGGAGACACTCCTGGCAGGTGTCTCTCTGTCGGGGGGGGCATTGAGTTGTGGAGGAAAGGGATAGTAAATGAGAGTGGTGGCCAACAGAGAGGAGGATCAAGCTGCATTCTGGATTTAGGACAAGTCACCCAGCTCTAAGGCAAATCCTATAGGAGGAAGGAGGGAGACAGATGGCAATGCAGATCACACTGTCCAAAGCACCAAACTTAAGTCTCTGCTCTTGATATCAATGTCAAATTATCTGGGAACCCCCTGAACTGGGATGTGGAACTGGTTTTTTGCACTTTTTTCTAAAGAGAGGGTCTATACCTTTAATTATTTCTCACCACATCTGAGATTCCCCAAGTGTTAAAAAATCCTGATTACTGAGGTGCAGCGTGGCGGGTGGGGGGCGAGGCAGCTGAAGCTCTCAAGCGTGGGCAGCACTCACAATGAGGTGGGTGGGGGTAAGGTGGGGGAGAGAGCTGGCGGGAAGAGTTCATCTATTTTGAAGGCAGGAGCCCAGGCAGTATGTGGGGATGAGGGAGGGGCCACAGAAAAGGGGAGAGGCTGTGTAAGAAGCAGGCTGAGGTTCGGGGTGGGGAACCAGGCCCAAGGCAACCAGAGTGTTCATGGCCTGGTTACCTATGGTCCAGGTTAGGCTCTGTCTAGCTCAGGGGGCATCCAGAGACTCCCCAAGGCTTAAGATAGTGAATTGATGTACAGACACCCCCAGCCCTTGTGTCTTTAGCCTTCTCATTCCCTGTGACCCTCAGTCCCAGGCAGTGCTGCCACCCATTCCCTCAGCTGCACCCCAGACCCAAGCAACCTGAACTGTTCTTCTGCTAGAAGGCTGGTTCCAGACCACTCTGACCACAGCTGCCTCCTCCAGTCTTTCCCCACACTTCTTCAATCTCACTGATGCCTCCAACTCACTGTCTCCCCTTTCCTCCCTTTGCCTTGGCTGTCACTTCTCTCTCTACCCATCTTGGCTTCTAGGGCCCATCACTTCAGCTACTTGCTCTTTTGTTCTATTGTCCTTCTGGTGTACCAGAGGGGCAAGATATCAACTCTGGATGAACTGCCCCCTCTGCCCCTTCCGCACCCAGGTGTGCCATATTGTGCCATCATTCTGCTTGGTGCAACCAAAACTCTAGTCTCAACCTCAGCCTAATCCTCGGTACTGCCTGGCAGCAGTGCAGAACTCCTTACCCTACCACCCTCTCTCCCACTTTTAGCAGGTGCCGCACTCCATTTTCCACCACTGAGCCTATACATCCATTCACATTTTTGCTCACCCCCATTTTTTGCAAGGATCACTGTGACAGCTTGCTGCGTCATTTCTCCTAAACATCTCTCTCCCTCTCCCACCCATCCACTTGTCATGTGGAAGCCAGGGTAATTCTTTAAAAACAAAATCTGATCATGTCATTCCAGTTAATTAATTACATCAAAAGTCATTGCATACATACTACATGTCCAAGCACTGTGTCCAAGCACTTGGGATATAGCCAGTGAACAAAACTTCTCTATGTAAAATGCTACATTGACTTACTCTTCCCTGTAATATAGAAAATTTTAAAAAAAGCCTTAGCCTGGCTTCCAAGGTCCCTGCCTACCTTTCAGCATGCCACTTAGCCTCTCACCCTCTTCCATTTGGCTACACTGACTTTGTATTCCCTTTAGTTGCCATAGGACAGAAACTCAAGAGGGTACCTCGGTGAGGACATGAGACAATGTAGACAGAAAAGAGGGAGCAGGGGAAGGCAGGAGGGATCTTTGAGTGTCACAGGTAGGATTCCTGGAACAAAGCAAAGAGAGAGGTGGGTTGGGATCAGGAGCACAGATGGGTGTATGGGTTGTGAAAGAAAGAGGGATGTTTACTGCTTAGAGATAGCCAGGACAGTGTAACAGAGAAGAGAAATTTTGGGGGGCAAGGGAGGGAAATGGAGAGAGTTCACATCAAGTGTCTGACAATTTCAGCAGAACAGGAACCAAGGTTTTTACTTATGGAAGAGTGGAGAGAGGGAAGGAGGTGGCTAGCAGCTTGGAGGGTGTGGGCAAGTTTTGAATATGCAGCGAGGAATGCTTTAGGGAGTGATTGAGATGATTATGAGGTTGATTGAACACTTGGGGGGGCAGGTGAGGTCAGCCAAAGTGTAAGGGGGGGGAGATTGCAATCATTCAGAAATTGGGAATAGTACCTCCACCCTATTAAAATAAACCTCCTGGGGCGCCTGGGTGGCTCAGTGGGTTAAGCCTCTGCCTTTGGCTCAGGTCATGATCCCGGGGTCCTGGGATCGAGCCCCACATCGGGCTCTCTGTTTGGCAGGGAGCCTGCTTCCCTTCCTCTCTCTCTGCCTGCCTCTCTGCCTACTTGTGATCTCTCTCTGTCAAATAAATAAATAAATATCTTAAAAATAAAATAAAATAAAATAAACCTCCCAGACTGTTAAGGAGTGCTGCTGTGAATATTAAAGACTTTTACTAAATATGCATAGGAATGGCATTACCAGGGGAGGCCAAAGACAGATTGCAAAGGTGAAGGGCTAGAAGCTAGTGAAGGTGCTGGGACTAGACCAAAGGGGGCACTGTTAGAAACCACACTGAGGAATCATCACTTTTGTCTCACATGGGGAGATCTCCCTCCTGGGTCTGGGCTATGCTGTTACATTCTTTCTGTTTTATAGATTTCTGCTGTCCCATGGGATGGATACTGAATGAGAGGAGTTGTTTTTACATCTCATACACGGAGAGAAGTTGGGAGGAGAGCCAAAACTACTGTCAATCTCTGTCCTCCGACCTGGCCATGTTCAGTGACATTCTTTATTCTTATTCAGTAAGCATCCCCTTATTTGCAGACTGTAGCAGGTACTGTTGGGCGAAGGGATATGTGTCAGTGAGTCAGGAGTGGTGGTGCACGCAGAGCACGCATTCCTTTTCCGGCAGCTTCTCAGCACAGTGCTCCAGGTGGCCCCTACTGGCCAGAGTTGGCACGAGAGTTGAAGCTCATGAACCAACTTTACTTGAACCTGTTTCTCATCTCAGCTTTCTGGTCAACTCTCCAGGGCTGCTTAACAGTCTCTTTGTCTCTCAAGACCTCTCAGGCAGAGGTCCCATATCTGGGGGGCTAGATTGTTGGGATTGACTCCTTATGACCAGAGCAGCCCATGGAATGACTCCTCTTTCAAAGGCTGGCAGAAATTCTTCACCAGCCCGGGGGTGAACTGAAGGGCGAGCCTGCATCTGCAAGGTGGCACTTGAAGGCCTCAGGGACAGGTCCCCAAGGAGCTGATGTCTTGTGCCAGTCAGAAACAGTCCTCTTGTCAAAGCCGAGACCTCCCCATAGTGCTCATTTTCTTTCATTGGCCCACATCCCCCCTCCCTACACCGCACCCCCGCCCCGGCCCCTTGCACTGGAATATTTCTCATCATTCTCCACATACCCCTCCTCTGATTCTCCCCTCAGGTTATGAACCACAACAGCGCAAGGAAGATGTTGATGCAAATTAGCCCACCTGGTTCATTTTGGGTTAATCACACCTTTGCTAAGAGGTGGCAGCAGGTTGACGGCAAACGAGGCCCTGGGTAAGTCTGTTAGGACTTCTGGGCGTATTCAACCCCGTAGCTCCTTCATATAGACATAGTAATGAGATTCTCCTCCTGCTCCCAAAGTTTTGGGAGGTCCTGCTCCCAAAATTCTTTCACAAGTCAGTATTGTAATTGCCTACTTGTCTGTTTCCTTTACTTAAAACTCTTTAGGACAGCCTTCTTCTCTGGCGCCTTTCCAGTACCTGGCAGTCCCAAGCACTTTTTTTTTTAAAGTTACTAGGTTGGGACCTATGTTGTTTTTCTCTCAGAGGGAGAAGCTGAGGCTTTAGCTAGAACTTCACAGCTCATGAACCCCGGCATTCAACTTCCCATCCCTTGACAGCGCTACCGGAACTGAGATGGCACTTTCTCAGTCAGGGCCTCTTGGGGGCACTATAGTTACCTCCAGGAAGGGAGCAGTGGGGCAACTTTGAAAATCAACTCCAGGAACCCTGAAATAGGCAGTCATCTCCTATATTCCCCATGGAGTTTCCATCTTTAATATTTTGGGTGACTTTTTTCCTCCTCTGGTTCTAAAGCCTCTTTGAGTTAAGAGTAGCCATCTGTCCCTGAACCATACCCAAATGTGGCCTTAGGCAGGCAGGGCAAATTAGGACTTCACTGTGTTTAACATAGGGCAAGGGGAGAAAGGGGAGCGAAGGCAGGGTGGGAAAGGAGAGGCAGGCCTTGTCCCAGTTCTACCTCACCAATCTTTAGGTATTATAGTCAAAGCTCAAGATGTTATAAGGTACAAAGCAGTTGGCCAAGAACACAGCAGCATGACTGTACTTCTCTTCTTCCCTGCATCTGTGAGATGACAGCTTTCAAGCACCCAGATAGGGACCACTTTTTGCCCTGAGTTGGGTAAGCATGACCACCCACTGAGGCATGGGAGTTGGGGAACAGGGAGGGAGAGTAACTTAGAGCAGGGGCTCGGAAGCCAGAGGTAAAACTTATTCCTGAGAGCGATGGTCACCTCTACAGCCTTCAGGGTCTTGGTCTGCTTATGAAGGAGGGTGTTCAGCAGGAAAGTTCTGGAACTGAAGGGAGGCTGTGGATTTGGCTGTCCAGGGAGGCAGGAGGAGCTGGATGAATATTCTTAGCAATAATCTACTGCGGACCTCACTGGTGCTTTACTCTTACAGGCACTCATGCCAACAGAAGCCTGCACCCCTCACCCTAACTGCAGTTTGCAGGTCCTAAGATCATCTCCCTCTAGCGTTCTCTCACTCTGCCTGCGCAGTGCCTAGCCAAGGGCGGATCCATGCCCAATACTTCTAGCCAGCCTGTTGCCTGCTTGAAATCCTGCCCCAGAAGCTGGACTGTTCCTGGGAAACTGGTGAAGAAGTCACTAGAAGAGATTTTGGCCTCCCCAAGAACTTTCCATAGTGGCACTGTAGGGGGGTGGAGGAGGGCGCATGGGCTGAGTGGATAGGGGCAGCCCGGAGCCAGCCAGGCAGTTTTATTGAAATATTTTTAAATAATTTGCACGTGTTAGTCTCATGTGTCAGCAGTGCTTTGTCTGGTTCAGTGATTGCCCATGGGAGAGCAGGCCCAGGGGCTAGACAGGAAATGTTCTGTCCCTTGAGTCCATGCTGAGGTTCCCCTACATGGGGAGAAGAGCCGGTCAGCCCTGCTGGGGCTGGCACTGTCCAACATGTGTGCTCTGTCCTCACAGGGCATCCTGAAGGCCAAAGTTGGAGGCCAGAGACCACAGGCCCCACTGTTAAGAGCGCGCCCCGGGCAGCTGCAGGCCGGGTGTGGGAGGCTTGGCATGGTGCCCTCGGTGGCAGAGGAGACTGCCCGCCTCACAGTTCAGGTTGCGGTAGCGGGCAACAGCTGGTGTGGGGCGGGGGCACATGGATAGGAAGCCGAAGCTGAAAGGGCCAAGACAGCAGCCAGGGCAGGGCAGCCCCTCATCAGACTCCCGGGGAGCTGAAGGGGGCGGCGAGGGTTCTGTCCGCTCCAGAGCTGCCGCCCGGGGCAGGCTATGCTGGGCCCGGTTCCACGGCTCCCCAGCCCAGCCTTGTGGGGAGTTCACCACCACAGCTGGGGGGTTGTTGTTAAGGGCAGTCCCTGATCTAGGGGACCAAGGCTGGGAGGCCGAGGAACAAGTGCTGATGAAGTTGTCTGTGGCCACGGCCAGGGGCAGCTGGGGAGCTGGTCCTGGGGGTTCTGGCTCAGGGCTACTGCCCTCACACTCCATTCTTTCTTCAGCCGAGGGGCCCACACTGGGAGGGCCAGGACCTGGCAGTGCTGTCTCCATACGTCGGGGGAGCTCAGGGGATGATGGGAGCGAGCGGCAGCGACGGGCAGGTGTCCCAGGCTGGATGAGGGTCTCTGGAGTGGTCACCAAGGGCAGCTGCGAGGAGGGCAGTGGTGATGGTGGAACAAGGGGCAGGGGGGTAACTGGCTTGCTGGGTGTGTCCAACAGCTTGATCTTGCCTCCCCGGAGGTCTTCCCGGAGTGAGAAGGGATTGACTCGAGTCAGACTGTCCCCCCAGTTGGGGGGTGAGTCTGGTGATGGGGGCAGGAAGAGGTCTGACCGGCTTCGGGAAAGCCGGGGGTCTGGCCTAGGAAGGGTGGCAGAGGGACCCCCTCTTGAAACAGACCCTGTAGACAGAGAAGTCTGTGGTTACTGTTCTCAGCGTTGATCATGGCTCCTTGAGGCCTCATTATTCACCAGGAGGCTGGTGGGACTACAGCTTATAAAAGGGAGTCCCACTGGGTATTTTAGACAGGGGAGATGTCACCTCTAGCCCTCCTTCACCTCTCCTTTCCTTCTTCCCCTCTCTTGGTTCTAGAATTTGAAAATATTTAAGATGTCCTTTCACACCCCCCGCCCCAACCTTCTCAACTAATAAATACATTTAGTCTTAATCCCTTGAGTTCTAAGGAAGAGGCAAAAAGAGTTTAGTTGCATCAAGGTCATGCTCACTTACTCTGATTGTGTGTCAGGGAAGCTCTGGTGAGGGGGGCTGGCTCAGGCAGCTGCTCCAGGATCCATTCCAGATGCTGCGTGATTTCAGTGAAGGGAGCACGAGTGCTAGGTTCCATCTGATGGGTAGAGAGAGGGATAGCTTCACTCAGTGCTCCAAAAGAGAGTCCCTACATTTTCCTCCCACCACCTGGAGCAGGAAAGCCTTGCAGCGGATAGATGGGGGTGGTGGGCAGGGAGAGAGAGGCTCTTACACTGCAGCAGTGGATGGCCAGGAGTAGGAAGGGCAGTGGGCAGTCATCCCCTACCAAGGTCCGGAAAGCAGGCACATCCAGGCCAAAGTCCTGCAGGGACAGAGAGAAGGGGCCTTCAAGTCAGCCTTCCTTGGGTTCTCCTTCTGACCCCCAATCAGGACCTTAACCTCCAGGGAACCCTCCTCAGTTATAAGCTGCCCAGTCTGGAGCTCCCCCTTTTCCAAACTGGAAACATTATTCACCTCAGTTCGGGGTAGGTAATCTGGGTCCGCAGGTACTCGTGCAATGAGCTCACAGAGGACAATCCCAAAGGCAAAGACATCGGCCTGCGGGGAGGAGAGAATGTCAACGGGAGGAACTGATGGTTTTCATGTCAGAATTTTGTCAGAACATGTCAGAATTTGGGGGAAGTCATGATAGTTTCATGCATTGGAGGGGTCCCTATGAGGGGACAAGGGGGAATTTGGGAGTCTCTTAAATATTCAATAAGGCTATTGAAGAACTTGGGATGGGGCCTTATGAAAGTATCTCAAGGGTCTCTGGAAGGCCTTGGAATCTGAAGGATTGATGTCTTACCTTCTCATCATACAGCTCACCCCGCAACACCTCTGGAGCCATCCAGTATGGGGAACCTACCACAGCCAATGGCTCCTTTCTTGCCCCTTCCCTGCAGGGGTAGGGGCAGAGTGATCAGAGACATCCCACTCAGATAACCCCCCTAAACAAAAGGGGATGAGGTCAGCCCCCTCCCCACTCCAAAGGATATGTCTCTGGGGGCTTCATTTAGATAGGGACCTTCTAGAAAGTCTGGGGGGGGGGGGCACAAGGGCATTCACCTCACCTATACACAGGAATCTTTTCAGCCAGCCCGAAGTCACCCACAACAGCCGTGAAGCCTCGGTCTTCCCGTCGGATCAGACAGTTCTGACATACATACAGCATCCCCACACACCCATCACCTTCTGTTTTCTGTTCTCCCAATATATACCCCAAAGCCCTGTCACTCCAGAGTAACTCCAACCCCCTCTGACCTCTCAGTTCTCCAGTGCACCCCAATCTTTCAACATCATCACTCCAAACATAGCATGGTACTCGGCCCCTCAGAGCTCCCCGTCATCCCAGTCCCCATTCTCCAGGGCCTTGCTACTCTGGACGTCCTAACAGGTCTAATATCCACACTCCAATCCACACTCGAATCCCCTTTCATGCCTCCACCCACCTGGCCAGCCTACCTTGGATGTTAGGTCTCGGTGGAATACACCTTTGGCATGCAGGTACCGCAGGCCACGGGCAATGTCCAGAGCCAGGCGGAGCCTGACTGGCCAGGACAGGGGTTCTGGGGAGCTGAGCAGCTGTTCCAGGGTCCCCCCATTCATATACTGGGGTATAGGGGGAGAAGGGGAATCAACGTCAAGGTTTCCGCCTGTACTCTACGTCTCCCACTTATAGGCCAGGGGACACTAAGGAGGATCACAAAGGTCAGAAGGGGGAGTCTGTGCTCTAGAGTCTCCCACTCATGTTCTAGGGCTGTCCTTCCAAGACATGTGCAACTATTTGAATTATTAAGTTTAAATAAAATTAAACATTTAGTTCCTCAGTCATATTTCTATTGGTCATATTTCTACTGCTCCCTAGCCACATGTAGCTGCAGAACATTTTCATCACTGCAGAAAGTTCTACTGGACAGCACTTGTTATAGCGCATATAGAGAATGTGACCAATGGAGGAATTTTACTTGTGGTTAGCCCAAAGGAAAGTTCAGGGAAGCCTCTCATGGGAGGGGGTCCTGCTGCCTTTCATTATTCCTCAGCAAATGCACCAGGCGTTGACACTCTCTCCCCTTGGTGGCGGTGGGGGTCCCCTCCTTCCTGGCCCATCCTCACCTCTGTAAGAGCGTGCAGCTGCCCCTGGTGCACACAGACCCCCATGAACCTGGAAGAGGATGAAGAAGATAGGAGGGTAGGCTCCTCTAATAAGAGTCCGGGCCCCTCTGCAGTTCCCACTTTTCCCGCGGGATCTTTCCTTTTCTCCCAGCAAGCTTCTCAGCAAGCGGCTGGGGCTCGCTCACCTTAGGATGTTGGGGTGTCGGAGCCGGTTCATCAGCTGCACCTCCCGTAGCGTGTTTCCCCGGTTACTGGGGAGTCTGTTCATTTTCAGCACCATGACTTGCCCTGACTGTCGGTGCCTAACCTGGGGGCGGCAAAGGCTGGCGAGTCCCGGGCAGATCCGCCAGGTCGCGCGGGTCGTTCGGGTCTAGGCCCCTTAGCTCCAGCCTCGCGTCTAAGGCTCGGTCCCGCCCCTCTGCCCTCTCTGCTGATCCTACCTTGTAGACCTCAGAGAAGAAGCCGGCCCCGATCTTCTCCGCGCAGTGGAAATCGTCCACGCGCGCCAGGCTGGAGACTGCGCTGCGGAGAGCCCGGTAGGAGGAGGGGCGGCCCCGGCCCGGGCCTCCACCCGTACTCCCCGGGCCCGGGGGCCCCTCCCCCGGCGCTTCTCCCGGCCCTGGCCCAGGGCCCCGCAGTGGGGGCCGTTCTCCGGCCATGGCCGGGCCCCCAGCCCGGGCCTGCCTCACATGGCAGGGTCCCCGGGGCCCGGGCAGGCCGCGCTTGCCATGGGCGTGCGCCGAGCCCGATCCGGGACGCCGGAGCTCCCGCTCCCGCCCTGGAGAATGGAAGATCCGCGGCAGATCTTGGGCCCGCCCCCGCCGCGCCGGTTTGCAGGGCCCGGGTAGACGCCGCTCCGCTTCGCTCTGCGCAGGGCCTGGGCCTGGGCCTGGGCCGGGCGGTGGCGGTGGCTCTCCTGGGCGCCGGCGGGCAGGCGGGCGGGCTCCCCGCAGGCGGAGGCGGGCTGGCGGGCTGGCGACCGCTGCTCCGCTTCGCCGCTGGGGCTCAGGCTCCGCGGCCTGCCGGGGGCGGGGCTGAGCCGGGCCTCCGCTTAACTCCTTCCAGCCCGGCCCACGGGCAGCGGCCACGCCCCCTCAGGTACGCAACCCCCAACCGGTGGCCGCGACACCCGAGGCGAGTGGGTCCGGGACGTCGGGGCCAAATAAGTTCAGGCCCGAGCTGAATAACTGAAGGAAATTATGGGCTGATTGTGCGTACGCGCAGCTCAAACGTCTTTTAGCTGCCCTGGGAGTCCTTTCTCTCTTCCCACCCTCAGGCCACTGTCTGAGGAAAGCCGGGCTCAGGAAGCCGCCGGATTCCTGGACTCCGACGGCCAGCAGGGCAGAAAAGTAGACCCTTCACGGCCAGCCACAATCGGAGGTAGCCCAGCAACCTGCCTACCTGCCGGGCCTCCGCTCTGGCCCAGCCTGCCCATTTCCCAGGTCTCGGCGCCTACACCTCTGGATTCCCTGACACTTTCCCCTTCTCGGGCGGTGGTGATGCCTCAGGCCTATATAGTGAGCCCGCGGCCCGCCCGTCCCCAGTGTGACCCCACACCTCCTTACCCCATCCCGCCTCCCTCGAATAAAGTTTCAAAGGAAGAAAGGTGTATCCTCCCGGTGACCACCCAGCCTGAACCTTCCTCTTACTCTTTCCTCCAAACGGCCCTATCTCTCTGCAGAGAACCCTCCACCTGCCCGGAAGCCCCGCCTTCCGTGGGATTCCGCCCCCTCGGCAAAAACCCGCCCCTCCGGGAGACTTCCCTTCGGAGACCCCTCTCCTCCTTAGTGAGACCCTCCCTTCAGAGGGACCATTCCTCAACACGATACTGCCACCGTCAGTGTGTGCCAGAACCCCTCTGTGCGACACCCTTCTTCTGTCTGTTCCTCCCACACAATGAGACCCCACCTCTCAGAGTGACTCCACGGGTCATTGTGACCCCGCCTTTCAACGTGACTCCTCCCCTCAGTGTGGCCCAGCCCTTATCTGTGTGACCCCTCTCAGGAGGTTCCGCTCTCCACCTCGTAGGAATCCGGTCTGCCCCCTCAGGCTGGAGGAGGAGCTGCAGCTGGTCTCTTTTAAGGGGGCTCTGGGCCCTGAATGCGCACGCGCTGCGCACAGCCGTCCCCATTGCTTCCGGTTCTCCGCTGGCGAAATAGCCAATTATCGCCAGGGATGAGTGACGTCTCTCGAGCTGACGGACGCCTCCCGGGCAAGCTATTGTGGGCGGCACTGAGCAGCTCGCCACCTAGCGGCGGAATGGAGGGCGGCGGGAGTGGGCGCTGCAAGTCTCCGGAGCCAAACGCGCTGGGACAGAGCTTGAGGGAGCAAGGCTGAATTCTTATCAAAAATTCTCACTCAAGACTGAATTCTTTTAAAAAATTCTCAAGTACTGCATTTCTATTTTTGTGGTAAGATGTAAAGGAAATTTATACAAGCCCAGTCCGCATCCGTGTGGGTGCTTGCCTTCTGACAAGAATCCTGTTTATGAGAGTTGGAGCCGAGTTCTATTTAATTGTCCATTTTTTATTAAAGATTTTATTTATTTTACCTGACAGAGATTACAAGTAGGCAGAGAGGCAGGCAGAGAGAGAGAGAGAGGAGGAAGCAGGCTCCCTGCTGAGCAGAAAGTCTGATGCGGGGCTCGATCCTAGGACTCTGGGATCATGACGTGAGCAGAAGGCTTTAACCCACTGAGCCACCCAGGTGCCCTTAATTGTCTAATTTTATTGAGTAGAGAAAAAACAGTCTTAGATTACAAACGGTGCCTCGGGGTGGAGAGAAGGCTAGAGGCTCTGCCCATGCACTGTGCAACTGAAGGTTTCTCACAGGTTTGGAGAGAGAACGGGCGAGATTCAAGGTCGTTCTAGAGGCGGTGGAGCCAGGCCAGTCTTGAGAACAATATATGCCTGGGCTTTGTGCCTCATACTCATTCTCCCAGAGACCGTTCGGTCTCAGCAAAACAAACTCATTCATTACCTTAATGTTAGCATCCACAACTACTTAATTTGTAAGTTTGGTTTCTATAGCTGTTTGAGATCTATAAACACTAGCACTTTATGCTTCATTTTGTTAAAATAGTATTATAATAGATAATTTAATTCACATATATCTGATCCTTTATCTAAGTTTGAAAGTTACTGTTGGTGGTAATAACTCCAAGCAGAGGATCCAGGATCCTGTTCTAGAAAGATCACTGTGGTTGTTGTATGGAAGCAATGAGACTTGCCAATGCTTGAGTCACGAGAGGATGAGAGACTGAACTAGGATAGGGATAATAGAGAAGGAGAGGAGGAAACATTCAACTAATATGGGAAAACTTGCTGATTGATTTAGTATCCAGAGTTAGTTAGTTCAGTGGAGAGAAGGAGCATCAGCCAGTACAATTTTTTTTTTTAAGATTTTAATTTTTTATTTGTGAGAGAGAGAATACAGTTAGGGGTGGGCAGAGGGGGTGGGGGAAGCCTGATGCAGGGGCTCGAACCCAGTGACCTGAGCGGAAGGCAGATGCTTAACCAACTGAGCCAGCCAGGCAGGCACGCTGGCCAAGATCATTTTTATGTTTGTAGCTTAGATGACTGTATGATATCAACTGGGATAAAGAACCCAGAAGGAGGAAAGGTTGGGTGGGGGAAGACAGATGACTGCCATAAGGAAAGGGGTGATGATAAAGGAAACTTTGAAGGTAGATGCCATCATCCAAGTAGGGTGTATAGAGGAGAAATGGGCTGGCAAGAATCCTGGGGAACACCAACATTAAAAGAGAGGGTGGGTGGCTCAGTCAGTTGGGTGTCTGTTTTCAGCTCAGGTCATGATCCCAGGGTCCTGGTATCAAACCCTGTATCAGGCTTAACAGGGAGTCTTTCTTCCCCCTCTCCCTCTGCCCCTCAGCCTACTTGTGCGCTTTTTCTCTCTCTCTCTCAAATAAATTATATATATATATATATATATATGTATGTATATATATACATATATACATATATATATATATATATTTTTTAAATGGTGGATCGATGAAGAGAATTTCATGAAGGAGACTGAGAAGAAACAAGGTGAAAGACAGGAAGAGAATCTAGAGAGAATGGTGCCATGGAATCCATGGAATGGGGAATTTAGGGAAAGTGGAATAATGAATAGCATTAAATGTATTGAATAGTATTAAATGTAGAGGGGGTCTGCTAAGATAAATTTTAAGTATTGCTCAAGTTAGGCTATTAGAAGATCCTTTTGTTTTTGTTTTTCAGACTTTTATGATGGGAAAATGTCAAACATGAAAAGAAGAACAAGTTGAGAATAGAACAATGAACCCTTATTTACCTCTGTAAGACCATTTGTGGAGAGCCTTGCACTAAATCACTTACGCCTGGGTGGCTCAGTGGGTTAAAACCTCTACTTCAGCTCAGGACACAATCCCAGAGTTCTGGGATCAAGTCCTACACTGGGCTCTCTGCTCAGCAGGGAGCCTGCTTCCCTTCCTCTCTCTCTGCCTGCCTCTCTGCCTACTTGTGATCTCTGTCTGTCAAATGAATAAATAAAATCTTAAAAAAAATAAATCACTTACCCCTGCCTCAGTTGTGTTGTTGACATAAATGACCTGGCTGAGGTGAAAGTACCTGCTTTTATGTACCTTTTGTGCCAGTGATTCTCCAATGATCAATTCTTGGCCAATCTTGTTTCATATATACTCTGTACCCCTGTGCTCTCCCCTCACCTAATTATTTGGTGTATATTTCTGATACAGCATTTCATCAATAAATATTTCAATATGTTACCTCTAAAAGATAAGGATTCTTCTTTAAAACAAAATCACAGTACCATGTTACATCTAACCCCCCCAACTCCTTAATATCAAGTATCTATTTGCTCACATTTCCCCCTCTGTCTTATGTTTAGTTTAAAAAAATTGTTTGAATCAAAATCCAAATAAGGTCTATATTTCACAGCTGATATATCTCTTAAATCTTTTCATTTTTATTTTTTAAAAGATTTCATTTATTTATTTGTTAGAGAGAGAGAAAGGACAAGCGGGGGAGCCGCAGGCAGAGGGAGAAGCAGGCTCCCTGCTGAGCAAGGAGCCCAGTATGGGGGCTTGATCTCTGGACCCTGAGATCATGACCTGCCAAAGTCAGCCACTTAACCAACTGAGCCACCCAGGTGCCCTGGGGGCAGATAATCCTTGATTGTTAGGTGACCTGCCAAAGTCAGCCACTTAACCAACTGAGCCACCCAGGTGCCCTGGGGGCAGATAATCCTTGATTGTTAGGTGGCTGTCTGTGCACTGTAGGACGTTTAGTTGGATCCCTGGCCTCTACCCACTGGATGCCAGTAGCAGCTCCCCTAGTCGTGACATCAAAAATGTCTCTAGACATTGCCAGTTTTCCCCTGGGGGAATGTAGGAGTTAGAAAACAATACTCATGGGGCGCCTGGGTGGCTCAATGGGTTAAAGCCTCTGCCTTCGGCTCCGGTCATGATCCCAGGGTCCTGGGATGGAGCCCCGCATTGGCTCTCTGCTCAGCAGGGAGCCTGCTTCCCTTCCCCTCTCTCTGCCTGCCTCTCTGCTTACTTGTGATCTCTACCAAATAAATAAATAAAATCATTAAAAAAAAAAAAGAAAAAGAAAGCAATACTCATTCTATTCTTCCTTCCTTCCTCTACAAAGAGAAACTTTTCTATACCTGTTTGTTACGCAGAGATATATTTCATGTAGGAAAGGCAAGAAAAATGCTTGTTTTCTTTTTATTTTCCCAGCTTTTAGTGAGTTGGTTCCCTTGCATCCTCGAAAAGGTTTTTTTTTTTTTTTTTTTTTTTTTTAATGTCAGGGTTTTTATTTTTTTATTTAGAGAAAGCATATGAGCAGACGGGGGCATAGGGAGGGGGAGAAAGAATCTTAAGCATGCTCCATGCTCAGTGTGGAGCCTCATGTGGGGCTCAATCTCACGTCCCTGAGATCAGGACCTGAGCCGAAATCAAGAGTTGGATGCTTGACTGACTGAGCCACCCAGGCACTTTGAGGGTTTTTTTTTTGTTAATACCCCTTTGTGGTTTTTAGTACCACTGTGAACTCATAGTTTAACATAAGTATGATGTGTCTCAATTGTTGGCTGTTTTTATCATTTTTAAATTGTCCCGTTTTGGCCAGTGGGAGTGAGTCCTTTTGACACAACCCTTAAGGTTTCTTCCTATTTGATATGGTAAAATGTTCCAGGCTCATTTTGTGCACTCCTAGACTACAGCTGGTATCAGCTATTTTTTCCAAGGATTCATAGTTGCTTTTAGTTAGAAATGGTATTTAGAGACCACAGTTTGGCTACTAGGAATATAAGATTATTTGGTCTAGGAAGAGCAGTTTTGTGAATACAGTCAATTACGTATTCTTCTCAAAAGAGTCCCCTCTACTATCTCTTTATTCTGAAAATTCAAACATGAAGAAAAGTTGAAGAAATGTACAGTGAATACCTGTGTACCTTCATTTAGGCTCAACAATTGTTAACATTTTGCTGTTTGTTCTCTTTGTGTGTCTCTAATGTGGTATATGATGTATGATCTGACAGAATATAATACATTTTTATTGTAGCATTTTTTAAAAAGATTTTATTTATTTGCTTGACAGACAGAGGTCACAGGTAGGCAGAGAGGCAGGCAGAGAGAGATGGGGAAGCAGGCTCCCTGCCGAGCAGAGAGCCTGATTTGGGGCTCGATCCCAGGACCCTGGGATCACGACCAGAGCTGAAGGCAGAGGCTTTAACCCACTGAGCCACCCAGGTGCCCCTTATTGTAGCATTTGAAAATAACTTGTAGACATCATGGCACTTCATTAGCATTGTCTCCTAAGGTCATTTCTGTGTAACCAAAATACCATTATCACATCTTGAATTACTTTCTTCATTTAATTTCTTGATTCTCCTCATATTTTATTGGCTCTTTCTTCTAGGTCTCTTTTGCTGGTCTTCTAGATCTTCCTGATCTCTAAGCAGTGACATACCCAGGGCTCCATCATTGGACATCTGCTCTTCTTTCTACACACTTATGTGGCAGGTCATTCCATTAACTCCATGGCTTTAAATACTATTCATATGCTAATAATTCCCATTTTCTCTCCCACCTTTCCTCTGAACTCAGCTCCTATAATCAGTTGCTTACTCATCAGCTCCAGTCGGATATCTTTTTTTTTTTTAAAGATTTTATTTATTTGAGACAGAGAGAGAGAGTTGAGTGCATAAGTTGGGGGAGGGGCAGAGGGAGAGGGTCACCTCTCAGGCCAGGTGCCCTCTAATTGGCTTTTCAAAATCAATGGGTACAAAACGGAACTCTTGAATCTTGTACCTCTTTCCCAGTTTTTCTCTAAGGCTTTCCCATCTCAATAAATTTAATCCATTGGGTGCTCAGGCAAGACAATTCAGAGTTATCCTTGACTTTTCTCTTTTTCTCTACCCCATATTCAGCATATCAACAAATCGTGTCTGCTAAATGTTTGAAATTTATCCATATCTTGATCACTTCTGACATTTCCATTGTCTGTGACCCAATTAAGCCACCTCTGCCTCTTGCCTGGGTTGTTGCAATAGCCTCCTCTTTGGTCTCTCTGCTTATGCGTCTGTCTCCCTATAATCTCTTGTGTATGCAGCAGCCAGAATACTCCTATTTAAAGTGTAAGTCAGTTCATTTTCTTTCTCTGCTCAAAATCTTCTGTTATTCAGAATCAAAATCCGAATCTTTACTATTGGGACGCCTGGATGGCTCAGTCAGGTAAGCGTCTGCCTTCCGCTCAGGTCATGATCCCAGAGTCCTGGGATTGAGTCCCACATCAGGCTCCTTGCTCAGCAGGGAACCTGCTTCTCCCTCTACCTGATGCTCCCCCTGTTCATGCTCTCGCTCTCCCCGCCCTCTTTCTCTTTCTGATGAATAATAAATAAATCTTAAAAACAAAACAAAACAAAAACCAAAATCTTTACTATATTTTTTTTCTCTTCTAATATTTATACCTTTGGTTTCTGTTCTTTTGCTTGAGACCTTCAGTGTAATGTTCATGAGTGAAGTAATGGCAGTAGACACCTGTATCTTGTTCCTGATCTTTAAAAGAATGCTTTTGATTTTTCACTATCAAGTTTCATCTTTATTGTGGGTTTTTTTGTAGCTATGTATACCTGTTCTTTTTTTTTTTTTTTTTAAGATATTTATTTATTTATTTATTTGACACAGAGAGAGAGAGACAGAGAGAGAGGGAACAAAAGCGGGGGTGGGGGTGGGAGAGGGAGAAGCAGGCTAACCCCTGAGCAGGGAGCCTGATGCAGGGCTCCTTCCCAGTACCCTGAGATCATGACCTGAGCTGAAGGCAGATGTTTAACAACTGAGCCACCCAGGCACCCCTACCTGTTAGTTCTTATCACAAAAGTGTCATGTAACTAATCACATCCAGTGGCAAAGGGGCATCTGTGTGGCTCAGTCAGTTAAGTGTCCAAATCTTGATTTCACCCTGTGACAGACTTCCCACTCAGTAGGGAGTCTGTTTGTCTCCTCTCCCTCTGCTCTTCCCGCTGCTTGTACTCTCTCTCTCTCAAATAAGTAAATAAATCTTTAAGAAAAACTTTTTTTTTGAGAAAGAGAGAAAGTGCAAGCAGGGTGAAGGGTAGAGGGAGAGAGAGAGAATTTCAAGCAGGCTTCATGCTTAGTGCAGAGCGTGATGAGGGTCTCAATCTCAGGGCCCTGAGATCATGACTTGAGCCAAAATTAAGAGTCAGATACTCAACCAACTGAGCCACCCAGGTGCCCCAATAAATAAATCTTAAAAAAAAAAAACACAAAAACCTGGGGTGCCTGGGTGGCTCAGTTGGTTGTGTGTCTGCCTTTGACATGGGTCATCATCCCAGGGTCCTGGGATCAAGCCCCATGTCAGGCTCCCTGCTCAGTGGGAAACCTGCTTCTCCCTTTCCCACTCCTCCTGCTGGTGTTCCCTCTCTCGCTGTCTCTCTGTCAAATAAATAAATAAAATCTTAAAAAAAAAACAGTTGCATAAAACAACAATTACTAATTCTCCTAAATCCATGGGTTGACTGGGGTCAGCATTCTAAACTAGGACTGGCTAGAGTGTTTTGCTGTGTGCCATCTGTCTCTCTTCCTGGGACCACCTGGATAGCCTAGGCATGTTCATGGTGACAGAAGAAAGGTAAGAGGACAAGTATGGTTTTTCAACTGCTTCCATGTCTCTGGGTCCTAACTTGTCTGTCAACATTCCAGTGGCCAAAGCAAGTTATATGACCAAGCCCAAAGTATACTCTGTCTAGAGTGGGGATGGTAGGAAGGGAGAAAATATTTCTATGCAATGATATAATACATTAATTAATTTTCTAAAATTAAACTAACTTTGCATTTATAGAATAAGTCTAACTTGATCTTGATGTTTTTTCTTCTTCTTCCCCTCTTCTCCTTCCTCCTTCCTTTCCTCCTCCCCTCCTTCTACATTATTAGGCTTGGGTGTTTTTTTGTGGTTTTTTTGGGGGGGTATTTTACAATTTAATTTTTTATTAGTTTTATATTGAAATATAATTGAAATACCATATAATTCACCCATTTAAAGTGTAAAATTTAGTGTTTTTTGTTGTATTCACTGAGTTTTGCAACTATCATCACAATCAATTCTAGAGTATTTTCATCATTCTAAGAAACAACCTCATATCCATTGGCAGTCACTCCCTACGTCCCCCTCTGACTCCTTCACCCATAGTCCTAGGCAACCATTAGTTAAAACTTTCTCATTGTGCAGATTTGCTTCTTCTGGACACTTCTATATGGAATGGTGCAATATATGGGCTCTTGTATCTTGCTTTCACTCAGCCTAGTGTTTTCAAGGTTCATCCATGTGCTAGCATGTATCAGTACTTCATTCTTTTTTATTGCCAAGTAATATTCCATTGTGTGAATGTACCATGTTTATTTGTTCATCAGCTGATTGTCATTTGGGTTATTTCCACTTTTTGGCTGTTACGAATGATGCTCCTATGAACATTCATGTATGGGTTTTTGTGTGGACATACATTTTCATTGCCTCATGTCCCTTTTGATGTGTTTGTTCCTCTGTTCCTCTTTTACTATCTTTGTTTGGTTTAAGCTAATATTTTTTAGCATATAATTCTAGTTTTCCTAATTTCTTAAACATTTTAGTGTAAGAATTTTAGTTTAGTCTAAGTATTTTAGTTACTTTCTTAGTGGTTGATCTAGGGATTACAATCTAGTCAAATTATTGAAAGGCAAACACACAGTTACCTAATGCAGTTGATTTGCTTATGTAGTTGATTTGCTTTGGGTAATCCTCTAAGGACCACTTAGATGTTCTGAAGTCCCCCAGCATGACATGTAACTGGTAGGTGCTGGCTAGTAAAGCTATTCATATTTGAATTTATTTTTCATGTAATAAGCCGTCTTATACTACTCTTATTCTCATTGTTTTTCAGTGGTTTCTTATCTAAGTAGATAATTATTTTCTTCTTTTCCAACATTTATGGTTCTTATTTTTGTTTCATGTACTGTCTACACTATCTAGAATAATGTTGAATAATAAAGGTAATAGTGATTAGTCTTGTCTTGGTTCTGACTTTTAAAAGATTGCCTAAGTGAAGGACTATCAACTCTACATGCTGGCATTCTTTTTTTTTTTTAAGATTTTATTTATTTATTTGACAGTCAGAAATCACAAGTAGGCAGAGAGGCAGGCAGAGAGAGAGAAGTGGGGGAAGCAGGCTCCCTGCTGAGCAGAGAGCTGGATGCGGGGCTCGATTGCTGGCATTCCTCTTATGTCCATGGCGAACATAGCTAATCCTTAGCACTTTTTTCTGCTAAGCCATGGCCCTTTTTCAGAAATCTCACAGTAACATTCCCCTAAGTGACTAGTTAATTGGATTTGGCACAATGAATGAGATCTGTTTGGCCTTGGCTTTTCTCTTTGATGTAGTTTGATATTGGCTGTTCATTTCAAATATTCTTTTTCATGTTTCTGTTCCTGGTTTACTAAAAAGCCTTTTAAAAATCACAAATGGATATTTAATTTTCTAAAAGATTTTCCCAGGGCCTGTTAGAGTGATGAAATGGCTATTTCCTTTGGTTTATTCATGTTAACTACATTGATGAATTTTATAGTTCAATCATTGCTAGAAACCTACTCTTAATGTGTATTATTCCTTTACAACACTGGTGGGTTTTGTTTAGTTCATATTACGTGCCAGACAGCTCTGCTGCATGCTAGATACACACCTGTGAACAAGATAGACAAAGTATCTGCCTGTATTGGGCTCTCAATTCAGAGGTAATAAAGAGAGAACATTTGCCAGTTATCCCTTATGCTGAGCCTTTGGCAGAAATCACTCAAGGTATGCTGTCTTGATATGGCTCTCCCTTTGTCACTCCCCCTGCTTGTACTCTCTCTTGAATAAATAAATAAAATATATTTTTAAAAAAGGATATGCTGTCTTAGAGAGCCTTGAGTAGTCCCAGAATGAGGCCATGATCATTTAGTGGTACCTGCCATTAGACTGGAGGACAACAGACAAGCATCCTGCTATTTGCTATCCCTGGTTTGATGTTTTATTTAGAATCTTTCATCGTATAATGTGTGTGAGGTTGTTAGTTCTTGAATATGTCAGGTCTTGAATTAAGTTAACACTAATTTGGTGAATTAAGTGTGATGTGGGTCTTTTGGTGGGAGGCATCTATCTGACCACTTTTTCAGGTTCTTCAGTGGCTATTATTGCATTCGGATGTTCTGTATCATTTGGGTTGATTTTGATTTATATTTTCCCAGACAATATTAATTGCACTGAGACTTTTTGGTTTGGTTACATGGAGTTTTGCATAGTATTATTCTTTTTTTTTTTAAGATTCTATTTATTTATTTGAGAAAGAGAGCACAGAGGGACTAAGAGGGAGAAGAAGACTCCTGCTGAGCAGAGAGTCCAACATGGGACTCGATCCTGGGACCCTGGGACCATGATCTGAGACTAAGGCAGATGCTTAACTGACTGAGCCACCCAGGCACCCCAGGAAGTTATTTTAAGGATATCTTAGGGGTGCCTGCTGGCTCAGTTGGTGGAGCATGTGACTCTTGATCTCAGAATAAGGAATTTTTTTTTAAAAGATTTTATTTATTCATTTGAGAGAGAGAGAGAGAGCATGAGAGCTGAGAAGGTCAGAGGGAGAAGTGGACTCCCCATGATGCTGGGAGCCTGATGCGGTACTCGGTCCCGGGACTCTGAGATCATGACCTGAGCTGGACCAACTGAGCCACCCAGGTACCCTGGTAGTTTTGTTTTGTTTTAAATGTAGGCTCCATGCCCAGCATGGAGCCCAGTGGGGGGCTTGAACTCATGACCCTGAGATCAAGACCTGAAATGAAACCAAAAGTTAGATGCTTAACTGACTGAGCCACCCAGACACCCCATAAGGTAATTTGTTTTTGTTTATCTCCCTTGTGGCATTTATTGTGTTTTAACTTTCTCTGTACCTCTGTCTCTTCTTTAAAGATGTAAAATTAAAGTATATATATATATATATATATATATATATATATATATATATACACACATACATATGTATATAAAATCACCAAGGTTAGGAGTTATATCTAATTCGTCTATTCATCTCTGTATTGATCAGAAGGTAAGTGCCTGGCAGAGATGTTTGATATAAGTTAGTGGACTGAATAAATTAATGTTGATCCTTGTGGATTTGAAGAATATTATACATGTAAAAAGGCTGGAAGGAGACTGTGACATCTCCTTTGCTTTGATCCACCCTCTGTGCTCAGAGCAGTGATAACCAGATAGTGGCCTATTTTTAGGAAAACTTATAGTTTAATAAAATTCAACTGGAGCTGCATCCTAGGAGGAAAATGTACATTTTAAAGATCAATGAAACTGTATGGAACTTTTACAAATATAGTTGAATTTAGAAGTGACTCTGAAAGCATGTCCAAGTTTCTTTCTCTCTTTTAATGTGTTTGTTTTTTTAAGCCTATTAAACATTTGCACTGGCAAATAGAGAGGGGAGTTAGAACTGGAAAGGGTCTTTTTTTTTTTTTAAGATTTTAAGTAATCTTCACACTCAACATGGGGCTTAAACTCACAACCTCAGATCAAGAACTGCATGTTCCACTAACTGAGCCAACCAGGCACCCCAGAATTAGAGTCTTAACCATCCAGTACATCTCTTTCATTTTACAGATGTGGCTCAAAGACTTGATTTGCTCAAAGCTATACCATTATTAGTTCCATGCTCTAGTTAGGACTAGACTATATAACCAGTTTCTTTTTTTTTTGAAGATTTATTTATTTATTTGACAGAGATCACAAGTAGGCAGAGAGGCAGGCAGAGAGAGAGGAAGGGAAGCAGGTTCCCTGCCGAGCAGAGAGCCCATATATGACCAGTTTCTAAAGTCCAATGCCCAGATTTGGGTTATCATAATCCTTGGTTTATGATATAGTCTCATCATTGGTCCTGCTTTAATTATTAATGTTTAATAATAAGCATTTATGAAGCCACTATCCCAAACAAAAACTGAGACCTTGATAGTAACGTACATCTAACTGTATGGTCTCTCCTCCCATTTTGTCTCACTCCCTATGAGGTAAGCATCTGAAACTCATGCTCAACATTATCTTGCTTTCCTTTTGATGTAGTTTTATTTCAACTCTCCCTTTCTGTGTATTTCTTTTTGCCTATTTCAATCCTCCCCTCTGTCAACCACCACTTTGTTCTTTATGCGTGTTTCTGTTTGCTCATTTTTTTTTAAAGACTCTACATATAAGGGAAATCATGTGGCATTTGTCATTCTCATTCTGACTTACTTCACTTAGCATAGTACCTCTAGGTCCATCCAGGTTTTTTGCAAATGACAAGATTTCATTCTTCTTTTATGGCTGAGTAATATTCCATTGTGTATATATATACACACCACATATTTATGCATTCATCTATCAATGGACACAGGTTGCTTCCATATCTTGGCTATCGTAAATAATGCTGCAATAAACATAGATAGGGGTACAGATACCTTTTGAATCAATATTTTCATTTTCTTTGGGTAAATACCCAGAAGTGGAATTATTGAATCATTGTATCTACTTGTTTTACTTTTGGTGGTCTCTTGATCTGAGGAATTTTTTTCAAGGGCCCTGTGATTTTCTTTTAATTCATCTCCACTGAGGGGGATTTATGCTTGCCCAGTATTGTCTTAAAATCAAATGACTGATCTGGGATCCACCTGAAATTTTTTTTTATATATATTCCAAGTGATTTTAAAAATTAAGGATAATAGTTGACATATAATATTAATTTCAGCTGTACAACATAATGATTTCATATTTGCACTTATATGAAATTTTACACAATTCCTGGTCAGGATCGAAGGCAGAATGATAGAGTTATAGATTGCTATTTCGGAGACCTAACAGGCTGTGTGGGCAAGGCAGGGCACTAACGTGGCTTTACTAACTGGAACCTCCTTTTTTGAGTAGGTGTAATCCCAGTGAAACTTTCTTTCCACCTGCACTGGCTGTGCTGCTCCCAAAACTGGGGTTGCATTGCCATGATGACTATCCCCCGGAATCAGGGGGCACAGAGGCAGTGAGCTATCCTCTGGGCCCCTCAGCTAGTTCTTTCACTTCCTTCCCAGGTTAGAACACCTTTCTGATCTTCAGGGACTTAGAAATACCGTTTACACAGAAACAATAGTAACAGGCCATTCACCAAGAGAAGTGGACTGTTTCTTCATAAACACAAATCTAAGACTCACTGTAACTTGCTTCCTAAATTGTATTAATTCACACAGATTCTAACTGCCACGGTCAGTGCTGCAGAATTTGTTCCAGCCTCTACCTTCTACTCTATATCCCTACTTTCACATTCTAACCTTTCAATTTCTTAGCTTCACATGCTTTCCCCTGAACCCCCAACCTCTGTTACTGTCCTCAGCAGTTTTCCTTTCTCCCATTCCCACCACATTCCAACCAAATACTATGAATGGCTCTTTAGTTAGCACTTAACATCAGCTAGACACTGGGGCCAATTGCTCTTTACGTACCATCTTGTGCTACTGTTTTGTCTTGCTCTTTTGTCCTATTCAATGAAGTAGTAACATTAGTGTCTTCATTTTACAGATAAGAGACTGAGGCTTGTTAAGATGAATTTGGACAAGGTCCACATGTCCAAGAAAGCTAGGATTTGAACTACTTTTTGTTGTTTTTATTTTTATGTTATGATGCCTTGTCCAAGTAAAAGAAAACTTAAATTGGCTTTAACAATAATGAAGTTATTTCATATAAAAAGGTTGGTTAGTTCAGTAGCTCGTCAAGGACCTAGGCCTTTCTATTCTCCCACCCATCCTTGCTGTATTAGGCTTTGTTCCCAGGTTAATCTAGCTTCCCACAAGGTTTCAGAATGTCTACTGAAGTTCTGTCATGTTTGTAGAAATTCTAGAGGCAGGGAGGGACACCATTCCTCCTTGTCCATCTCTCTCTCTAATTTGTCATGCATTAAAAAAAAAAGATTTATTTATTTCAGGGGGGTGAGGGGCAGGAGGAGAGGGAGAGAGAATCTTTTTTTTTTTTTTTTCAGGGAGAGAGAATCTTAAGCAGACTCTCTGCTGAGCATGGGATCCTTCCTTGATCTCTTGACCCTGAGCTCGTGATCTGGGCTGAAATCAAGAGTCATACACTTCACTGACTGAGCCACGCAGGCGTCCCTGTCATGCTTTTTTTTTTAAAAGAGCATTTTAAGTTGCTTATTTTTCTTATGACTCTCTCTTATCCTGGCAGATTTTTTATTGTCCAGAATGCCATAAACCCGTGCTCACGAATCACTGGCAAGGGGAATAGGACCAGAATCAAGGGCTTAAAACTAATCAAGACTCATTCCCAGGGCTGGCTTCAAGCTTCTTTGAACCACCTGGCTGCTCCACAGAATAAAATTAAAGTTCTGTTAGGAAGAAGGGAGATGGGGGTAGAGAATGGGTATTCAGTGTGCAACCAGCAGTGTCTGTTATAGAATCCAAAGGTCCAGGTTGTGTTTTGTGTGTGTGTTTTTTAAGTTCAGGTTGTTAACCTTGCCACACTGCTGCTTTTCTGGGTTCTCCCCGCAGTTCCCATCCCCATCCAGCATATTTCCTTAACAGTGAGCCAAGTCTACAACCATAGCTCTAAATGACACATACCAAGGCTGTCCTTGACAGAACAGTGAGGAACATGAAATATATTCCTTGGGGCTGGTGTTCCTGTGGAATCCACAGGTCAGTGACCCATGCTTGGTCAGACTGGGCGTGTCACACTTGGGTGGGGAGAACAACAGGGGCTCTACCTCCTGGAAAGGTAGACTGGCTTGACCCTGACTCAGCCCCAGAGCTGAGTTCCAGGCATGTTCCCCCCTCTCTGAGAGCTCTTTTCTGGTCCATACTTCTCTGCTCTTAGGATATTTATTCTTTTTCCTTCCTTCCTTCCTTCCTTCCTTCCTTCCTTCCTCTCCCTCCCTCCCTCCCTCCCTCCTTCCCTTCCTTCCCTTCTTTTCTCTCTTTCCCCTGTTCTTTTCCTTCCTTCCTTCCTTCCTTCCTTCCTCTCTTCCTTTTCCCTTTCTTTTTTAAGTAAGTTCTGCAGCCAGTGTGGGGCTTGAACTCACAACCCTGAGATCAAGAGTTGCATGTCCTACCAACTGAGCCATCCGGGCACCCTCTGAATTTTTTTTTTTTTTAAATTTATCTGACAGACAGAGATCACAAGTAGGCAGAAGCAGGCAGAAAGAGGAAGGGAAGCAGGCTCCCTGCTGAGCAAAGAGCCCGATGTGGGGCTCAATCCCAGGACACTGGGATCTTGACCTGAGCTGAAGACAGAGGCTTTAGCCTACTGAGCCACCCAGGTGCCCCTGAATTGGTTTCTTAACAAATTCTAATTTGTCACCAGTCTTAAAACCCAACATTACCATCATATTTCCTTTCCTTAAACTCCCACAGTAGAAAAACCCTTATCCACTGAATTTACTAACCAGTCACAGGTCTCCCATGTGTCTTAGAAACTTAGAGAAAATATTAGACAATAGAGAAGAAAGTTAACTTTTAATAACTGAGTGCCAGGTGCTGGGGTTAATTCTTTCCCACACTGACTTTATCCTTAACAGCATCCTGGTTAAGTTAGGTTATTTTAACCTTCACTTTGGGTTTAGGGAATTCACATTCAGCAGAAGTTATGTCGCTTGGTCAGATGAGGTAAGGTTGGCTTGAGGCCACAAGCTAGTAGGAGCTTGATAGCATGACCTCAAGCCCATGGTCTTTCCTCTCCATCCTACATGAACTCCATCCTACAAAGACTACATGATCTTTGCTGGTACAAAACACATTTGTATATATTTGAGCCTCACAACAGTAGCAGGGTAAGTCCTGGTATCTGCATTTTGTAAGAGGTGCAGAGATAGGAAATGACTTGCTGGAAGTCATGTGGAGCTTGGCTTTTCTGACTACAAAATATGCCTAGCAGGGCATAATGGTATTTGTTAAATGATAATCCAGATGATGGTGGGTATTCAATAACTGTCAAAGTAAAACGATTGAAAAGCAACTTAATGTCATTGCTTAGAGGTCTCTAGGTTCCTTTTTCTCCCTGTCACCTCCCCTCTGGGATCCCCTCAGAGACCCTCCTTTCCCAGGAATTCCATCACTTTCAATCAACACTCAACAAAGAGTAGCACTCACGTGTCTTCAGGCAGGGGGTTTAAGAAGGAAAGGCCCTCTTTAAGATAGAGCTGAAAGGACCTAACAGTGTTTGTTCTCTCATCTCCCACCTGGAACGGGGAGGCAACACTCAGACTTTCCCCTACCCCCACGTGATAGGCTGCATTTATTCTGGAGTAGACAAACCAGTGCGCCCCGGCTCTCCTGTTCTGCTAGCCTTGGCCCTGGCAGTCCTCACTAGTGTCTCTCCCCTCTCTCCTCCCTTGGCACCGCCTCCTGCCTCTGACCCCGCCCCACAGCCCTGGACACAGTACACACAGCCTGGAGCTTCAGCTCCAAGGGAAACAAAAGCTGGATTCTCATGGCTATGACCAGCACCTTCATACCAGGGCTGAACCCTAAGAACCCTCATTATATCCCAGGGTAAGACTTCTACCTAAAATCACACCCCTGTTTGCTTCTGGGAATAGGGATGTAAGGACAAAGGAGCTGTGCCACCTAGACCTTGGGGGCCAGCAGACAAACTGGTATGGTAGGCCCAGGGCTGAGATATTTACGGTGCTGGATGGAAAAGGAAGAGCAAGGGGATAGTGGTAGCTGGGCCCGGCACGAAGCTCTGTGTTGTCTTCTCCATGGTAACAGGGTAACAGCAGAGGGGAAGGGTTGAAAACCCAGAGAGGATGGAGAAATGCCTGCTTCAAACAAACATAGAACTGAATCCAGAAAAAAAAAAAAAATCAGGGCTTCAGAGGTCTCTGTTTGTATATCTGGGGGTGGTGGAGCAGGGGGAAGTGTAGAGGCGAGCAGGTGAGTCCTATGCTACAGGTACACTGGACACTGCCCACTACTTCGGTTCAGCATGGGCCAGACCTATGGGCAGATGACCGGTCAGCTACTTCGAGGATCTCCTGGCCTAGCCTGGCCCCCTGCCCATCGCACACTTCTGCCTCCCATCCGGCCTCCAGCATCTCCTGAGGTTCCCAGGCGAAGCCTGCCTGTCAGGCGTGGGCATGAAAGGCTCAGCTCCAGCATGATCCCTGGGTACACAGGTATGTATGGATAGTCTGAACAGATGTCCCAAACCCAGAATGTGTGCCCCAAACACTAATCAAAATCTTCCTTGCCCCCTTCCTCCCAGGTTTTGTGCCCCAGGCACAGTTCATCTTTGCCAAGAACTGCAGCAGGGTCTGGGCTGAGGCTCTAAATGATTTCACTCAGTGGTCTGGGGGACAAGGCAGTCAAGAGCTGCCAAAGGAGGCCAAGGGTAAAAAAGACACCGAGAAAGACCAAGAGCCAAAGCCGGAGTCAGAGCTGGAGGCAGAGAAGGAGCCAGAGCTGCAGCAAGAGGTGGAACAAGTGAGACCAAGAAGGGTAGAGGGGGTCCAGGGACTTAGGAGTGGGGAGCCTGACCTCTTGTGAGGCTGGGCCTAAGGGTGGCCACCAGTAGCATGGCTATGGGTACCGGGAATGTGGACTCAACCGCCAGCTCCACCTCCCAGGGAGCTTCTGTTGGAGCATGAGGGCTGAACTGGATAGCTTTATTTTTTCTCTGACTTCTCCTCCCAAGGCTTCCCCCTATTCCATGGATGACAAAGATCCTCGCAAGTTCTTCATGCCAGGTGAGAGGAAGTGGGTAATGACTAAAGGCATGGGGAGGCCCCCAAAGGGTCCTGACTCAGTATCCTCACCCCCCAGGCTTCACTGGTTATGTGCCCCGTGCCCGCTTCCTCTTCGGCTCCAGCTTTCCTGTCCTCACCAACCGGGCACTGCAGGAATTTGGACAGATATATTCAGGGGGCAGACCCCAGAAGGATCCCAAACCTCTCCCTCCACTTTCTAGGACCTACCCTCAGAACCTGGGCCTTTTACCTAATTATGGGGGCTATGTGCCAGGTAAGGATAGCCCCAGAGGGGACTGGACTATTTGTGTGTTTTGTGTGTGTGTGTGTGTGTGTGTGTGTGTGTGTGTGTGTGTGTGTGTGTGGAATGGGTGGAAGTGGCTTGGGAGGGTTGGAATAGATATGGGGGGAAGGTCTTTGGATCATGTACTTTAGCTTTCTCACTGGGCAAAAAAGGAAATGGAGATAGCTCACAGTGAGAAGTTGTGACTGGATTTTAGAGGGCTTAGAAACTGGTTGAGAAATAAATGACTCTCCATGCCACTGGCTACAAGTGATGTGACTCTCTTGTCCATACAGGGTATAAGTTCCAGTTCGGGCACACATATGGGCATCTCACCCATGATGCACTGGGCCTCACCACCCTCCAGAAGCAGCTCCTGGTGTAGGTACCTGGACTTCAAGGTCTTTCTTCTCTGTCTTCCTATTCCAGTCATCCTTTTGGAAGGAAGAGAAGTGGGCCCGAGGGTGAGGGGAGGCACAAAGAGAAATGGTTTGGAGGCCGAGCACCTTTTTTATTAATAGGTGTAATAAATAAATAAATAAATACATAAACAGAAGCCTGGGCTCCTCCTCCCTCTTCTGACCACCAGGCACTGGCCACAGCTTATTTACATTTGGGGACTTAGGGAGCTGGCCCCAATACTGTCACTTCTCCTCCTCACTACCTGGCCTAGGGAACCCTGCAAATGGGCCTCTGGTCACCTCCCTCCACAGGGACGTGCTTATCTGTACCTATGGCAGGGCTGGCCCAGATGGGCTGGGGAAATCCTGGCATCCCAGTGTTGCATCCCTTCCCTCCTTTCCTGGGTGGAGGTCTGGATGAGGTCACTGGGACAGTTAATGGGGAGTAATTAATACTGAGCACAGGGATGTATGGCCCCCAGCTCTCAGTCTACTCTCTGTGGCCAAGCCAGAGGGCTTGGGAAGGGCTCTCAGGCTCTGAGTCAGGGGTTATGAGGGTCCCTGAGGCCACCAGCATGCACAGGGCCTCAGTTTTGGCTGCTTCCGGGGGTTGGACTTGGAGTTGGGGTCAAGGTCACATAGGCCAGAGGCACCAGGCCGGTGTCGGGGCCACGGCTGCAGCGCAGCCAGTCTCCTCCAGCTGGCCCCAGCACCCGTAGGATATCTCCCTTGTGGAAGCTCAGCTGTCCAGGGCCTGTAGCCAGATGATGGCACAGTGCCTTCACCTCGCTGGGGAAACAACAAATGGAGGTCAGAGAAACCCCACCCAAAGCCAAACCCAGCCCCCCAATCCTATCTTCCAGGGCTTACCATGGAGGCTTGGAGGGCAAGACTGGGGAGTGTGGCTCCTGCAGGCTCTCCTTGGGCTCTGGCTCTCGGCGGGCACCCACTGTCTGTGCCACTAGTTGGAACATGGACTTGTCCAGGCTCAGCCAGTCAGACGGTAGCCTAGGGGAGAGCAACCAGGGCTCTGGCTCTATCTGTGCTTTGGCTTAGATAGGCTCCCCAAATTCCTCCATCTACACCTTGGGTTGCCTCTCACCTGTTTGTGGGCCGGGTCTCCCGCTGAGCCTTTCGGGAGCCAAAGAGATGTCCCCACTTGATGCCCCCAGGTGAAGGCTCTGAGGCTCCTTCCTCATTTTCTGCTGGGGGGACAGTGGACCCCTCCCTCTCCCGGCTACGCCTCAGCTCAGCCAGCACAGAATCGGGGGGGCTTCCCATCCAGAAGGGCCAGCCCCTGTCCCGGCCAAGGGTCTCCTCAGGAGCAGGGCAGGCCTCTGCCCCCTCAACTACTCCCTCTCGGGGGGGTGGTCCTCCGCCTCCGGCCCCTTTCTTTTTCTCACTGCTGTTATTGCTGCCACCACGGGGGAACCTAGAGCCCTCAGCTGAGCCATCTATGTAGACCTGGGAACTCTGCATGAGCTGGTACCACCAGCCAGCCTGCCCGCCTCGGGCCCACCTGCCACGCCCTGAGCCCCCAGCTGCCTCTGCCACCTCTTCTGTCTCCTCTTCCTCCTCATCTTCTCCACCTTCAGGGGCACCCACACCCTTCACCCGCTCCCCATGGACTGCCCTGTCCATGTCTCCAGGCCCCTCCTGGCCCCTGGCCCGGGCCAACTGCAATGTCGAGTGCGCGGACAGCAGCAGATCCTGGGACACCCGCAGCAGCTCCTTGTGTTGCCGCTGCTGCTGCCCACTTTGCAGGAGCCGGTGCTGGAATAGCAAGTCGAGGCTGAAGGGCAGCAGGGCCAGGGGCTGCAGTAGCAGCAGCAGTTCCTCGAAGAGGCCGGGGCACACGGTATGCGCTGCACTCAGGAAGCCCCATGGTTGGTAGTGGGTCTGGATGATATCTAGGGGAGCAAGAGAGAGCCTGAGCCCCACAGAGAAGGAGAGCCTGGCCTGGCGGGGTGGTGCCTCCAAGAAGCGGCCCTGGCAGAGCTGCTGCATACTGCTGCACAGGCTAGGCACTGTGGCTTTGGTGGACACCAGCGCAAAAGAGGCCATCTGAAGTTGGTGCAGGTCGTGACCTCTACAACCCTAAGTGGCGGCCTCAAGTTCACAGGAGAGGTGTGGGGGTTCCTGGCTACCCTGACCTCCAGATTTTCTGAGTATCCTGCTGACTCCAAGGCTCTAACACAAGTAGAAGCTGGGGAGAGACTGGGCTGGAAGTCCAGGCTCTGAAGATGATCGCTTGGGTGGTCTCCCTCCCCACCTCCATCATCTGTAAAGAGCCATGTCTCCCTCTTCTGAGCCTCTGAGATCTGGCCTATATTGAGTTTGCAAGAGAGAGTAGTGTTCCGGGCATTACCTTCATGGTTATAGAGGTGATTAAACCAGAACTCCAGGGACCGGATGCTGTAGGAAAATAGGCAGAGTTGAATCTTTGTGAAGACAGCCAGATGATAAGGTACAAAGGAGACAGACAGGGGGTCAAACATAGGGCAGAGGCATAGGTGAACACCTCCCTTCTATGGCAGGAATGTTACCTAGTTCATTTCATGTAAAATAGTTCTGGAAAGTCAGTGGGGGATGTTGGGAGGGGGGGTGAACATGTGATTCACAAGTCAATGACATCCCTCTAGAATGGATGTGGCTTGCCTAGGGCCCCAGAAGTCAGGGCAGCTACTGAGAGTACAGGGTACACATCCCAAAGGGGATGACCTGGGCTCATACTTGAGAAGCAAGGATACTGTAATGTGGATCTCAAGGGGATCTTATGGTCAGGCAGGATTTGGAAGTAGTGCTGGAAATGGGTGGATCAAGGTTTACAATATCCAGAGAACCACATTAATTTCCAAATAAGCCAGATTATGAATTTATAAAAGCAAAAGACCATGTTGGTGAGCAATGCCAGAGGGCTATGGGTATGGTGGGAAACCAGGGACACACTGAGAGAGGCTGAAGCTAGATGGGGAGAAAGTGAGCCTGGGCCCTGGCCACAGAGCCTGCAAATTCCCTTGCCTCTCTCAGTCTAGGGAGTTGGTTCCACAGACGCGGCAGAGCCCAGGGGTGACGGCTGTGGTTTGCCGCTCTTGCTGCCCCACACTCACTTCAGCAGGCCGAGAATGAAGGCGTTGAAACGCATGGTGTGACTGGTGAGTTCTGGGAACTGGCTGACCTTGTTGTAGAGGCCATGTAGGACCTTGGTGGACGGGCCTGAGGGGAAGCCAGAGTTAGCAGTCACATGCCCAGTCTCCTGAATCTGAATCTTCACCTGGGGTCATCTTGCCACCCAGCACTTACCTAGCTGTGTGGAAGCCTCAACCACACTCCACGGCATGTTCTTGCGTTGCCCAATGATGACATCTAGCACGAAGGCCTTGAGCCCATCCTCCAGCACAGCCTGGACTGCAGGGCACAAGTACTTCAGAACCAGGTGGCCCACATTGGGGCTCACAGAACTGTTCCCCAGCTTTGCCTGTGGATGTAGTAGAGAAGAAGAGGGAATCGTATGAAGCCCGACCTTGGTCTTCTCTGACTCTCTTAGGCCTCAGCGTGCTTCTCTTGTGCTCCCCAGCCCAAAGTACCCGATTCTGGTTTCTAGGTGCAGGAGAGCAGAAGGTGGCAGCATAGAATGGGTGAAGGTCAGCAGGGTAGAGCTCAGCTTGCCAGTTTTTTGCCTACCTTCACCCCAGGATCCCGGCTTGTGCCAAAATGGGCCACGATGAGGTCCACGGCAGTGTTAACCGCCTTCACCAGCCCTGCAAGTGAGACCTCCATGTTACGGGTTCCTAAGCAAGTCCCTCGGCAACTCAGCTGAAACTGAGCCCTCAGTAGAGAGAGAGAGGGGCATCCACTCTCTCTCTCTGTCCCTGCACATGGGTCTCAGTCTTACTGAGGACCAGGCCCCGGCCCCTTCCTGTTTTTGCCCAGTTCTCAAGCCTTGTACTGTTTTCACTGCCAGTGGGCCCATCCCAGTGATTGCATCTTCAAGACCCTCTTACTCCAGTCCTGGATCAAACTAACTATCCATCTTCTTCGCTATGAGAAACCAGGCTAGTGGCTGTTGGAGAAAGTCCAGGGCCACTCACAAGAGTGACCGACAAGGGCACCTCTTTGACACACTGCCTTTTGGTGTGTCTGCTATGCTCTCACATTGCCAAGTTTTTACCCTCTTCTCAACCTCTTGGTTTGACTTTACCAAGAGAATAGAGGCCACTGGTCATCAATTCAACTTCACGGTCCATTCAAAAGACATAACTACGTTCTGTCTATCTTCCTTCCTGCCCCCCTCAATCTCTATCTTGCTCAAGGTTCTTCCCTTTTCCCAGCTTTGAACTCCCCACTCTGCCTCTACAGGGGACTTAAGCTTCATCCTTCTCCCTTCCCACAGGCTTCCCTTCAGCCCACAATTATGCTCATTTCTTTCCCCATCATCTCACTGAAACAGCTCTCTCTTAGTCCAGTGGTCCCTTATTTGCTGAGTATCTTAGTAGATGTTACCATCATGCCTACCCAAGCTGTTAGGCCCTGTAGTACTTATACTCCCATTAGAGCTCATGGCCATTTATGACACAGCGATCTCCCTCACTCTCCTTAGCTCCCTGAGGTAAGAGACCGAAGCCTGATTCTTAAGCATCTGATAAATGATCCTTGTGCACTCATGCACACTCGCCTTACACAATGCACAGACTTCTGCCTCTTGTCCCAGTTCCTGTGCTGATTCCTTTCTAGCACTTTCCCTATCTAAATAGGGAAATATTCTGGAGGACTAGACAGTAGGGCAATAGGCACAAAAAGGTACTGACAACAGAATTCCTGGCTTGACCTGGGGGTCATATTCACCTTTTTTCTGAAGCAGGTCAATGGAAATGGCCTCTGAGTTGCCATCTGGGGACAGACAAAACTCAGCTGGAGGCTTCTCAGTCAAGGAAAAGGGATCTTGGAAGTCAGGGCAGGTCAGTGGTAATGGCTTCACTATTTGACCTGGAAAGAAGAGAAAACTCAATCTCAAGCAACTTCCTTCCAAGAGTCGCAGCTCAGTTCAGTGCCTCATACTCTCTGGGACATGTTCCTGTGGGACTGCCCTCTTCCCCAGCCCTGTCCAGCTGCATTAGAGCCTGCCCTGGGCATCCTGGGGATCTGGCCCACACACCATTCAGCCGGCAGTTCAGATGGCCAGCAGCACTGAAGGAGCCAGGGAACTCAAAGATGGGGTTCCTTCGGGCCAGCCGAGCATCCTGTGGCCTTCGGTCTAGGCTCCCTGACAATCCAGGTGGCCCTAGTGGATTCTTCCTCCTGTATTCCCGCCACTTGAGTGCTTGAGGGGATAGGTGGTTGGCTGAAAGCAGAACAGATGAGCGGAAGAGACGGGCAAGAGTTAGCAGGAGACAACAATTCACATCCACCCAGTGTAGCCATATAAAATGAGGGCTGGGAGTGCTTGGATATTATTCATAGAAGCTGGGGAAGGAGATGTAAACATGTTAGCCCCTGACCCCAGGTCGGAGAATAAGAAAGCATTCAAAGGTGGCAGGGGAGGTGGTGGCGGCGGCGGGGTGGGGGGGGCAGAAATGCTTGCGGTGGAGGGTAAAGCTCATACCGTTATTGGGCCTGGAGGCCATGCTGCCCTCACCACCTCCCCGGGCTAGGCTTTCTGCTCGACTGAGGCTAGATCTCCAGGAGCCCAGAGGAGGCAAGCTTCCTGTTCCATGGAGACGGTACTCAGCCAAGGTCAGTAGCTTCTGATCCTCCTTCTGTGGCTGCTGGGAGGTGGCAGGCCGGGCAACAGGAGGACAGGAGCGGCTCCATGGGGGTGGGCTTTCTGTGGCTGTGGCCTGCTCTGGAGGGGAGCACGAGGTGGAAGCAGAAGAGTCGGTGCTGGGCCCAAAGGGGCCAGCACTGCGGATGGGGGAGTAGCTACCCAGGGGTGATGGGCGTGAGGTTTCTGGCTCAGGCCCAGCTTTCCTGGCACCTCTGTTGGCAGGTGCCTGTGACTCCCCTGAGGGAGCTAAGGCTGGGACTTGAGCAGTGGGGGCAGCCAGTGGGGCAGGCTGCTGTGCACGGCTGCAGCCAGAGAGGCCGTAGAGCTGGGAAAGGCTATGGAGGGCACGGGCCTTGGCCAACTGCTTTGGGAAGTGGTGCTGGAACACGAAGGGCTGGATGGGCAGCGTGGTTGGCCTCTGCTCCTTGCTGTAGCGAAGGACTGGTCGGCTGTCCGCACCACCCCCTGTGGCAACAGTGATGAAGGAAGAATCAGAGAGACAGACCCTAGGACCCCCAGGGGAGGAAGCAAAGAAGCAGACAGATAATGCTCACAGGGGAGAGGGGAAGAGATGGGCAGGACCCGGGCTGTAGGAATTGAATGCGGGGTAAGGGCAATCCAAGTTTGGGAATGTGACAGTGCTCCTCCCATCTTTTGTAAAACTTTTTCTATTGTTTTTACGATGCTGAACTCTCCTGTACTCTTGACTAGTCACACCTTTTTCATTTTCTTGACTTCAAGTGTGGGTGTATCTTAAGGCTCCATTCTTAGATCTCCCTTTACACTTTCTCCCCTGCATTGTTCAAGTTCAGACATTCATACAGAAGACTCCTGAACCCATAGCTTTAGCCCCCACCTTCCCCTTAATCTTTGGATTATTCTGCTTGAGGATTCTGCTTTCACTTAAAAGGTACTATTTTAAGCGTGTCTGGGTGGCTCAGTCAGTTAAGCATCTCACTCTTGATTTCGGCTCAGGTTATGATCTCAGGCTCTGTGTTGGGCTTGGAGCCTACTTAAGATTCTTTCTCTCCCTCTGGGGTGCCTGGGTGGCACAGCTGGTTAAGCCTCTGACTCTTGGTTTCGGCTCAGGTCATGATCTCATGAGTCATGATCTCATGGGTAGTGAGATCAAGCCCCATGTTGGGCTCTGCTCTCAGTGGGGAGTCTGCTGGAGATTCTCTCTCACTCTCTCCTTCTTTCTCTGCCCCTCCCCTGCCTCGCTCACTCTAAAATGAATAAAATCTTAAAAAGAAAAAGACTCTCCATCTGCCCCCCTCCCCATCAAAATTTTGCTATTTTAAAGAAGTTCATCTATCACCTTTCCCCTCATGACTTCCATTTCTGTCAAGGGCAGAACTACCATTTCCTTGTTTCTAAGCCTAAAGAGTTGGGAATAAGGATCACAGATATTCAAGGTAAGATGTTATTTACTTCAAGCTTTTGCTCATCACCAGTCTCCACTAAAGGTGGCTCATTTCATTTTTAAGCAAATCTAACCATAACATTTCTTCATTTGCAGCTGGAATCAGCCTCCTGTCCCCTCCATCCACCCCATTCCCACTCTTTCATGATCCTGGCACTGGAGCCTCAGGATCCACATTTGCTCCCTCTACACAGAGCTGCGGTCCCCAACACTGGTCCTCTCCTGTTCTTTCAGCCAGTCTTCAGGTCAGCGTCTCTCAACACACAGGGCTCAGAACTAAACACAAAATGCCAGGATACTGCACAGCCTGTCTGGGTGTGAGTTGTGCTTCTAATAAAACACTGCACGCAATGTAAACATCTGAATTGACACAAGGTGGTGCTACAAGCTTCCACGAAGCCAGAAACCCTGGGTGTGGCTCACTAGACAACTCTGGCTCAACAAATCTATGAGACAGGAATTAATATCCTTACCTGACAGCTCAGGGTATTGGAAATTTAGAGAGATTAAGTCATTTGTCCAAGGTTACACAACTAGGAAGTGCCAGAGCTAGAATTCTGCCTAAGCCGGAGTCTGACTTAGGTGCTAATGTTCTCTTTATCACATTGCACTACACAGGAAATGGTATCCCTCATTTTTTCCCATTTATTTACTTCATTGATTCTTAAGGGGATAGTGATCACAACCCCAACAGGGAGGGGTTTAGAATCACTCCCAGGGTATATATTCAAAATATACCCTCCTGTCATCTCCAATCTGTGCTTAGAGAACAACCTTTGTCATTCTCCCTTGCTTATTACTATGCTCCAGGCCCACTTCCTTCTGCCCTTAAACATGCCAAGTTAATTAACATCTCAAGGTCTTTTGTACCTGCTGGTTCTACACGAAATCATCTCATCATTCAGGCATCAGTTCAAATATCACCACCTCAGTGGTGACCACCCCAGTCCCTCTGGGAAGTCACACTCTGTCTCATTATCCTGTTCTATTTTCTTTTCAGCATTTTATCCCTATTAGAAATTATCTTATTTGTTTATTATCTATTACTCCTCATAAGGACTCCAAAAAAGCAGGGTTTTTGAGTTGTTCATTGATGTATCCCAGTGCCTAGACTAGAGCCCAGTATATAGTAGGTACTGAATAAATATTTGTTAAATCAATGAATCCCCACGGTCACCCTTGGTTCAGGCTAGTCTTGCTGCAACCAGATCTTACATAAATCAGATTTCTTCATAAAATACCAGTTTTATCCCCTGTGGCCCTACTGCCCACAGAATGAAGTCTAATCTTCTCAAATAGGTATCCACACTTGCCACCAATTAGATTGCTCCACTCAAACTCACACACCTGCCATAGACATGGCTCTTCCCACCCCATTCCCATCTTTAAGTACACACCCTTTCCTGTTGGGAATGCCTCCTTCCTTTCCATTTATTTAAATATCAAATTTCAAGGCTGAACTGACCCTGGCTTTCAGATTAGGCCTTCCCAACAGTAGCTTTATTATGCCTGCTATATAAAGTATGTTTGAATTAGACTGTTTATTTCTACTCTTTAAAAAAAAAAAAAAATCCTCCCCAAATCCCCAGGATAGGGTTTGAGGCAGAGGAATGAGATAAGGGAAGAAGGAGGGGTCTGACCTGGGGAGTGCGTCTCAGTTTTGTCCCCAGGGAATATAGAGACTAAGGTTTCTCACTTTTCTGTGGGACAGCCCTTGAGAAAATCAGAGACCACATTCACCCAAGTTTGCTGTTCTGTAGGTGACACAACCACAGTCCTTCAGTTCCTTCTTAAAATGGAGTACCCAGAACTTGTAGGTGAGCGCTAACTGGTTCAGAGGAGTAGAGGACTATCAGCTTCTCCCTTCTGGAGTCTATCGATGAAGACAGTCATTTGAACTGTGTGGAAGCCCTTCCAAACTGCTGACTCATTCTGAATGTGCAATCAATTAAATATCACAAGTCAAGTCCAGCTTACCTATCAAACTTCACATTAGCCCCTGCTTTTTTGTTTTGTTCTTTCCAGATTTGGTAAGATCTTTTTGAATCTTGACTCTGCTGCTCAGGATGTCAAAGAGATCTCAGCCTTCTTTTGTCATTCATGAATTCATTGAATTGTCATTCACTCTTTAATTTTAAAAAAAACCAAACAGAATTGAGAGAGGAGCCCTATAGGAGGTCACTGGAGACTTATGCTACAGAACAGCATCTCTATATGAAAAGTCTTATCCAATAATTTAAAAAAAAAACACACACAACACTTTAAAATGCCTCTCCCATCTCTGACCAGGACTGTTCTTGCCTTCAGAATGCCAGCCACAGCATCCCCTGGGCCGAGTGGTACCCACCAGGTAGTGAAGTCTAAGAAGGGAGTGAGACTCTGGCCAATCTCTGCTGTTTCAGAACCCCTCCTCCTTGGGGCTTCCCCTTTCATCCTCCATCCCAAAAGCAGCTCCTCGGTGTCTTTTTAGGAATGTGAAGTCTTCTCAGGCTATCATCTCCCCAACAGCAGAGATTATACCATTAATGGTTCTTTAACCCACTCCCTTCGAGAAGCCAAAGGACCTGACCCGAGCCCACAGCATAGCACATGCCCCTTCATCTCCCTTTCCCTGCTTTATCTCTCCTTCCAAACCCTCTGAGATCTGCTTCCCCCCTCACTACTCTCAAATGTTGTTTTCGGGATTCTTCAGCCTTAATGTTAGCAATTTCTCTTCAAAACTTTGTTGAACCCAACTCTTTTTTTGAAACTTTCACCTCCTCTAGTGCCTGTGGCTTTACTCTCCCCTGATTTTCCTAATTCTTCTCAGAATCTGAGTGTTGCTCTGCTCACCCTTAAATCATTATATCCTCAGGGCTCTCTGTCGTTGTTCCCTTTACAACTCCACACATTCTCCCTGGGGGCTCTCATCTACTCGAAGCTTCAGCTACCTCTATTATTCTGATGATTTTGATCTTGGTGGTCTCCTGACCCCCAGGGCATCCTTTCCAATCCACCTTTCACCCGAACAACCAGTGATCTTTCTAAAATGCAAAGAACATCCCATTAAGCTATTAAAAACAACTAAAATGCCACTTCCCTGATTAAAATCCTTCAATAGTTCCCTCCACACCCTACCAAATTATTTGGCTATACCAAATTACTTACAGTTTTTGTAAGCATCAAGTTATTCTTCACCTTTGTGGTTTTACACAGACAACTGTATGAACCCAGAATATTCTTCGCACAAGTCTCTACAAAGCCTATTCCTCATCCTCTTTCTAGACTGGTTTTAAATATAAATTCTGTTAGCAGTCTTTCCCTGACATTTTAGTCTGTCTAGAGATGCCTCTCATAGACCAGGACTGTACACCTTCATCTCTGGTTTTTGTTCTTCTTCTTTTTTTTTTTTTAAAGATTTTATTTATTTATTTGACAGAGAGAGATCACAAGCAGGCAGAGAGGCAGGCAGAGAGACAGGAGGAAGCAGGCTCCCTGTGTGTGTGTGTGTGTGTGTGTGTGTGTGTGTGTGTGTGTGTGTGTGTGTGGAATGGGTGGAAGTGGCTTGGGAGGGTTGGAATAGATATGGGGGGAAGGTCTTTGGATCATGTACTTTAGCTTTCTCACTGGGCAAAAAAGGAAATGGAGATAGCTCACAGTGAGAAGTTGTGACTGGATTTTAGAGGGCTTAGAAACTGGTTGAGAAATAAATGACTCTCCATGCCACTGGCTACAAGTGATGTGACTCTCTTGTCCATACAGGGTATAAGTTCCAGTTCGGGCACACATATGGGCATCTCACCCATGATGCACTGGGCCTCACCACCCTCCAGAAGCAGCTCCTGGTGTAGGTACCTGGACTTCAAGGTCTTTCTTCTCTGTCTTCCTATTCCAGTCATCCTTTTGGAAGGAAGAGAAGTGGGCCCGAGGGTGAGGGGAGGCACAAAGAGAAATGGTTTGGAGGCCGAGCACCTTTTTTATTAATAGGTGTAATAAATAAATAAATAAATACATAAACAGAAGCCTGGGCTCCTCCTCCCTCTTCTGACCACCAGGCACTGGCCACAGCTTATTTACATTTGGGGACTTAGGGAGCTGGCCCCAATACTGTCACTTCTCCTCCTCACTACCTGGCCTAGGGAACCCTGCAAATGGGCCTCTGGTCACCTCCCTCCACAGGGACGTGCTTATCTGTACCTATGGCAGGGCTGGCCCAGATGGGCTGGGGAAATCCTGGCATCCCAGTGTTGCATCCCTTCCCTCCTTTCCTGGGTGGAGGTCTGGATGAGGTCACTGGGACAGTTAATGGGGAGTAATTAATACTGAGCACAGGGATGTATGGCCCCCAGCTCTCAGTCTACTCTCTGTGGCCAAGCCAGAGGGCTTGGGAAGGGCTCTCAGGCTCTGAGTCAGGGGTTATGAGGGTCCCTGAGGCCACCAGCATGCACAGGGCCTCAGTTTTGGCTGCTTCCGGGGGTTGGACTTGGAGTTGGGGTCAAGGTCACATAGGCCAGAGGCACCAGGCCGGTGTCGGGGCCACGGCTGCAGCGCAGCCAGTCTCCTCCAGCTGGCCCCAGCACCCGTAGGATATCTCCCTTGTGGAAGCTCAGCTGTCCAGGGCCTGTAGCCAGATGATGGCACAGTGCCTTCACCTCGCTGGGGAAACAACAAATGGAGGTCAGAGAAACCCCACCCAAAGCCAAACCCAGCCCCCCAATCCTATCTTCCAGGGCTTACCATGGAGGCTTGGAGGGCAAGACTGGGGAGTGTGGCTCCTGCAGGCTCTCCTTGGGCTCTGGCTCTCGGCGGGCACCCACTGTCTGTGCCACTAGTTGGAACATGGACTTGTCCAGGCTCAGCCAGTCAGACGGTAGCCTAGGGGAGAGCAACCAGGGCTCTGGCTCTATCTGTGCTTTGGCTTAGATAGGCTCCCCAAATTCCTCCATCTACACCTTGGGTTGCCTCTCACCTGTTTGTGGGCCGGGTCTCCCGCTGAGCCTTTCGGGAGCCAAAGAGATGTCCCCACTTGATGCCCCCAGGTGAAGGCTCTGAGGCTCCTTCCTCATTTTCTGCTGGGGGGACAGTGGACCCCTCCCTCTCCCGGCTACGCCTCAGCTCAGCCAGCACAGAATCGGGGGGGCTTCCCATCCAGAAGGGCCAGCCCCTGTCCCGGCCAAGGGTCTCCTCAGGAGCAGGGCAGGCCTCTGCCCCCTCAACTACTCCCTCTCGGGGGGGTGGTCCTCCGCCTCCGGCCCCTTTCTTTTTCTCACTGCTGTTATTGCTGCCACCACGGGGGAACCTAGAGCCCTCAGCTGAGCCATCTATGTAGACCTGGGAACTCTGCATGAGCTGGTACCACCAGCCAGCCTGCCCGCCTCGGGCCCACCTGCCACGCCCTGAGCCCCCAGCTGCCTCTGCCACCTCTTCTGTCTCCTCTTCCTCCTCATCTTCTCCACCTTCAGGGGCACCCACACCCTTCACCCGCTCCCCATGGACTGCCCTGTCCATGTCTCCAGGCCCCTCCTGGCCCCTGGCCCGGGCCAACTGCAATGTCGAGTGCGCGGACAGCAGCAGATCCTGGGACACCCGCAGCAGCTCCTTGTGTTGCCGCTGCTGCTGCCCACTTTGCAGGAGCCGGTGCTGGAATAGCAAGTCGAGGCTGAAGGGCAGCAGGGCCAGGGGCTGCAGTAGCAGCAGCAGTTCCTCGAAGAGGCCGGGGCACACGGTATGCGCTGCACTCAGGAAGCCCCATGGTTGGTAGTGGGTCTGGATGATATCTAGGGGAGCAAGAGAGAGCCTGAGCCCCACAGAGAAGGAGAGCCTGGCCTGGCGGGGTGGTGCCTCCAAGAAGCGGCCCTGGCAGAGCTGCTGCATACTGCTGCACAGGCTAGGCACTGTGGCTTTGGTGGACACCAGCGCAAAAGAGGCCATCTGAAGTTGGTGCAGGTCGTGACCTCTACAACCCTAAGTGGCGGCCTCAAGTTCACAGGAGAGGTGTGGGGGTTCCTGGCTACCCTGACCTCCAGATTTTCTGAGTATCCTGCTGACTCCAAGGCTCTAACACAAGTAGAAGCTGGGGAGAGACTGGGCTGGAAGTCCAGGCTCTGAAGATGATCGCTTGGGTGGTCTCCCTCCCCACCTCCATCATCTGTAAAGAGCCATGTCTCCCTCTTCTGAGCCTCTGAGATCTGGCCTATATTGAGTTTGCAAGAGAGAGTAGTGTTCCGGGCATTACCTTCATGGTTATAGAGGTGATTAAACCAGAACTCCAGGGACCGGATGCTGTAGGAAAATAGGCAGAGTTGAATCTTTGTGAAGACAGCCAGATGATAAGGTACAAAGGAGACAGACAGGGGGTCAAACATAGGGCAGAGGCATAGGTGAACACCTCCCTTCTATGGCAGGAATGTTACCTAGTTCATTTCATGTAAAATAGTTCTGGAAAGTCAGTGGGGGATGTTGGGAGGGGGGGTGAACATGTGATTCACAAGTCAATGACATCCCTCTAGAATGGATGTGGCTTGCCTAGGGCCCCAGAAGTCAGGGCAGCTACTGAGAGTACAGGGTACACATCCCAAAGGGGATGACCTGGGCTCATACTTGAGAAGCAAGGATACTGTAATGTGGATCTCAAGGGGATCTTATGGTCAGGCAGGATTTGGAAGTAGTGCTGGAAATGGGTGGATCAAGGTTTACAATATCCAGAGAACCACATTAATTTCCAAATAAGCCAGATTATGAATTTATAAAAGCAAAAGACCATGTTGGTGAGCAATGCCAGAGGGCTATGGGTATGGTGGGAAACCAGGGACACACTGAGAGAGGCTGAAGCTAGATGGGGAGAAAGTGAGCCTGGGCCCTGGCCACAGAGCCTGCAAATTCCCTTGCCTCTCTCAGTCTAGGGAGTTGGTTCCACAGACGCGGCAGAGCCCAGGGGTGACGGCTGTGGTTTGCCGCTCTTGCTGCCCCACACTCACTTCAGCAGGCCGAGAATGAAGGCGTTGAAACGCATGGTGTGACTGGTGAGTTCTGGGAACTGGCTGACCTTGTTGTAGAGGCCATGTAGGACCTTGGTGGACGGGCCTGAGGGGAAGCCAGAGTTAGCAGTCACATGCCCAGTCTCCTGAATCTGAATCTTCACCTGGGGTCATCTTGCCACCCAGCACTTACCTAGCTGTGTGGAAGCCTCAACCACACTCCACGGCATGTTCTTGCGTTGCCCAATGATGACATCTAGCACGAAGGCCTTGAGCCCATCCTCCAGCACAGCCTGGACTGCAGGGCACAAGTACTTCAGAACCAGGTGGCCCACATTGGGGCTCACAGAACTGTTCCCCAGCTTTGCCTGTGGATGTAGTAGAGAAGAAGAGGGAATCGTATGAAGCCCGACCTTGGTCTTCTCTGACTCTCTTAGGCCTCAGCGTGCTTCTCTTGTGCTCCCCAGCCCAAAGTACCCGATTCTGGTTTCTAGGTGCAGGAGAGCAGAAGGTGGCAGCATAGAATGGGTGAAGGTCAGCAGGGTAGAGCTCAGCTTGCCAGTTTTTTGCCTACCTTCACCCCAGGATCCCGGCTTGTGCCAAAATGGGCCACGATGAGGTCCACGGCAGTGTTAACCGCCTTCACCAGCCCTGCAAGTGAGACCTCCATGTTACGGGTTCCTAAGCAAGTCCCTCGGCAACTCAGCTGAAACTGAGCCCTCAGTAGAGAGAGAGAGGGGCATCCACTCTCTCTCTCTGTCCCTGCACATGGGTCTCAGTCTTACTGAGGACCAGGCCCCGGCCCCTTCCTGTTTTTGCCCAGTTCTCAAGCCTTGTACTGTTTTCACTGCCAGTGGGCCCATCCCAGTGATTGCATCTTCAAGACCCTCTTACTCCAGTCCTGGATCAAACTAACTATCCATCTTCTTCGCTATGAGAAACCAGGCTAGTGGCTGTTGGAGAAAGTCCAGGGCCACTCACAAGAGTGACCGACAAGGGCACCTCTTTGACACACTGCCTTTTGGTGTGTCTGCTATGCTCTCACATTGCCAAGTTTTTACCCTCTTCTCAACCTCTTGGTTTGACTTTACCAAGAGAATAGAGGCCACTGGTCATCAATTCAACTTCACGGTCCATTCAAAAGACATAACTACGTTCTGTCTATCTTCCTTCCTGCCCCCCTCAATCTCTATCTTGCTCAAGGTTCTTCCCTTTTCCCAGCTTTGAACTCCCCACTCTGCCTCTACAGGGGACTTAAGCTTCATCCTTCTCCCTTCCCACAGGCTTCCCTTCAGCCCACAATTATGCTCATTTCTTTCCCCATCATCTCACTGAAACAGCTCTCTCTTAGTCCAGTGGTCCCTTATTTGCTGAGTATCTTAGTAGATGTTACCATCATGCCTACCCAAGCTGTTAGGCCCTGTAGTACTTATACTCCCATTAGAGCTCATGGCCATTTATGACACAGCGATCTCCCTCACTCTCCTTAGCTCCCTGAGGTAAGAGACCGAAGCCTGATTCTTAAGCATCTGATAAATGATCCTTGTGCACTCATGCACACTCGCCTTACACAATGCACAGACTTCTGCCTCTTGTCCCAGTTCCTGTGCTGATTCCTTTCTAGCACTTTCCCTATCTAAATAGGGAAATATTCTGGAGGACTAGACAGTAGGGCAATAGGCACAAAAAGGTACTGACAACAGAATTCCTGGCTTGACCTGGGGGTCATATTCACCTTTTTTCTGAAGCAGGTCAATGGAAATGGCCTCTGAGTTGCCATCTGGGGACAGACAAAACTCAGCTGGAGGCTTCTCAGTCAAGGAAAAGGGATCTTGGAAGTCAGGGCAGGTCAGTGGTAATGGCTTCACTATTTGACCTGGAAAGAAGAGAAAACTCAATCTCAAGCAACTTCCTTCCAAGAGTCGCAGCTCAGTTCAGTGCCTCATACTCTCTGGGACATGTTCCTGTGGGACTGCCCTCTTCCCCAGCCCTGTCCAGCTGCATTAGAGCCTGCCCTGGGCATCCTGGGGATCTGGCCCACACACCATTCAGCCGGCAGTTCAGATGGCCAGCAGCACTGAAGGAGCCAGGGAACTCAAAGATGGGGTTCCTTCGGGCCAGCCGAGCATCCTGTGGCCTTCGGTCTAGGCTCCCTGACAATCCAGGTGGCCCTAGTGGATTCTTCCTCCTGTATTCCCGCCACTTGAGTGCTTGAGGGGATAGGTGGTTGGCTGAAAGCAGAACAGATGAGCGGAAGAGACGGGCAAGAGTTAGCAGGAGACAACAATTCACATCCACCCAGTGTAGCCATATAAAATGAGGGCTGGGAGTGCTTGGATATTATTCATAGAAGCTGGGGAAGGAGATGTAAACATGTTAGCCCCTGACCCCAGGTCGGAGAATAAGAAAGCATTCAAAGGTGGCAGGGGAGGTGGTGGCGGCGGCGGGGTGGGGGGGGCAGAAATGCTTGCGGTGGAGGGTAAAGCTCATACCGTTATTGGGCCTGGAGGCCATGCTGCCCTCACCACCTCCCCGGGCTAGGCTTTCTGCTCGACTGAGGCTAGATCTCCAGGAGCCCAGAGGAGGCAAGCTTCCTGTTCCATGGAGACGGTACTCAGCCAAGGTCAGTAGCTTCTGATCCTCCTTCTGTGGCTGCTGGGAGGTGGCAGGCCGGGCAACAGGAGGACAGGAGCGGCTCCATGGGGGTGGGCTTTCTGTGGCTGTGGCCTGCTCTGGAGGGGAGCACGAGGTGGAAGCAGAAGAGTCGGTGCTGGGCCCAAAGGGGCCAGCACTGCGGATGGGGGAGTAGCTACCCAGGGGTGATGGGCGTGAGGTTTCTGGCTCAGGCCCAGCTTTCCTGGCACCTCTGTTGGCAGGTGCCTGTGACTCCCCTGAGGGAGCTAAGGCTGGGACTTGAGCAGTGGGGGCAGCCAGTGGGGCAGGCTGCTGTGCACGGCTGCAGCCAGAGAGGCCGTAGAGCTGGGAAAGGCTATGGAGGGCACGGGCCTTGGCCAACTGCTTTGGGAAGTGGTGCTGGAACACGAAGGGCTGGATGGGCAGCGTGGTTGGCCTCTGCTCCTTGCTGTAGCGAAGGACTGGTCGGCTGTCCGCACCACCCCCTGTGGCAACAGTGATGAAGGAAGAATCAGAGAGACAGACCCTAGGACCCCCAGGGGAGGAAGCAAAGAAGCAGACAGATAATGCTCACAGGGGAGAGGGGAAGAGATGGGCAGGACCCGGGCTGTAGGAATTGAATGCGGGGTAAGGGCAATCCAAGTTTGGGAATGTGACAGTGCTCCTCCCATCTTTTGTAAAACTTTTTCTATTGTTTTTACGATGCTGAACTCTCCTGTACTCTTGACTAGTCACACCTTTTTCATTTTCTTGACTTCAAGTGTGGGTGTATCTTAAGGCTCCATTCTTAGATCTCCCTTTACACTTTCTCCCCTGCATTGTTCAAGTTCAGACATTCATACAGAAGACTCCTGAACCCATAGCTTTAGCCCCCACCTTCCCCTTAATCTTTGGATTATTCTGCTTGAGGATTCTGCTTTCACTTAAAAGGTACTATTTTAAGCGTGTCTGGGTGGCTCAGTCAGTTAAGCATCTCACTCTTGATTTCGGCTCAGGTTATGATCTCAGGCTCTGTGTTGGGCTTGGAGCCTACTTAAGATTCTTTCTCTCCCTCTGGGGTGCCTGGGTGGCACAGCTGGTTAAGCCTCTGACTCTTGGTTTCGGCTCAGGTCATGATCTCATGAGTCATGATCTCATGGGTAGTGAGATCAAGCCCCATGTTGGGCTCTGCTCTCAGTGGGGAGTCTGCTGGAGATTCTCTCTCACTCTCTCCTTCTTTCTCTGCCCCTCCCCTGCCTCGCTCACTCTAAAATGAATAAAATCTTAAAAAGAAAAAGACTCTCCATCTGCCCCCCTCCCCATCAAAATTTTGCTATTTTAAAGAAGTTCATCTATCACCTTTCCCCTCATGACTTCCATTTCTGTCAAGGGCAGAACTACCATTTCCTTGTTTCTAAGCCTAAAGAGTTGGGAATAAGGATCACAGATATTCAAGGTAAGATGTTATTTACTTCAAGCTTTTGCTCATCACCAGTCTCCACTAAAGGTGGCTCATTTCATTTTTAAGCAAATCTAACCATAACATTTCTTCATTTGCAGCTGGAATCAGCCTCCTGTCCCCTCCATCCACCCCATTCCCACTCTTTCATGATCCTGGCACTGGAGCCTCAGGATCCACATTTGCTCCCTCTACACAGAGCTGCGGTCCCCAACACTGGTCCTCTCCTGTTCTTTCAGCCAGTCTTCAGGTCAGCGTCTCTCAACACACAGGGCTCAGAACTAAACACAAAATGCCAGGATACTGCACAGCCTGTCTGGGTGTGAGTTGTGCTTCTAATAAAACACTGCACGCAATGTAAACATCTGAATTGACACAAGGTGGTGCTACAAGCTTCCACGAAGCCAGAAACCCTGGGTGTGGCTCACTAGACAACTCTGGCTCAACAAATCTATGAGACAGGAATTAATATCCTTACCTGACAGCTCAGGGTATTGGAAATTTAGAGAGATTAAGTCATTTGTCCAAGGTTACACAACTAGGAAGTGCCAGAGCTAGAATTCTGCCTAAGCCGGAGTCTGACTTAGGTGCTAATGTTCTCTTTATCACATTGCACTACACAGGAAATGGTATCCCTCATTTTTTCCCATTTATTTACTTCATTGATTCTTAAGGGGATAGTGATCACAACCCCAACAGGGAGGGGTTTAGAATCACTCCCAGGGTATATATTCAAAATATACCCTCCTGTCATCTCCAATCTGTGCTTAGAGAACAACCTTTGTCATTCTCCCTTGCTTATTACTATGCTCCAGGCCCACTTCCTTCTGCCCTTAAACATGCCAAGTTAATTAACATCTCAAGGTCTTTTGTACCTGCTGGTTCTACACGAAATCATCTCATCATTCAGGCATCAGTTCAAATATCACCACCTCAGTGGTGACCACCCCAGTCCCTCTGGGAAGTCACACTCTGTCTCATTATCCTGTTCTATTTTCTTTTCAGCATTTTATCCCTATTAGAAATTATCTTATTTGTTTATTATCTATTACTCCTCATAAGGACTCCAAAAAAGCAGGGTTTTTGAGTTGTTCATTGATGTATCCCAGTGCCTAGACTAGAGCCCAGTATATAGTAGGTACTGAATAAATATTTGTTAAATCAATGAATCCCCACGGTCACCCTTGGTTCAGGCTAGTCTTGCTGCAACCAGATCTTACATAAATCAGATTTCTTCATAAAATACCAGTTTTATCCCCTGTGGCCCTACTGCCCACAGAATGAAGTCTAATCTTCTCAAATAGGTATCCACACTTGCCACCAATTAGATTGCTCCACTCAAACTCACACACCTGCCATAGACATGGCTCTTCCCACCCCATTCCCATCTTTAAGTACACACCCTTTCCTGTTGGGAATGCCTCCTTCCTTTCCATTTATTTAAATATCAAATTTCAAGGCTGAACTGACCCTGGCTTTCAGATTAGGCCTTCCCAACAGTAGCTTTATTATGCCTGCTATATAAAGTATGTTTGAATTAGACTGTTTATTTCTACTCTTTAAAAAAAAAAAAAAATCCTCCCCAAATCCCCAGGATAGGGTTTGAGGCAGAGGAATGAGATAAGGGAAGAAGGAGGGGTCTGACCTGGGGAGTGCGTCTCAGTTTTGTCCCCAGGGAATATAGAGACTAAGGTTTCTCACTTTTCTGTGGGACAGCCCTTGAGAAAATCAGAGACCACATTCACCCAAGTTTGCTGTTCTGTAGGTGACACAACCACAGTCCTTCAGTTCCTTCTTAAAATGGAGTACCCAGAACTTGTAGGTGAGCGCTAACTGGTTCAGAGGAGTAGAGGACTATCAGCTTCTCCCTTCTGGAGTCTATCGATGAAGACAGTCATTTGAACTGTGTGGAAGCCCTTCCAAACTGCTGACTCATTCTGAATGTGCAATCAATTAAATATCACAAGTCAAGTCCAGCTTACCTATCAAACTTCACATTAGCCCCTGCTTTTTTGTTTTGTTCTTTCCAGATTTGGTAAGATCTTTTTGAATCTTGACTCTGCTGCTCAGGATGTCAAAGAGATCTCAGCCTTCTTTTGTCATTCATGAATTCATTGAATTGTCATTCACTCTTTAATTTTAAAAAAAACCAAACAGAATTGAGAGAGGAGCCCTATAGGAGGTCACTGGAGACTTATGCTACAGAACAGCATCTCTATATGAAAAGTCTTATCCAATAATTTAAAAAAAAAACACACACAACACTTTAAAATGCCTCTCCCATCTCTGACCAGGACTGTTCTTGCCTTCAGAATGCCAGCCACAGCATCCCCTGGGCCGAGTGGTACCCACCAGGTAGTGAAGTCTAAGAAGGGAGTGAGACTCTGGCCAATCTCTGCTGTTTCAGAACCCCTCCTCCTTGGGGCTTCCCCTTTCATCCTCCATCCCAAAAGCAGCTCCTCGGTGTCTTTTTAGGAATGTGAAGTCTTCTCAGGCTATCATCTCCCCAACAGCAGAGATTATACCATTAATGGTTCTTTAACCCACTCCCTTCGAGAAGCCAAAGGACCTGACCCGAGCCCACAGCATAGCACATGCCCCTTCATCTCCCTTTCCCTGCTTTATCTCTCCTTCCAAACCCTCTGAGATCTGCTTCCCCCCTCACTACTCTCAAATGTTGTTTTCGGGATTCTTCAGCCTTAATGTTAGCAATTTCTCTTCAAAACTTTGTTGAACCCAACTCTTTTTTTGAAACTTTCACCTCCTCTAGTGCCTGTGGCTTTACTCTCCCCTGATTTTCCTAATTCTTCTCAGAATCTGAGTGTTGCTCTGCTCACCCTTAAATCATTATATCCTCAGGGCTCTCTGTCGTTGTTCCCTTTACAACTCCACACATTCTCCCTGGGGGCTCTCATCTACTCGAAGCTTCAGCTACCTCTATTATTCTGATGATTTTGATCTTGGTGGTCTCCTGACCCCCAGGGCATCCTTTCCAATCCACCTTTCACCCGAACAACCAGTGATCTTTCTAAAATGCAAAGAACATCCCATTAAGCTATTAAAAACAACTAAAATGCCACTTCCCTGATTAAAATCCTTCAATAGTTCCCTCCACACCCTACCAAATTATTTGGCTATACCAAATTACTTACAGTTTTTGTAAGCATCAAGTTATTCTTCACCTTTGTGGTTTTACACAGACAACTGTATGAACCCAGAATATTCTTCGCACAAGTCTCTACAAAGCCTATTCCTCATCCTCTTTCTAGACTGGTTTTAAATATAAATTCTGTTAGCAGTCTTTCCCTGACATTTTAGTCTGTCTAGAGATGCCTCTCATAGACCAGGACTGTACACCTTCATCTCTGGTTTTTGTTCTTCTTCTTTTTTTTTTTTTAAAGATTTTATTTATTTATTTGACAGAGAGAGATCACAAGCAGGCAGAGAGGCAGGCAGAGAGACAGGAGGAAGCAGGCTCCCTGCTGAGCAGAGAGCCCGATGCGGGACTCGATCCCAGGACCCTGGGATCATGACCTGAGCCGAAGGCAGCGGCTTAACCCACTGAGCCACCCAGGCGCCCTGGTTTTTGTTCTTAAGTAGGCTCCAACACAGGGCTTGAACTCACGATCCTGAAATTGAGACCTGAGCTGACATCAAGAGTCGGCTGCTTAACCAACTAAGCCACCCAGGTGTGCGCCTCACCCCATCTCTGTGTATTAATTATGTTACCTTTTCTGTTTTCATCCATAGTCAGAATTCCTTGAGGCTAGAGACTGTCCCTCACATCTCTCTAACACCAACATGTAACACAGAGCATTTATAAAACAATTATTTAAATGTAATAAAATAAATAGGAAAAGAACAGGCCCAGGGTGCTTAAAGGTCAAGTGTCTGGATTCAGGCTCTTTGAAGAGCAGCAACAATCACTGGCCAAAGAACGAACCTCACTGACACCCAGTGTGCTTTGCCTATGGGACATATCTCTTAGGCACTGCAAATTCCTAAATGTCCCAAACTGAACTTGAGACTTTCTCCTTTTTCCAGGAAATCCACTTTTACATCAGTGTCTGTGGTCCCTATCCATGTACCATCATCTTTCCAGTCATCGAGGCTTACTATCACAATCTTCTGCATACTTCCTTTCCCAATATATCAATCTCTGACATTTCAGTGTTATTTTTTATCCTTCCCTCCATTACAACTGTAGGACATGACCTGGACTGGAAAGATGATGGATCTAGGCTGAGGAACCTTTAGTGGTTATGGACAGGGTGGTTGCTAGGGCCCTATCACTGAGGAGGCCATGCATATATATCCTGGTATTCTCCAGCCTCTAGGTTCCTTACCGTCAGCTCTAGCTCTTGCATCCTTCTGGGTATGGCTGTTGGCTGGGCTCCCTGAGAGAGCAAGCCCTGGATCCATCAGCTGGGCCAGGGGGCCTTGCCCAGCAGCTCTGAGGCTAGCAGGTGGCATCTCACTGGACTGGGGGCCCTGACAGACCTGGGTGGACCAGGGCTCTGGGCCAATTATGTCCATGCCGGGCCCTGAGGGCATGGGTGGTAGGCTGTGGCTACAGCGAGTGCCCTCGTCCAGTGGGCCCACCCTATCTTGTTCGGCTTCTGGGATGGGTGAGAACTCCTGGGAGGAGTCCCCAATGCTCACTCGAAGTGGCGGGGAGCCAGAGCCTGCAGCTTTCTTCCGGCCCTTGGCGAGCTCAGCAAAGGAGGTGACTCGCCGAGGTGGGGAGCCAGGCCCAGCGAGGGCCGCGGGACCCTCACTCAGGCGCACTGGGCAACTCAACATGCGTTCCAGTGAGCCCAGGCGGACAGGAGGGCTGCGCACGAGGCTGCGATCACAGCTCCGAGAGCGCTGGCGTCCAGTGCTAAGGTTAGGGGGTGAAGTGTTAGTATACACTTGCCCCTCGATCACACCGGGGCCCACAGGAGCTGCTGCTTCCACCGAGGAACCCACCACTCCTTGTTCCTCTGTCTGGACTTCTGGCCTCTGGAATAGGTAATACTCAGAGGGCTGGCTAGGGCCAGGGTCTGGGCCAGGGCCTGGTGCAGGGCTTATCTTGGTGTGTTCTTCAGAGCAGCTAGTGATGGAAGAGCCAGCTGGGCTTGGGGATGACTGGGAGGAGAGGTCACAGGTGACAAGTTTATAGTAATTCTGGGTGGCCACAACAAGACGGGCCTGGCTCTGGAAGCAAGCTGTGAGGTCAGCCACACCTGGGCAGGGCTCACAGTGTGGGCGGTAGGAGTTGCAGTTGGCATCGAGCTCAGGAGATGAGGCAAGAGGACAGCCATAGCTCCCTTCTCTTCCTCCGCTGTCAGGGTGGTGGGACTCATAAGACATCTTCGACTCGGCTGGGGAGGGCTGCAGGTCCAGGTAGAAGGCGCCAGGGTCTGAGTGGCTACAGAAAGAAGAGTTGCTGCAAGACTGTGGGGCGGAGTTGAGATTGGCACGGGAGTTGCCATGCATCTTGTTGTAGAGGGTGCTGAAGGTGACCAGCACACCGTCTGAGCTGTTGCAGGAGGAGTCACTCACGTAGCCCATGGACTGGTCAGCAGCCTCGGACTGACTGGAGGTGCTACTGCAGCGGCAGTGCTGAGGCCCCAAGCCTGAGCATCCTGGGTTCCTTGGGGACTCATCTGAACTGAGCTTCCATTCCTGATCGAAGGAAAAGCCAGAGGTATCACTGGCTCCACCCCCACTGCCACTCCCCCCAGGTCCCCCACACTCGTCCAGCTCCATGGTCTCTGCTTCTAGATCTGGCCGGCAGCAGTAGCTAGGGCTGCAGTGCTGGCTCTCCAAGGTGGCCACTGGCTCCTGTTCCTGCCCCTCCACTACTCCAGCCCGACTACGCGTTGCCCCCCATGGCCTGCCCGCTCTGGGGCCATGTGGTGGCAGCTGGAAAGGGGACAGATGGAAGGTGGGCTGACCAGCCCTATGCAGGTGGAAGGACTGCTGGGTGGCACTATCACCAATGCTGTCGTCATACAAATCACTAAGTCCTGGCTCAGCCGCACCCTCCTGCAGCAGGAAAGGATTGTGCCGTTTAGGGGCCCCAGGGCCTCTGCCATCCCGAACCCTACTCTTCGTGCTGTCTGCAGGCCGTGTGGATCCCCCCGCAGCAGAGTGCAGACTGTTGTATAGCAGTGAGTCAGCTTGTCCTAGGTCTTGATCAGGCTGGGTGATGCCCAGGTCAGGGGGGCAGAAAGGATTGGATCTGGAGCTCCCACTACTTCCATTTGCCCCTCCACAGCACTGCCTGTCTGGGACCTGACAGTGCACCAGGGGGATGTGGTGGACGATGAGGGTCTCTCCAGCCAGCTTTGGGGGACTATCCATTCTGGAAATTTCGAACAAGGGCATCAACAGCACCAGACACTGCCCCCGGAGCCCAGTGGGGCAGAACACATTTCATCAGGAGAGCTTGGCACCTGGAGAGAGAGGGAAAGAAAGGGAACCTAATGTCACCTCCCTGGAAGTCAGGGACATGCCCTTCCCCATAGCATTTTCAGATGGAGAAGAGCCCAAGAGGAGAAAAGACTCAGAGTCAAGATGGAGCTTGAGAGCACAGCCCGACAGGGTAAGGCCACCCTGCTGGACTTTCCACATGGCACAGGTCCAGCTCCTGAGTGCCTGCTCCATTCCTCATCAGCCATGTATCCACCCGTGACAAAGGGCAAACCCCTTTTCATGCCACCTATGAAGGTCTGGGGATCTCAAGAACAGTAATTTCTCCTTTTCTTTCAAGGACATGTTCTTAGCAGTAAACGATGATGATAAGTCCCAACTACAAAAAAAAGTATGAATAGTACCTAACTTAGAAAAATCATCTAGGATGCTGAAAGGGTGCTCGGCACTGAGGGGGACAGAGAGATGCCATAGACCCAGCTACAGTTTGCCAGCTCTCAGACAGGGGTAAAATCATGAATATGAACTACATCATGTACTCATGGCAATAAGCTATTAATTTTGCAAGAAAACTGTTTTTAAATCTGTATGGTTTGCCCCCATGTCACTTCATTTTCTCCTTTGAGCTCCAGAATGCTTGTCCCTCTCTGTTGGCTGTGGGCTAGTGATCCTCACTCTCCCTCCTACTGTCCTGGAGCTTCTACTTATTTTCCTTTTTCAAGACTTTATTTTACTTTATTTTTTTAAAGATTTAATTTATTTATTTGACAGAGACACAGTGAGAGAGGAACACAAGCAGTGGGGAGCGGGAGAGGGAGAAGCAGGCCTCCCGATGAGCAGGGATCCTGACATGGGGCTCCATCCCAAGGCCCTGGGATCATGACTGGAGCTGAAGGTAGACACTTAATGACTGAGCCACCCATGCACCCCTCAAGATTTTATTTTTAAGTAATCTCTGCAGTGAATGTGGGGCTGGCACTCACAACCCTGAGATCAGGAGTCACATGCTCCACTGACTGAGCCAGCCATGCACCCCTGTCCTGGAGCTTCTTGAATACAGAGACCGAGTTGGGCATCAGAGTGACTACAAGTACGGGTGATGCCAACCTCCTCACTGAGGGGATGGGTGTCTATTTCTATCACTTTTGTATCACTCAGGCACACAGAAGGCCTAGCAAACATCATAGGCATAATATACTCTTGTCCGGCTCAGGATACAGATCTTCTGAAGTGCCCAAATTCTGCCCAGTTTCAGTCCAGAACTTTCACTATCAGGGTCCCCTAGAAAGTATTCTCTTCCCACTTTTTCCTCTAACAGGCTAAGGTAAAGTTCTCTCCTGTTCAAAGTCTCCTGGTCCTAAGCACACACAGCCCATTCGGAGATTCTCTCTCTGGTCTGCTGGCTGGACTGTGGCCAAATGGCTTCCTCAAATTCTAGTCTCCTGTGCTACCAAGTTCAAGTCCTAACAGTCGTCGCTTGCTCAGACTCCTCCTATCTAATTTTTGAAATTAGAAATTAGAAATTCATTCATTTCTCTTCTTTCCTTTTTTATTCCTGTCATTTTTCTTCCACCCACTATGAATCTAAATTCCTCAATGCCTAAGTTTTCCGTCATTTAGTTGAATGCTTAACATCAATTTTTAAAAATTTAACTCATTTAGATTACAGGATCACTGCTCTTCATGTGGAGTATAGAAAAGATCTGGGTAAGTCACACATGCTCAAGGACATGAACAGGCAACACATAAATGAAAAAATTCAAGTGGCTGATCAATACGTATGTGAGGAATACAGTTTAAAAATTTATAAATTAAATTACATCAATATTAAAAAGCGAGTGTTGATCCTTTCTCCCCGCCACCCCCCACCTTTACTTTCTGAGAGGAAGACTTCTTTGTTGGACTTCCAACCTTTTGGGAGTTGATTGGGCGTAACGAGTTCATATGGAGAAAAGTAGAAACCAGAGAGGTTAAACTGAGCTATGAGGTTTGAGTTCTACAAGAAAACATGGAAATAATATTTGTTATCTTGGATTGGGTGATGGTTTCTCAGATATGATAGATAAGGTGGACTTCATAAAATTTAAAACCTTCATGCTTCAGAGTATACCATTAAGAAAAGACAATCCACAAAATGGGAGAAAATATTTGCAAAGAGATTACTGATCAAAATATATGAAGAACTCTTATAACTCAACAATATAAAAAGACATATAACCCAATTAAAAACTGGACAAAGAACTTCAATAGACATTTCTCCATAGAAAACTTACAAATGGCCAATAAACACATGGAAAGATGCTCAACATCATTAGTCATTATAGAAATGAAAACCATATAGATACCACTTCATCTCCACCACGATGTCTAAGATAAAAGATAGTAATAAATGTTGGTGAGGATGCGGAGATATTGGAAACTCAACCTTGTTTGAGGCATTGTAAAATGGTACAGCCACTTTGGAAAATCAGTCTGACAGTTCCTTAAAATGTTAAACATAGAGTTACCACATGACCCAGCAATTCTACTCCTATGTATATATCCAAGAGAAAGGAAAACACATGTTCACACAAAAGTTTGTATATTAATATTCATAGCAGCATTCACAGTAGCCAAAAAAGTTGTAGCAAGCAATTATCCATTAATAGATGAATGGATAAACATAATGTGATACAGAGGCACCTGGCTTGCTCAGTTGGTAACATGTGATTCTTGATCTCAGGGTCTAGACTTCAAGCCCCACACTGGGTGTAGAGCTTACGTACTTTATTTTTTAAATTTGGTTTCTCTTCTTTTCTTTTCTTTTTTTTTTTTTAAGATTCTATTTTTAAGTAATCTCTTGACCCAAAGTGGGGATAGAACCAACAATCCTGAGATCAAGAGTTGTGCACTCTACCAACTAAGCCAGCCAGGAGCCCCAGTGTAGATAGATAGATAAAGCTGCAAAAAAACCCCTGATGTTAAAAAATAATTTGATATAGGGGCGCCTGGATGGCTCAGCCATTAAGCGTCTGCCTTCGGCTCAGGGCTTGATCCTAGGGTTCTGGGATTAAGCCCCTCATCGCTCCCTGCTCAGTGGGAAGCCTGCTTCTTCCTCTCTCACTCCCCCGGCTTGAGCTCCCTCTCTCGCTGTGTCTCTCTCTGTCAAATAAATAAATAAAATCTTTTTAAAAAATTTGATATATACATGCAATAGAATATTATTTAGCAATAAAAGGAATCAGGTAGTGATCAATGCTACAATCTGAATGAACCTCAAAAAGATAAGTGAAAGAAGCCAGTCATAAAAGGCTTCTTTGTATGGTGTTGTATGATTCCATTTATATGAAATGTCCAGAATAGGCAAATCGAGGGAAAAAGAAAATAGATTAGTGGTTGCCAGGGACTGGGGAACGGGGAGTGACTTCTAATGGGTACGGAAGTACTTTCTGGGGGTGATGAAAATGTTCTGAAATCAGACAGTGGTGGTAATTATGAAAGTCTGTCAGTAAAATCAAATCTATAGATTTTTATGGCATGTAAATTATACCTTAACAAAGCTTTTATTTAAAACCTTTTTTAAAAATAGAAAAAAATATTAGGATTTATGAGAAGAGGAAAGGGGAGATGAGGAAGGGAATGGGTGTTGAGCAATGGAGGGGATTAGGCAATTGCAGAGACAAACTGAGAAAGACAAAAGAAAGAAAGCTGCCTTCAAATATGGGATTTTGTTGAGAGGAATAAAGAGGATTTTTAGGAAATTTAGCTATGAAGTACATGAGATAATTTTCCCTTCACTATTCCCCATCTCTTTTCTTCCTTCACCAAGAAAACTTGGGTTCAAATATATATGCTACAAGGATAACAGAAAGTTGCAAACAACCTAAAATTCCAGTAATAACAATCCACAAAAAAGTACAGAGCAGAGTATCATTAAAATAATGTGTTAATATGATTACTGACTTGGGAAAATGTTCATAAAATGTTAAGTAAAACTGCAGATTACAAACAGCATGTAGCGTATGACACCATTTTTGTAAATAAATACATGTCTATTACGTGTGTTAGTCTGTTCAGGCTGCTATGACAAAACATCTCAGACTATGTGGCTTATAAACAGAGAAATTTATTTCTCACAGTCTTAGAGCCTGGGAAGTCCAGGATCAAGGTGCCAGAATGGGTGCATTCTGCCCTCTTCCTTGTTCATAGCTGGTACCTTCTAGCTGTATCCTTGTATTGTGTAAGGGAAAAGGGAGCTCTCTGGAGCCTGTTTTGTAAGAGCACTAATCCCACTCATGAGTGCTTTGTCCTCATGAGCTAATCACCTCCCAAGGTCCTACCTCCTACTACCACTACCTTTGAGGGTTAGGATTCAACATATGAATTTTAGGGGACACAAATATTCAGACCATATCAATATGCATGAGAGAAAATTTGAAGGCATATACAACAAAATATTAATAGTGCTTATCTCTATTGAGTGATTTCGGATTATTTTTAATTTTACTGTTTCATCTATATTTTCTTTTTAAAATTTTATTTAAATTCAGTTAATTAACATATAGTGTATTATTAGTTTCAAAGGTAGAGTTCGGTGATTCATCAGCATATAACACCCAGTGCTTATTACATCATATGCCCTCTTTAATGCCCATCATCCACTTCCTCAACCCCCTACCCACCATCCCTTCAGAAACCCTAGTCATCTGTATTTTCTAATTTGTATATAATAAATATCTATTATGTACATAACTTAAACAGTTTTGTTTTCTCTCTCTCTTTTAGATTTGGGGGGAGAGGTGTGGGAGAGACTCTCAAGCAGGCTCCACACCCAGCACGGAACCTGACGTGGTACTTGATCTTACAACCCCGAGATCATGACCTGAGCTGAAATCAAGAGTCAGATGCTTAACCAACCGAGCCCCCTAGATGCCTCATTTTGTTTTCTTTAAACAACACAGATACGGTGGGTTCAGGGCTTAGAGAGGGCAGCTTCCCCTTACATAGAGTATTAAGTTTCCCCAAAGTCTAGGCTATCATATGACGCCTGGACTAAAAGGAGCATAGAAAACTGTCTTGTACGGATAGGAGTACTTTCAGGAAAACCTATGGGCTACAGCCATCATTTGATCTTCAATGAATAGCAACCACCTCCCGCCCCCAGCACTATTTTCAAGTAGCATTCACAAATAAAATATACACACATAAGAACTTTTGATTTGATTCACAAAACTATTACTGAGTCATACATGCTTCAAAATGGGAAAACATAATGACATAGAGTCTAGAAGCCTGATCCTCTAAACCAGGGAGAGAGAATAAATGGATACAGAAGATGATGAAGAACGTTTGGCTGGAGGATACAGAGAGCTGTATTACAATGTTGTTTTATGTATCTGTCCCCCAAACTAGAGTTCATTTCCTGAGGTCAGAAACTGGAATATAGTCAACTCCATGTCCTGAGAACCTATACATAGTGCTCGGAATGTGGTAAATGCTTGGTTATTTGTGGACTCATAAACGTGACTTGTTTATCTTTTTATAATTGAGTTGTAGGAGTTTTAAAATTTCCTTTGTCAGATAGGTCTTTTTTTTTTTATTAAGATTTTATGTATTTATTTGACAGAGACAGTGAAAGAGGGAACATAAGCAGGGGGAGTGGGAGAGGAACAAGCAGGCTTCCTGCCAGCAGGGACCTGATGTGGGACTTGATCGCAGGATCCTAGGATCATGACCTGAGCCAAGGGAGATGCCTAAGGAATGAGCCGCCCAGGCATCCCCATCAGACATATCTTGAGAATATTTTCTCTTAGCCTGTCTTGCCCATTTGTTTTCTTAATGTTGTTTTTCAATTAATGGGAAGTTTTTAATTATATAAAATCACATTTATCTTTTTTTTCTTTTATGGTTAAAGCTCTTCATGTCCTATCTAAAATGTCTTTGCCTATCCCAAGATCATGAAGAAAATTTTTCCTTTTTTTCCCCCCTGAAAGCTGTATAATTTTAGTTTTTTTTTTTTTTTTTTTTTTTTTTTTTAAGATTTTATTTATTTATTTGACAGAGAGAAATCACAAGTAGGCAGAGAGGCAGGCAGAGAGAGAGGAGGAAGCAGGCTCCCTGCTGAGCAGAAAGCCCGATGTGGGGCTTGAACCCAGGACCTGGGATCATGACCTGAGCCGAAGGCAGCGGCTTAACCCACTGAGCCACCCAGGCGCCCCTAATTTTAGTTTTTATATTTAGGTTGTGTTGAATCCTATTTTAACTATAAAACTACATCACTGGTGGATTCATTTTATATTTTTGTATCTTAGAGAAGGTCTTATTCCTCCCTGATCTTCACACAACCAAGGGAAATGCCTGCCAAGAGTTCCTTCACAGACAACTCTAGCTCAGCCAACTAAGGTGAAGTTCTGCAGACATCCTATGTGATTTTGTACTCATGCCTCTGCCCCCTCCCCCCCAGCCCACAAATTGTTGTCTCACTGATCCTCACAACAACTCACCAAAGTAGGCAGAGTCACTTTCATTTTAAAAAATGAGGAAAGCAACAATCCAAAAACAAAAGGACTTGTCCAAGATCACTCAATGAATAAATGACAGATTAAGACAGGACTCAGGAATCTTACCTTTTGATCAGTTAAGAATGTAATGAGAGTATACTGTACATGTGACTTTATTTCAAACACCACAGAGCACATACCTCTTAGACTTCTTCTTTCTTGGGAATAACTTGTTCTATAATAATACAAGTTTAATACTGCGGCCCATGAGCTCTAATAAAGTAAAAGAGAAAACAATGGGGTAGAAGAGCTAATTCCAGACTCATTCTGTACCCTGATTAAGTGGAGAGACATGGAAGATGAAGATGCAGAAGGAACAGAGAATCCAGAATAGGAAGAAAGTGGAAGAAAGCTCTCAGAAGATGGGCCCTCTAGCTATGATTACTAGACAGATAGTGGTGGGTTCAGCCAGCATCAAGTGAGGAAGTCTAGCTCTCTAGAACCAGGGTAAGCTTTCCATGAGAGCCCTTTTCCTGGCTCCCATCCCAAATTGGTGTCTCCTGGCCTATCGTAACAATACTATTTATTAGTGATCATTCATTGATCTCTTGCATGCCAGGTGATTTACATTATGTCATCTCTAGTTCCCCTATAACTTTTTAAAGATTTATTTATTTATTTTAGGGGGAGAGGGACGGGTGGGGAGGGGCAGAGGGAGAGAGAGAATCTCAGACTCCCCGCTGGGCACAGAACCCGATGTGGGACTCAATGACCCTGAGATCATAACCTGAGGAGAAATCAAGAGTCAGATGCTTAGTCAACTTAGCCACCCAGGTGCCCCACCACTGTAATCTTTTAAAGTAGGCATGATCACTTCCATTTTACACATGAGAAAACTGAAGCATAGCAAGAGTTAAGTAGTCTGCTCATAATTACACAGCTGAGATGGGACACAAACTCAGGTCTGCCCAATTCTGCCCAGTTCTTAATTCTTTCCACTACAACTCCCTCCCAAAGAAAATGATCAGGGCCACACCCTCTTGGCATTTACCCTGCCAGGCTGCTTCTTACCTTTCCTGTATAGGCCTGCACTCTAGCCTCCACTTACATAATTTGTGTTTACCCACTTCTCTATTCTCTAAACCCACTGTCCCTTTCAATATTACTGCCCCAGTAATATGAGTGTTACTAAACAGTCTTCAATTCACCTTCTATTGCAGCTCCTGGTCCTCATCTCCCTGCCCCCTTCATAGTTCCCAAGGCCCCCTTTTCCTGTTCTGTAGTTCACATTCCTAGATGCTTCCTGGGAACTAACAACCTCCCACAACTTCCCAGTGTCTTCCCCAACCACATATTTGCACAAAGTGGAACTACTGACTCCTATTAGCATATTTTTGAATCATCTACCAAGGTGGTGAATGGAAATGGGAATTTAAGGAACTCTACCTGCTCAGCAATAAGGTAACTCTGGGCAGGAAAATGTTCTACACTCCAGAAGAAAGGTTTCCTCTGTTTTTGGTCATCAGCATCTCTCTGCCAGTCACTGAACGCCTTCCCTCTTTTTTTGGCCTTCTGAAGGAGGACTGGGATGACAGTGGTACTCAGTTGCTAATATCTAAAAATCTGACCTTGACCTTAGGTCCCATGAGGAGCATCAGTAGGACGGATAGCCTTTTTCCTGTCTGGGTCCCCTCTGTGGCAGGACCGAGGGAGGAGAGGTAGAGGGTGCATTTGGGAGTATCAGCTTATGGTCAGGTCCCTTCCTGTTAGGAATCTAGGTCTGTATAAGAAGACCGATTATAACAAGTCAGGTGCCCTCAGTATAACAGTGACCACCTCCCTGCGCGCCCCCAGTAGACTGTGGAGCCTCTTGGTCAACATTCTTTCTTATTCCATCCTTACCGAGAGCCTAGTGGCTTCCATGGTACCAGAAGATATGTGTCCATAGGTATGTATGTTTTTGTATGGAGGAAAAGGAATGGGCTGGATGTTTCCCAGCCCCTCCTCTTGAAAGCTGCTCAAATCCCTGCATTTTCTCCATCATAAACTTATAATAGGTTTGGGGTGTCTCCTCCCATTAAGCCTTTGTTCTTAGATCTGAACCCCTCCACCCTGGCCCACACTATAGTACTTCATTAGAAACGCCCAGAGAGAAAGGAGGGTATCTGCTTCTTGACAAAACAGCATTAGCCCAAGCCTCTGCACCACAGCCCAAATATATGCAAGGATGAGCTCGGCTAATGTTTGCTCTCATGCTCTCCCCCTCTTTCTCGCTCGCTCGCTCTCTCTCTTTCGGAAAGACAAAGCCAACCCTCAGAAACCAGGGCCCAAATGTGCTGATCGGTTATCCTAGCGTCTCTGCCCTGCCCCTCCCCCAGCTCCGCTGAGCCATACCTCTGTAAGGAGCCTTGAGCTGTACCGGGAGGCTTCTGTTCCTTTTGCACTCCAACCAAGCTCTACCTTGACAGTTCCAGCTGAGGCATTGTTCCACGGGACCACACAGAGAGGGAACTGAACCGATTTCCTAAGATCTGATTTCTGCTAATACAATGGCATCGTTGCTAATGCAGGGAGCCTGCGCAATCCCAGCCCCAGGATCCTCACTGCTGCTGCCGCCGCTGCCACTGGTGCTGCGGTGACGTTGCTGCTAAGGGAAGGGGGAAGGGAAAGGAGCAGGCATGCCCACAGTACAGCCACTCAGCCTCCCTCCCTGTCAGTCCCTGTGGGCCCTTTAGCCCAGGGAGGGGGGAGGGGAGGGAAAGGAGTCAGCCACAGAGGGCAGGCAGTGCTGGAAGGCTGAGAACTTTAAAGGCAGCTAAGAAAATTAGGGAGAGAGCAGGGCCTACCTAGCTTCTCTCTTGTCCTTAGGAGTCTCAGGGAAAGTCTGGGCAGAGGCTTAGAGCTTCCTTTCTTTATGCCCCTCCTTTTAGATCTTAGCCAGAAACCTCTCCCTCCTCTCTTCAACCCACTCTGAATGAATCCTTGTTTTCCAGCTTTTTCCTTTCACTAAGATTCCAGACTAGCCTCAGGGTGGAGCAGCCAGCCTGAGAGGGGGTTCCTGAACCTTGAAGGGAGGTTGTAAGGACCTGTCATCAATCTACCAGCAGGGAGAGTCCTTGCGGATCCCAGCTGGACTTAGCACTAGGCAATTTAGGGTGTGCCTCTTCAGAGAAATGAGGTCTGTCTCAGAGAAAAAGGGAGACTGGGCCATAGGCAGGCTTCTTCTATACACTGGGTGGTAGTGAGACTGAGGACCAAGCTGGCAACAGACCCCTTCCTAACAAGGGTCCAATTCAGTTCCCTGGATTTTCAGAGGGCCTATTAGTGTGGCCGGAATAGAACCTTTCCCTTTCACCTACATTAGCTTTTGGACATGTGCCGAGTGGGGTCCAGCTGGGCCTGTGATGAGGCAGAATTCATTTGGCCAGGGTGAGGGGCCAGGAAGCTTCTTTTCCTAGGGAAAGGAAGGCTAAGGAAAGGGAGTGGTCTCCCCTCAGCCACAGAAAAATCTCAGTTCTACCTGTAGACCTACAGAGCCCTTCGCTTCTTGTAAGCTCCACCTTCCTCAGGTTCTGGGGCAGTTCTGAGGGGATCAGTGAACAGTGGAGAAGTCACAGCCAGAGCCAACTGTATAGCAAGCAACAACACTGTCCACTTCATGCCACCACTCCCTGCTGCCACCCTTGAACACAGAGATAGTCGCAAGCAGGGCTTGGCCCCCAAGTACTAGCCCTGTCTAGGTCTCCTCCCAGTGTTGACCAGTATCTGGATTCCACAGCCAAGCCCTTGGATTTCAAGTCCCTAGAAAGAAGCCTGGTGTCCACTGGCCGGGACCACAGCAGCCACCACTCAGGATACAGAAGAGATGTAGTTTATCTCCCTTATTGCTTCTTCTATTCCCTGTGAGACCCACTGATGATATGCTGGGAGGTACAGAGTTGTAGTGAGAACAGAAGTGGGTGAGAACCCCCAAACCTACCTCCAACCCTGATCTTTTTGAGGGGCCATGGCACCATGATCCTATAAAGCAGAAACAGTGAGGAAGAGAAGGAGAAAGGGAGTCTGCTTCCTCAAACTAACCATTAGTGATCCTCACAGGGAAGTTGAAAGTGGCAGATACGGTGTTACTGTACAAGCATACCTCCTTTTACCGAACTTTGTTTTGCTATGTTTTCAATACTACTTTTTTTTTTTTTTTAAACAAATTGAAAGTCTGTGGCAACACTCTGTGGAGCAAGGCTCTTGGTGCCATTAACATCATTTACTCAATTTGTGTCTCTGTGTCATATTTTAGAATTCTCACAATATTTCAAACTTTTTCATTATTATTATATTTGTTATGGTGACTTGTGATCAGTGATCCTTGATATAAAGCTATTGTTAGTTATTTTGGGGTGCCATGAATCATACCCATATAAGATAGTGAACTTCATAAATGTTGTATGTGTTCTGACTGCTCTATTCACTGGCTACTCACCTGTATCTCCCCTTCCCTGTGGGCCTCCCTCTTCCCTGAGATACAATATTGGAATTAGGCCAATTAAAAACCCTAAGATGGCTTCATGGTTTTCAAGTGAAAGGAAGAGTTGTACAACTCTTACTTTAAATTAAAGCTAGAAATGATTAAGCTAGTGAGGAAGGCATTTTGAAAGCTGAGATAGGCCAAAAGGTAGGCCTCTGTGCCAAATGCTTATCTAAGTTGTAAATGCAAAAGAAAGTTCTGGAAGGAAATTAAAAGTGCTACTCTGCTATAGCATGCGTAGCACTTTTCATATGAATCATTAGAAAGCAAGAGACTTATTGTTGCTATGGATAAAGTTTCAGTGGTCTGGATACAAGATCAGACCAGCCACAACAGTCCCTTGCTCTGAGAGCAAGGCCCTAACTCTTCAGTTCTTTGACGGCTGGGAGAGGTGAGGAAGCTTCAGGAGAAAGCTGGAAGCTAGCAGGGGTTGCTTCCTGAGGTTTAAGGAACGAAGCCGTCTCTGTAACATCAAAGCGCGAGGTGAGGCCCCAGGTGCTGATGCAGAAGCTGCAGCAAGGTCTGGAAGATCGGGCTAAGATCGTTCATGAAGGTGGCTCCACTAAGCCACGGGTTTTTGATGAAGATGAAACAGCCTTCTACTGGAAGAAGATGCTTTCTAGAACTTTTAGAGTTAGAAAGGAGAGAGAAGTCAATGCCTGGCTTCAAACTGCAAAAGGACCGTTTGACTCTCTTGCTCGGGGCTAAGGCAGCTGGTGACTTTAAGTTGAAACCTTGTTGACATACTATTCTGAAAATCCTAGGCCCTTAAGAATTCTGCTGAATCTGCTCTGCCTGTGCTCTGTAAATGGAACAAAGTCTGGATGACAGCACATCTGTTTACAACATGGCTTGCTGAACTTAATTTTAAGCCCACTGTTGAGACCTCCTGCTCAGAAAAAAGATTCCTTTTGAAATATTACCACTCATTGACAAGGCACTTGGTCACCCAAGAGCTCTGATGGAGATGTACAATGACATTAATGTTGTTTTCAAGCCTGCTAACAAAATATCCACCCCGCAGCCCACGGATAGAGGAGTCATTTTAACTTTCAAGCCTTATTTTTTTTTTAATTTTTAAATTTTAAATTTTATTTTCTTGAAGATTTTATTTTTTCATGAGAGAAAGAAAAAGAGAGAGGCAGAGAGAGAAGCAGGCCCCCCCACAGAGCAGGGAGCCCTATGTGGAACTCAATCCCAGTTCCGTGGGTTCATGACTTGAGCCGAAGGCAGACGCTTAACTTACTGAGCCACCCAGGTACCCTCAGGTCTTACTGTTTAAGAAATCTATTTCGTCAGGCTATAACTGCCATAGGTGGTGATTTCTTTGATTGATCTGGGCAAAGTTAATTGAAAACCTTCTGGAAAGGATTCACCATTCCCGATGCCATTAAAAACACTGGTAATTTACAGGAAGAAGTCAAAATATCAACATTTAACAGGAGTTTGGAAGAAGCTGATTCCAAACCTAAAGGATGACTTTGAGGAGGTTCAACACTTTAGTGAAGGAAGTAAGTGCGGATATGATGGAAATAGCAAGAGAACTAGAATTAGAAGTGGAGCCTAAAGATGTGTCTGAATTCCTATAATCTCAGGATAAAACTTTAACAGATGAGGAGTTGCTCCTTATGGATGAGCAAAGAAGTGGTTTCTTGAGATGGAATCTACTCCTGGTGGAGATGCTGTGAATTCTGCTGAAATGACAACAAAGAATTTAGAAATTACATAAACTTAGTTAATAAAGCAGCGGCAAAGTTTGAGAGAATGGACTCCAATTTCAAAAGAAGTTCTACTGTGGGTAAAACACTATCAGACGGCATCAAATGCTACTGAGAAATTGCTTGTGAAAGGAAGAGTCAATTGGTGCGGTAAACTTCACTGTCCTATTTTTTTTTTTAAGATTTTATTTATTTATTTGAGAGAGAGAGAGAGAGAGAAAGAGAGAACACCCATGCATGAGCACAAGTTGGGGGTGGGTGGGCAGAAAGACAAGCAGATTCCTACAGCTAACCAGAGAGCCTGATGTGAGGTTTGATGCCAGGAGCCTGAGATGACAACCTGAGCCAAAGTCAGATGCTTAACGGACTGAGTCACCCTGATGCCCCTTTAGTTGTCTTAGTTTAAGAACTTGCTACAGCCACCCCAGCCTTCAGCAACCACCACCCTGATCAGTCAGCAGCCTTCAATATTGAGGGCAAGACTTTCCACCAGCAAAAAGATTCCAACTTACTGAAAGCTCAGATGATGGCTGACATTTTTAGCAATAAAGTATTTTTTAAAAAGATTTTATTTATTTATTTGAGAGAGAGAGAGAGAGAGAATGAGAGAGAGCGAGAGAACATGAGAGTGGAGAGGTCAGAGGGAGAAGCAGACTCCCCAATGAGCAGGGAGCCCAATGCAGAACTTGATCCCAGGACTTTAGAATCATGACCGAGCCAAAGGCAGTTGCTTAACCAACTGAGCCACCCAGGTGCCCCAGCAATAAAGTATTTTTTAATTAAGGTGTGTACATTTTAAAAGACATAATGCTATTGCAGACTTAACAGACTATAGTATAGTAAAAACATAATTTTCATATGCATTGGGAAACCAAAATATTCATTTGCCTTGCTTTTTTGCAACATTCATTTTATCACGGTGATCTAGAACAGAACCTACAATATCTCTGAGGTATAGCTGTACTTCCCTCTCCCCGACAGACACCTCAAAGTGGGTTGGATAAGCAGCTTTAGGATAGGACAAAGTTATTCTCCATGACCAAGTGCTTGGACTTCTAGCTTCTTACTGTAAGATTTCTAGGTCCAGGATCTTGTTCCCTGAAATTTCTGTGAGGCTAAGCCATGTATCACACTGGAGAGCCACTACTTAGGAAATGCTGGTAACTTTCAAATTTTCTATGTTTGGCTTATTTCACCATATCATCACCTACTTTCTACCCACTACTGCTAAAAATCTATAATGCCTTTTTTTTTTTTAAGTTTTTTTTTTTTTAATTCATTTGACAGGGAGAGAGAGAGATCACAAGTAGGCAGAGAGGCAGGCAGAGAGAGAGGAGGAAGCAGGCTCCCCTCTGAGCAGAGAGCCCAACGTGGGGCTTGATCCCAGGACCCTGAGATCATGACCTGAGCCGAAGGCAGAGGCTTAACCCACTGAGCCACCCAGGTGCCCCTAAAAATCTATAGTGCTTCTGATGAAAGATCAAATTATTTTCTGGTTACCAACAACAAAAAAATTTTGTCACACTATAAACCTCAACTGGCTCCTAATTAGTATTCTCACTTGCAATTTACCTTCCACAACTGCCAGATTCATCTCTTTAAAGTACCATCTTTCTTCAATACGTCACTCCTCTTGCCCCTTTTAATGGTTTCCCATTACCCAGAGAATCGGCTTTCAAGGTCCTCCATCTTGGCTATCTATCTACTCTCTCTCTATACAAACTTACTTCTGACACCCCATCATGTAGTCCTTCAAACCTGTTTCATAATCTCATTTCCACTCTGCCACCCTTATTCACATTCTCCTACCTGTTAAAGTTGCCTGTATTCAGAATTATCCAAATTCTATAAGGCTCAAGTCAGTTCCTTCATCAAGTCTTCACTGCCAGAAATGATCTTCCTATCTTCTGAACTTGTGGCTACAGGTTGTTGGTTTTACAGACAAGAAAAGAATCCCACAAAAACCAGTAGATCTATATGGGATTGCTAATTTCTTACATTGCCAAACAGCATCATTTAAAAAATAATAATAAAACTTCGCATCAACTATAATCATTGCATAAGAGAAAGCATATTGTCATTATTTTTCTCACTTCACTGTATACTGATGCAAACTTCATCAAAAAGTAGTATCAGTCCATGAACAGTTTTATTAAATAAATCATTTGTCCTTTGATATGTTTAATGTTCTTTTTTCATATCTACCTTAATGTCTCTTTTGACTGCAAAATCCAAGTTAAATTCATCTTTTCAAAAAATTTTATTTATTTAGGGGCACCTGGGTGGCTCAGGGGGTTAAAGCCTCTGCTTTCAGCTCAGGTCATGATCCCAGGGTCCTGGGATTGAGCCCCACATTGGGCTCTCTGCTCAGCAGGGAGCCTGCTTCCCTGTCCCTCTGCCTAACTTGTGATCTCTCTCTCTGTCAAATAAATAAATAAGATCTTTAAAAAAATTTTTATTTATTTATTTGGCAGAGAAAGATCACAAGTAGGCAGAGAGACAGGCAGAGCGAGAGGGGGGAAGCAGGCTCCCTACTGAGCAGAAAGCCCGATGTGGGACTCGATCCCAGGACCCTGAGATCACGACCTGAGCTGAAGGCAGAGGCTTTAACCCACTGAGCCACCCAGGTGCCCCAGTTAAATTCATCTTTGCCCAATACCCAGTGTGTTGGACAGAATAATTTTTGTTCTATTTCCCACAAACCTAGCACAGTGGTTGGCAGATACAAGGTGGTTAGTCCAAATCTTGCTGGACGATAGTAGTATAAAAGAAATGTGCCTTGAGTAAATGAGAGTGAGTGGTAGACAGATCTGACTCAAAAGGCTTAGAAGACCCTGCTATTAATGTGGGGGGGATGGTCTATTAAAAGAAAGCTCAGGTTAAAGCCTCTGCCTTCGGCTCAGGTCATGATCCCAGGGTCCTGGGATCAAGCCCTGAATTGGGCTCCCTGCTCAGTGGGGAGCCTGCTTCCTGCCCTCTCTCTGCCTGCCTCTCTGCCTACTTGTGATCTCTGTCAAATGAATAAATAAAATCTTTTTTTTTTTTAAGAAAGCTTAAAAAAAAAGGAATAACTCTTCATAATCTTGAGTTAGGCAATATATTCTTAAACATTCTTAGACAATACCAAAAGTACAAGTGACAAAAGAAAACATACATAAAGTGGACTTTGTGAGAATTTAAAGCTTTTGTGCTTCAAAGGACATAATCAAGATAATTAAAAAAAAAACCCCACAGGATAAGAGAAAATACTTGCAAATCAAATTTCCGATAAGGGATTTCTATCCAGAATATATGAAGAACTCTCACAACTCAAGAATAAAAAGACATATAACTCAATTAAAAAATGGGCAAAGGATCTGAATAGCTATTTTTTCAAAGAAGACATAAAAATGGTCAACAAACACATTAAAAGAATCCCAACATCATTTGTTATTAGGGAAGTGCAAGCCAAAACTAAAATGAGATACCACTTCACCCTACTAGAATGGCTAAAATCTGAAAGACAGATAATAACAAGTGTTGATGATGTAGAGAAATCAGAACCCTCATACATCGCTGGGAGGACTGTAAAATGGTGTAATCACTTTGGAAAACAGTCTGGAAGTTCCTTGAAATCTTAAATATAGAGTTACCATATGACCCAGAAATTCTACTCCTAGATATATACTTATACTGGATAAGAAATGAAAACATATGTTCACACAAAAGCTTATATATGGGGATGCCTGGGTGGCTCAGTGGGTTAAGCCTCTGCCTTCGGCTCAGATCATGATTTCAGGGTCCTAGGATCGAGCCCTGTATCTGGCTCTCTGCTCAGCAGGGAGCCTGCTTCCCCTTCTCTGCCTACTTGTGATCTCTCTCTCAGTCAAATAAATAAATAAAAATCTTAAAAAAAAAAAAAGCTTGTATATGAATGTTCACAGCAGTATTCATGATAGCCAAAAAGTGCAAACAACCTCAGTGCCTTTCAGTAGATGGATAAATAAAATGTAGTATGTTCATAAAATAGAGTATTATTCAACAACAACAAAAAAGAATGAAATACTGAAACACATTATAACACAGAGGAACCTTGAAAACATGCTAAATGAAAGAAGCCAAATACAAAAGGTCACATATGGTTTGACCGAATTTATATGAAATGTCCAGATTAGGCAAATCAATGGAGACAAAAAGTAGATTAGTGGTTGCCAGGGACTTGGGAAGGGGAAAATAGAGATTGATTATGGGATTTCTTTGTGGGATAATGCAAATGTTCTAAAATTAGATTATGGTGATGGTTGCTCAACTCTGTGAATATGCTAAAAACAACTAAATTGTATACTTTATTTTTTTTTTAATATTTTTTTAAAGATTTTATTTATTTATTTGACAGAGAAAGCTCACAAGTAGACGGAGAGGCAGGCAGAGAGAGAGAGAGAGGGAAGCAGGCTCCCTGCTGAGCAGAGAGCCCGATGCGGGACTCGATCCCAGGACCCTGAGATCATGACCTGAGCCGAAGGCAGCGGCTTAACCCACTGAGCCACCCAGGCTCCCAAATTGTATACTTTAAATGATGAAACATGGTACCTCCATTATATCTCAATAAAACTGTTAAAAACAAAAAGCAGCAGCCCAGTGAACAGTGTTGTTTAGCTCCACAGAGAGAGAAGTTTTTGAAGGCTCTGTAACTGGGTGGGGATGGTGGAATTTCAGGTGTACAGAAAGCGGCATCTCCAGCATTGCTGGCATGTCAACCCAAGGACCTCAGACAATTCCCTCTTTCTTTCTTTCTTTCTTTTTTTTTTTTAAACACAAAAGTTCAGGGCACCTGGGTGGCTCAGTGGGTTAAGCCTCTGCCTTCGGCTCAGGTCACGATCTCAAGGTCCTGGGATCGAGCCCCACATTGGGCTCTTTGCTCGGCCAGGAGCCTGCTTCCCCCTCTCTCTCTGCCTGCCTCTCTGCCTGCTTGTGATCTCTCTCTCTCTCCCTCTCTCTCTGTGTCAAATAAATAAAATCTTTAAAAAAAATAAACACAAAATTTCTTTAAAAATAGACTGTATTAACTTTAGTTTCTCCTTAACCATTTCTTAACCACCAGAAGTCTATCTTCTTTTTTTTTTTTTTAAAGATTTTATTTATATATTTGACAGACAGAAATCACAAGTAGGCAGAGAGAGAGGAGGAAGCAGGCTCCCTGCTGAGCAGAGAGCCTGATGTGGGGCTTGATCCCAGGACCCTGAGATCATGACCTGAGCTGAAGGCAGAGGCTTTAACCCACTGAGCCATCCAGGCACCCCAGAAGTCTATCTTATAATACTTGGACTATCTGAACTAGTTTAGTTTTGAACTTATATTACTTAAATTTTCTGATACTTAGCTATCTTCTCCTTTTGAAACCCTCTTCTCCCTTTGGCTTCTGTAACACCAAACTTCCTAGAGCCTCTTCTTATATCAGTCTTTCTTCATTGTTTAATAAAAACGCACTGATAATAATACAATAATAGTAAGGGACTTTAACACCACACTCACTGCAACCGACAGATATCAAAGCAGATCAATAAGGAAACAAGATCAATAATGAATGACAACTGGGCAAGATGGACTTCACAGATATATTCTCAGTATTCCATCCTAAAGCAATAGAATACACATTCTTCTCAAATGCATTTGGAACATTCTCCAGAATAGATCACATACTGGGTCACAAATCAGGTCTCAACCAGTACCAAAAGATTGGGATTATTCCCTGCACATTTTTAGACCACAATACTTTGAAACTGGAACTCAATCAATTTGGAAAGGTCTCAAATACATGGAGGTGAAAGAGCATCCTACTAAAGAATGGACAGGTGAACTAGCAAATTAAAGAAGAATTTTAAAAATTCATGGAAACAAATGAAAATGAAAATACAACTGTTCAAAACCTTTAGGATGCAGCAAAGACAGTCTTAGGATGGAAGTATATAGTAATACAAGCCTTTTTCAAGAAACAAGAAAGGTCTCAAGTACACAACCTAATCTTAAACCCAAAGAAGCTGGTAAAGAATAGCAAATAAAGCCTAAACCCAGCAGAAGAAGAGAAATAATAAAGATTAGAGCAGGTATCAATGAAACAGAATCCAAAGAACAGTTGAGCAGATCAACAAAACTAGGAGCTGGTTCTTTGAAAGAATAAATAACATTGACAAACCCCTTGCCAGACTTACTAAAAAGAAAAGAATGAAAGAGGAGAGATCAAAACCAATACTGAAGAAATACAAACCATTATAAGAACATATTATGACCAACTATACACCAACAATTTAGGCAATCTGGAAAAAATGGACGCATTCCTAGAGACATATACACTACCAAAATTGAAACAAGAGGAAGCAGAAAAGCTGAACAGACTTATAACTAGCAAAGAAATTGAATCAGTAATCAAAAATCTCCCAACAAACAAGAGTCCAGGGTCATATGGCTTCCCAAGGGAATTCTACCAAACATTTGAAGAATTATTAACACCTATTCTTCTTAAACTGTTCCAGAAGATAGAAATGGAAAGAAAACTTCCAAACTCATCCTATGAGGCCAGCATTACCTTGATCCCAAAACCAGACAAAGACCCACTAAAATGAAGAATTACAGACCAATATCCCTGATAAACATAGAAGCAAAAATTCTTACCAAGATACTAGCTAATAGGATCCAATAATACATTAAAAGGATTATTCACCATACCAAGTGGGATTTATTCCTGGGCTGCAGGGGTAGTTCAACATTTGCAAATCAATCAATCAATCAATGCGATATGCCACATTAATAAAAGAAAGGACAAGAACCATATAATCCTCTCAATAGACGCAGAAAAGGCATTTGACAAAATACAGCATATAATACAGTTTTTCCTGATTAAAAACTCTCCATTGTGCAAGAACAGAGGGAACATACCTCAATATCATAAAAGCCATATAGAAAAGACCCACACCAAATGTCATCCTCAATGTGGAAAAACTGAGAGCTTTCCCCCCAAGATCAGGAACATGATAAGGATGTTAAATCTCCCCACTGTTGTTCAACAAGTACTAGAAGTCATAGCCTCAGCAATCAGACAAGAAAAAGAAATAAAAGGCTTCCAGATTGGCAAAGAAGAGGTCAAATTTTCATGCTTCGCAGATGACATGATACTCTATGTAGAAAATCCAAAAGACACCACCAAAAATTTGTTAAAACTGATACAGGAATTTGGCAAAGTCACAGGATATAAAATCAATGCACAGAAGTCAGATGCATTTCTATACACCAGCAATGAGACAGAAGAAAGAAAAAATCAAGGAATTGATCCCATTTACAACTGCACCAAAAACCGTAAGATACCTAGGAATAAACCTAACCAAAAAGGTAAAGGATCTGTACTCTGAAAACTATAGAACACTTACGAAAGAAATTGAGGAAGACACAAATAAATGAAAGAAACTGAGGAAGACACAAATAACTAACTCATGGATAGGAAGAACAAATATTGTTAAAATGTCTATGCTACCCAAATCAATCTATATATTCAGTTCAATCCCTATCAAAATATCACCAGCATTTTTCACAGAGATGAAACAAGCAAAATTTATTTGGAAAAGATCCCAAATAACCAAAGGAATGTTGAAAAAGAAAACCAAAGCTGGAGGCATCACAATTCCAGACTTCAAGGTCTATTACAAAGCTGTAATCATCAAGACAGTATGGTACTGGCACAAAAATATGTACAAAGATCAATGGAACAGAATACAGAACCCAGAAATGGACCCTCAACTCTATGGTCAACTAATCTTTGACAAAGCTGGAAAGAAAATCCAATAGAACAAAGGCAGTCTCTTCAACAAATGGTGTTGGGAATATTGGATAGCCACATGCAGAAGAATGAATTTCCTTATGCCATACACAAAAACAGACTAAAAAATGGATTAAAGACCTAAATGTAAGACAGGAATCCATTAAAAGTCTAGAGGAGAACACAGGCAGCAACAGCAACTTCTTGCTAGACACCTCTCCAAAGGCAAGGGGAACAAAGGCAAAAATGAACTGTTGGGATTTCATCAAGATAAAAAGCTTTTGCCCAGCAAAGGAAACAGTCAACAAAACCAAAGACAAGGGCGCCTGGGTGGCTCAGTGGGTTAAGCCACTGCCTTCGGCTCAGGTCATGATCTCAGGGTCCTGGGATCGAGTCCCGCATCGGGCTCTCTGCTCAGCGGGGAGCCTGCTTCCCTCTCTCTCTCTCTGCCTGCCTCTGTCTACTGTGATCTCTCTCTGTCAAATAAATAAATAAAATCTTTAAAAAAAAATTAAAAAAAAAAAAAAACAAAGACAAGTGACAGAATGGGAGAAGTTACTGGCAAATGACTTATCAGATAAAGGGCTAGTATCCAAAGTCTCTAAAGAACTTATTAAACTCCAATCAAGAAATGGGCAGAAGACATGAACAGATATTTCTCCAAAGAAGACATACAAATGGCCAACAGACCCATGAAAAAAATGCTCAACATCACTCAGCATCAGGGAAATACAAATCAAAACCACAATGAGATATAACCTCACAGAAGTCAGAATGGATAAAATTAACAAGTCAGGAAACTACAGATGTTGACAAGGATGCAAACAAGGGGGAACCATCTTATCTTACTAGTGGGAATGCAAGCTGGTACAGCCATTCTGGAAAACAGTATGGAAGTTCCTCAAAAAGTTGAAAATAGAACTACCCTACAACCCAGCAGTTGCACTACTGGGTATTTACCCCATAGATACAAATGTTGTGATCCAAAGGGGCACCTGCCCTCCAATGTTTATAGCAGCTATGTCCATAATAGACAAAATATGGAAAGAGGACAGATGTCCATAGACAGATGAATGGATAAAGACGTGGTGTGTGTGTGTGTGTGTGTGTATAATGGAATACTCAGCCATTAAAAAATTTTATGAAATCTTGCCATTTGCAATGATCTGGATGGAACTAGAGGGTATTATGTTAAGCAAAATAAGTCAACCAGAGAAAGACAATTATACTATCTCACTCATATGTGGAATTTAAGAAACAAAACAGAGGATCATAGGGGAAGAGAGGAAAAAATAAAACAAGATGAAATGAGAGAGGGAGACAAACCATAAGAGACTGTTAATCTGTGGCGCCTAGGTGGCTCAGTAGTTGAGCGTCTGCCTTTGGCTCAGGTCATGATCCCTGGAGAGCCCACGGTTGGGAGCCTGCTTCTCCCTCCCCTACTTCCCCTGCTTGTGCTCCCTCTCTGGCTGTGTCTCTCTTCGTCAAAGAAATAAAATCTTAGAAAAAAAAAAAGAGAGAGAGAGAGAGAGACTCTTAATCATAGGAAAAACTGAGGGTTGCTGGAGGGGTGGTGGGTGGGAGGATGGGTTGACTAGTGATGTTGGACATTAAGGAGGGTACATGATGTAATGAATACTGGGTACTATATAAGACTGATGAATCACTGACCTCTACCTCTGAAACAAATAATACATTATATGTTAGTTAACTGAATTTAAATTAAAAAAAATTTAAAAAAACACCTGTCACACATATAAATGTAGATTTATAGTCAACTTTACTCAAATTGTAAAATTTAAAAAATAACAGTGGGAAAAAACGTAGATTTATAGCAAGGCTCAGAGGTGAAGTCTTTCCAACTTGAGAAGTGTTTGGCCCTTCCCATTATGCTGCTGATTTCTAAATCTTACATTCTACCAGAATTTCCAGAATCAAATCTCTAATAGCCTACTATACACTTCTTACCATTACCTCAAATTCCACATATCTAAAGTCAAACTGATTTTTCTATTTTATTTTTTTTCATTCTTTATTTATTTGACAGAAGTCACAAGTAGGCAGTGAGGCAGGCAGAGAGAGAGAGAGGGAAGCAGGCTCCCTGCTGAGCAGAGAGCCCAATGAGGGGCTTGATCCCAGGACCCTGAGGCAGAGGCTTAACCCACTGAGCCACCCAGGTGCCCCTGATTTTTCTATTTTAAATCAGCTTTCTTTGAACCATCAGTAAAACAAGCTTGAAAACACCAAGAGTCATCTGGACTCTCTTTTTATATTCAGACAATCAACCAAGTCACGCTGAGTCTTTTTTCCAGTGTTTTAGGCATGGGTCTAATAATTAATTGTATTTTTACTATATTTCAACTATAATGCTAAGCACTTACTTACATCATCTCATTAGTCTATATAACCACTCTTTAAGCTAAGTATTATTATTTCTATTTTATGGATGAGAAATGAGGCTCGGGGATGTTAAATCATTTTCCCAAGGTAACATAGTAAATATGAGATCTGGGATTCAGATACAGATCTGTCTGATTCCAAAGTCAGTGTTCTTAACCACTCATTATATTGCCTCTCAAGTTCCCACCCCTACTCCTATTATTCTAATTCAGATCTGCACTAATCTCTCCTCTGAATTATTATATAGTCTTTCTACTAGTTTTATGGCTTTCATTCTGGCTCCTTCCTTCCAGCTATCCTATATGATGACACAAGATTAACCTCCTCAAAGCACTGTCTTCAATATGTCACCTTATTACTAATTAGTCTTCACGGCTCCCTATTGCCTACAGGATAATCCCAATTCCTTAATGCGACATTCAAAGTTCCTTCCTACTTATTCAATCATGTTCCCTCACATGCCAAATTTATTAAGAATTCTGAGTTTTGGCTTTCCACTGGGAAGATATCTGGAATGCTCTCTTCCTATTTCCCTTGGCCTTCCCTGCAACCTTGAGCTGAGGGGAGGGGAAGGGACAGGAGGGGAGGGAAGGGAGGAAGATAGATTGAAAACCAAAAGGCTGAGCCTTATTAAAAAAAAAATCTCAATGCCAAGATCTTAAACTCTTAACCTCTCATTTCTCTCAATTTTCATACTGAGGATGGAAATATAACTAAGCAGCTGTGTCTTCAGTAAGCACTTTCCTACCATTTATTCTGTTATGATCCTAGAACATACACTGCAAAGTCACACCTTTTGTGTCAACAAGTTTTATGTGGCTTGCAGTCAAAATGCCCCCATAAACATTTTGGAGATTTCTTAAAAAAAAAAAATCATCATCATCATCATCATCATCATCATCATCATCATCATCTGGATTTCCAGTTTTCTTGCTCGAAGAATCAGAACTGACCATACCAGGCTCTCATTTCTAGATGGTAACCACTGACTGGAGTTGAGAAGCAGCTGCCTTCATAAGATAGGCATGTGCCCTTCAGGTTGACATGTTCCCACCACTCCTTATGGTCTTTTGCAGCTTCACTGGTTCATTTTATTCATCTGCATTATTTGCCAGGATCCTATAAAGCATTTGAATTTGGAACCCTTGCCCACAATAACAGTTATACTTTTTCTCAATATCCTCAACCCCTGATTTACCTTACATTTCTACAATGATGTTCACTGCAGCAAAAAATTAAAAATATCCTAAATATCCAAATAGGATTGGTATTTATTTATTTATTTACTTATTTATTTATTTTAAAGATTTTATTTATTTATTTGACGGAGAGATCACAAACAGGCAGAGAGACAGGCAGAGAGAGAGAGAGGAGAAAGCAGGCTCCCTGATGAGCAGAGAGCCCGATGCGGGGCTCGATCCCAGGACCCCGGGATCATGACCTGAGCCGAAGGCAGAGGCTTTAACCCACTGAGCCACCCAGGCGCCCCAGGATTGGTATTTATGACGGCTGTACAGAAAAAGGCTTAAAAGCTAATTAAAAAATGTATGATATCAAAAGATACAAAGAGACTTCTCCTTGAATATGGTGAACAAGGTACTAAGGGAGTCCTTTCTACTGCAAAAAAACCTAGATCCTGTAGAACATATACCTTTGAAAACATTTCAAGGCTCACTCCCAGGCTACTCCTTGAAGGGGGAAAAAATCATGAGCTATGGAGTAAACAAGGAGGAGGAACAGTGTTCCTTGTGGGCCAATTCCCAAAACATTCTAATTGTGTTCAAAATGACAAGCTCTGGACCAATAAAGGTGGGGGGTCAAACCTGAGACTCCCACATTAAGCTGAGACCTTTGAAGTATGTCCAAGTGATTCAGGGCTAGTGGTTCCCCTTCCCCCAATTCTGGGGAAGAAGCAGATACAAATTTTCACTGGAGGAAACTACTCCACCTTAACTAGATAGGATTCTCAAAATTAAAGAGCAAACAAAAATTTATATCAAAGATCACAAATACACATGGAAGCAAAATACCACGAATGAATAACAGAGAAAACAAATAACAGATTTAAACTGCAAGCACTTCAGGTATTAAAAATGTCATACAGAATACAAGCTATGTGTCTATATGTGAAATGTTTTAAATACAGGATAAAATCTCAAAGATAATCAAATAGCCAGAGATCTAGGGGTGGAAAAATAAAACGTAAATGAATATAACCACTGGCTACTAACCATTCCTATTCCTGGTCCAGGCTATTTTAATGGGGCGGGGGGGGGGGGGGGGGGCGCGGATGTCACAAGGTGAAAAAAAAGAATGTGAAGGCTAAAGGAGATACATTATACCCCCAGCTACAGATATGCAGTAGCTTACTCAAAACAGTGTGTGAAAGTGCTCTATAAACTATAATTGTTTTATAGAAATGTAAAGCATTGGTACTGCTCTTTAAAAATGCTAGCATCTGGGGCACCTGGGTGGGTCAGTTAAGCATCTGCCTTTAGCTTAAGTCATGATCTCAGGGTCCTGGGATCAGCCCTATGTCTGGTTCCCTGCTCAGCAGGAAGCCTGCTTCTCCCTCTCCCTCTGCATACTCCCCTCCCTGCTCCTTCTGTCTCTCTCTCCCTCTCAATAAATAAAATCTTTAAAAAACTTTTTTTAGGGGTGCCTGGGTGGCTCAGTGGGTTAAAGCCTCTGCCTTCGGCTCGGGTCATGATCCCAGGGTCCTGGGATCGAGCCCCGCATCAGGCTCTCTGCTGAACGGGGAGCCTGCTTCCTACTCTCTCTCTCTGCCTACTTGTGATCTGTCTGTCAAATAAATAAATAAAATCTTAAAAAAAAATTTTTTTTTTAAATGCTAACATCCATTCATGATTTTTGCTTGAATCAGCTATTACTCTTTCTACATTTATTAGTTGGCATTCTAATACAAGAAAAATTTCTTTTCTTCTTTCCTTCCTCTCTCCCTCCCTTGCTTCCATCTTTTCTCCCCTCTCTCACTCCCTCCCTCCCTTTGGTATCGTATAGAATCTTGGGCTTTTTAAAAAATTGAATGGGTTGTAACCTATTGTTGGTATTGATTTTGATGATCAGATTGTCTCATATCTGGCATTATTTGGCTTTTTTTCATTGTGAAGACCTTTATTGCTGTGTATAAACTCTTTAAAATTATTTATTTTGGAATAATTTTCAATTTTAGAAAATTAACTATTTATTTTATTTAATTTTTATTTTTTTAAGTAGGCTCCAGGCCCAGCATAGAGCGCAACGTGGTGCTTGAACTCACAACCCTGAAATCACGACCTGAGCTGAAATGAAGAGTTGGATGCTTAACTGACTGAGCCACCAGGTGCCCCCAAATTCACTATTTTGAAATAATTTTTGAAGTATCTAAGATTGTTCAGAGAGTTCCTGTATGTCCTTCAACCAGTTCCCTGTTATTATTTTACATAATCCTCATACATTTAGTAAAACAAAGAAATTAACATTGAACACATTATTATTAACTAAACTTGCAAAGTATTTGGGTTTTGCCACTCTTCCCACTAAATGTCCTTTTTCTATTATCTGTTTTTTCAAAAAACTAAATGTATATATGACTTTCATAAAACATATGTTAATTATAAACAAAATAAAGCAAAACAAACAAACAAACAAACAAACAAACCCAAAAAGATATTTAGGTGTATACTGGAGGCTGCAGAGAAGCAGCCTGGATGTTGTTCTAAGTGCACCTCAGTAAAGAAAAAGATCTGCATTTTCCACAGTCAAGACACTGAACAGTTCTGGAAACTATCTAGGCAGGTGATTTTTAGTGAAAGCAAGCAGTATTTAAAAATAGATAAGACTGGGGCACCTGGGTGGCTCAGTGGGTTAAAGCCTCTCCCTTCAGCTCAGGTCATGATCCCCGCATGGGGCTCTCTGCTCAGCAGGGAGCCTGCTTCCTCCTTTCTCTCTGTCTGCCGCTCTGCCTACTTGTGATCTCTTTGTCAAATGGATAAATAAAATCTTAAAAAAAAAAAAATAGATAAGACTATGTGATCTTACTAGACCTCTGCCCCAAGTCTTTCCCAATAATTACTCTGCTTACCTCAGGACACTCTTCTTTGGAAATCAACAGGAAGTACTTTTGCTTGTGACCTAATCAGATATCCTCTACACCAGCAACAAACTTATTGGTAACAACTTTAGCCATGTTTTCACCAGAAATGGCATGACTGATTCCAGTAGGAAAGGTCAGAAGTGGTCAAATCGTAACAAATCAAATAAACTAATGACATACTATACAGTAGTCCCCCTTTATCTGCAGGGGTTCTGTTCTAAGATACCTCGTGAATGCCTGAAACCGTGCATAGCACCAAACCCTATATACATCATGCTTTTTCCCTATACATACCTATGGAAGTTTAATTTGTAAATCAGGCATAGCAAGAGATTAACAACAATAACTGATAATAAAACAGAACAATTTTAATATCCTATAATAAAAGTTATGTGAATAAGGTCTCTCCTCAATATATCTTACTGTGCTGCACTTACCCTTCTTGTATTGATGTAAGATGGTAAAATGCCTCTGTGATATGATAAAGTGAGATGAAAGACACAGGTACTGTGATGGAGCTTTCGGCTACTGACCCTTTGATAACTGTCAGGAGGATCATCTGCTTCCAGAAGGACCATGGTTGAACATGCATGGGTTAACTGAAACCACGGAAAGTAAAACTATCGATGACTACTGTATACTTCTCCCTGATCTAGAAGCATCCCAAGGCCATTAATTAATATCATCTCGGGAGTTAGTTAAGGAAGCAAGCAAGCAAACGAAACACAAACATCCTACTGTGTATAAGCACTATGTTAAGAGCCCAACTTGAGGGGCTCATAATTTTGTTAAAATCATTGTCAACAAACCTCTCCAGAGGGCTAAAGAAGCAAGAAGGACATTTCAGTATGTGAGACAAGGGTTAGAGCAGTGGTTTCAAACTTTTTCAGCCCTCATACATAAAACAGAGCTACTCTGGTTGAAGCAGGGGAGGCCTAAAGCTGTATATACTCCAAATCTCTCTCTCCACTGTGGGGTCCCCAAAGGCACTTCCAGGGGACCCTAGGGCTTAGAGGAAGAAATTCTGAAAACCTCAAGACAAAGGCAAGACTGGCCAACATGCTTTGTTGGGCCAGGGAATGGAATGTGAAGTAAATGATTAACTGACAGAGACCATCTCCTCTCTCTTCCTTCATGGCTCCCAAATAAAATAGGCCTGGAAAACAACATCAATTAGCTGCATTAATAACAGACTTACTTCTGAGTACAGAAATGAACTTTTGCATTAATTCAGGAAAATCAGTTTTATATAACTACCCTCCATGCCTACACCAAGCTTCTAGGTCTTTATAGGGCGTGAGATTTGATGGAGACTGAATTTGCTGTAAGGTAAGTACTTCTCTTTGAAATGTGTAAGAGATGCCAAAAGAATTAAGAGATTTAAGAATTGGTGTGATAGCGATTCCCGTGGGTGTCCACACTGAGCTACTAGGAAAGAATAAACAGACTGTTGGAGGCCTGAGAGCACCTGGTTATGGCATCAGCAGTCTGATTCCACGAATGAAATAGCAGCCAATGCCCAGAGATCATTTGTCTTTCTTCCTGGTTACATGTAGCTGCTGCTAGCTGAGGAGGCTAGCTGAACTGGTATTATGTTATTTTGGACTCCAAATGAGGCCAGCCAGCATGCTGGGAGTGTGCTGGAAAAGGCCTGCAGGGTTGTCCTAGACACACCCAGCTGCTTCCTTATCAGGACTCCCTAATATAGAATCCTCTTTCCAAGCACAGGGATTGTTTTGCTTTCAGCTTCTCAAATTATGTTACAGAAAGGTTCAGCTCCAAGTCCACTCCCTAAAGTCCAATACAAACACTATAGAAAAGGCCTGGCTCTGAAGTAGAATGGGCTCTTTCCTAGGACTACCTGGTATGGATAGATCTTTTCCCTAAGTCTATCTCCTCACTTATGGACTGGAAAAATGCAGGCACCTTAAGTGTAATCAAAATCACTGGCAGAACATCCAAGGGTGGAACCTCTATTAGGCCCCAAGCCTTTTACCTCTCAGGTTCAGCTGTGTCCGAAGCTCCCAAGGCCCCAATTCAATGAATGGAGACACAGCACTGGAAATTATAGGCAGGAAAAGAATAAACTAAAAGTCACTAACCCTCACTGAGCTATAAAGAGTTGCTTTCCTTTATTCCATTAAAATTTGGTAATAATAAACCTAGCTTTGTCCCAGAGTCCCTCTTTATTCAAAAGAGGTTATACCTAGAAAAAAAAAAAATTCTTCTTTTCTACTCATCCAGCCAGCAAGTGTATAACTTTCCCCAGTAGGTCAATTATTTGATTCCTTCTGTAGTTCAACTTATAGTACCTGTTTAGAGGCACAAGTCTGAATCACATGACTTCTTAAGGTCCCTTTCATATTTAATTACAAACTAAGCCAAATTATAACTTGAGGCTTGGGGTGCCTGGGTGGCTCGGTGGGTTAAAGCCTCTGCCTTCGGCTCGGGTCATGATCTCAGGTCGTGGGATGGAGCCCCACATCGGGCTCTCTGCTCAGCAGGGAGCCTGCTTCCTCCTCTCTCTCTCTGCCTGCCTCTCTGACTACTTGTGATCTCTGTCTGTCAAATAAATAAATAAAATCTTAAAAAAAAAAAGTTTAAAAAATAAAACTTGAGGCTTAAGGAAAGGTTCCTATGCAGGGTGCTAATTAATGTACTTCCACTCACCCTCCTGCCTTTCAACAGAGACACACACACCTATACCTCCAGGTGCCTGGTTTCTCATTGCTACAGTTAGGAGTCTCTAGAGATTGAGAATTTGCTAAATCCTACTTTTCCCTTCTGAAGATATAGGTTAGGGAGAAAAAAGACCATAGAGAATTAGGAAAGATTTAGTTCCTACCTTGACAGACCAAGTTCTTCAACTGAGGGAATGAAGATGAAGATGGGAGAGATTAAGCCTTCCAATGCTGGGTGTAGGTGAGCCACAAGGGAGGAGAAAACCACCAAAACCTGGCACAGTGTGCCAGAGATGGAGAGTCAGAGGCCCGGCTTAGGGTGCTCTGCTAGGAGGAAAGCTCTCAAGTGTGTATCTGCAGGAGCAAGTTAGCTGGGACAAAAAAGGCCCAATGTGATCAATCCCTTGTTTTTTCTTTGGCTGTTCCTTTTGGCTCCTAGGCTCCAGGAAGCAAGGCCAGAGTGCTCTCTACTTCCCCTCCCCCAAGGCAGTGGACTGAGACACGCAGGCTGGTAAGCTGCTGTTCTGTCAGTCTTTCAAAAGCTGTAAATAAAGGGCCACAAGTGCACGATGGACTGTGAGAAGAATCTAGATTGAATTACACAAGCCGGTTGTGGAGACAGGGTGGGGGAGATAAGAGAAGAAGAAAAAGAAGTCTATCCGCCCTTCAAGGAAATATTATCATCTAAACACACTCCTCCCTCAGCGGGACGGCTAAAAGCCATCAAAGCCTTGCTCCCTTAGGAAACTGGGCTCCATTCTGGGCTTTTTCTTAGTGGAGGGGTCCTAGTCCCTGAGAATTCTTGGCCAGAGTCAAATCCTTTTCCCAGAGGTGACTTATCTTCTGACAGGCTTTAGAAAATAGTCTGAGTCCAGGGGTGCCTGGGTGGCTCAGTGGGTTAAGCCTCTGCTTTCAGCTCAGGTCATGATCTCGGGGTCCTGAGATCGAGCCCTGCATCGGGCTCTCTGCTCAGCCGGGAGCCTGCTTCTCCCTCTCTCTCTGCCTACCTCTGTCTACTTGTGATCTCTTTCTCTGTGAAATAAATAAATAAAAGTCTTAAAAAAAAAGAAAAAAAAGAGAGAATAGTCTGAGTCCAGCTCGCCATGCTTGGTGAGAGCACTGGGGCTGCCTCATTAGCAGGTGGTGGTAAAGACCATTTCTGTGTATCAGATACTGTATTTGCTTTAGTTTTAAGACTAAAACAAGAGGGGCGCCTGGGTGGCTCAGTGGGTTAAACCTCTGCCTTCACCTCAGGTCATGATCTCAGGGTCCTGGGATCGAGTCCCACATCAGGCTCTCTGCTGGGTGGGGAGCCTGCTTCCCCTCTCTTTCTGTCAAATAAATAAATAAATAAAAATCTTAAAAAAAAAAAAGACTAAAAGGAGAGTAATTGATGCATACTTAAATTTTAAAAGCAGGTGGCTAGGGTCTGGCCTGAATCCTGAGTATTCAGGAACCTAGGTTCTCTAATGATTCAGAGCATGGATTTTGGTGTTAATACGTCTGGATTCAAGTGTAACTCACTGCTTGCTAGCTATGGACTTTGGGAAGTTACTCAACTTCACCAAACTTCAGCTTCCTCATTTGTAAAACTGTCATGTCTTCCTTCAAAGGCTTGAGGTAGAATTAAATAAGATACTGCACGTAAAAGATAAGCGCTCAATCACGGTCACCATTATTATTGTATTTTTGGCAGATGATCATTGGAATCTTTTCCTCTCTTCTTTCCCAATTTCCCAGAAAACCTAAAGCCGCCAGGTCCAGAAAACTGGTAGGCAAAAACTCTTAAAAAGATCCAAAAGAAATGGAAAGAGTCATGTTTCTTTTTTCCCTCCCCTGCACTAGGAATGAATCAGTCAGCCTGTGCCGATTACACTCTAGACTGGTAGGCTGGCCCTGGGAGCCCAAGACTCTCCTAAACCAAAGATACTAATCCATCTCTAGTATTACCTGTTGTGGGGCATGCTCCCAGACTGATGGTGCTTCTCCAAGGGCCCCAGATCAGATCCCAGTAGATGTAGAAAAGAAACAGTCTGATCCCAAGCTGGCAAGATAGGTCCGTCCAGGCTGTTGTCTGCCCATCACAGCTGCCTATGAGGCCTATAGGTTAATAATAGCAACTCTGATGCCAATGGATTAAGACAGCACTGTAGGAGGTGTTTATTTTTACACTCTGGCGTCAGTATCAAGTTCTACTGGTTACTGCCCAAATCTAGGACAGCTTCCTGCTATAAGACTGGCCTCAGGCTTCTCCAGGATGCTAAACTGGATTCTGAGGGAAGCAAGCCTTGTTGAAAACAGTTCAGAATTCCCAGAGACAGGGAAGGGGAAAGGAAACAAACAGAGCTGTCACCATGTCCAGCTGTATGGTCCTAAATTTCTGGGACTAGGAGGACTTCGATTGAGAAGTGTTCTTCATCGCATTCTCCGGAGCCAGGCAGGCCCCGTACAAGAGACCTAATACACTGTTTTGGAAGGGTGTACATACATACACATGATACAAACCAGCTGCACTCAAACCATCTGAATAAAATCAAGAAAAGACTGTGACTCAACTAACCAGAAGCTCAGCCTTATCAGTTACAAGTCCCAGATTAGTGCTGACATTTTAAGAAAAATATATCTGAAACAAAGAATGGTTAGGCTGGTCCTTAACTGATTTGCGTAGAGTTTTTAGCAGGTAGATCAAATCCCTTGAAAATTTATTTGGCCAGAGCTCTTCCTAGACATGGCACAACAGGATAGAAGCACCAAGAAACCAGACCTCATCTTTCTGGCCTGGAGCCAATGCCCAGAACATCTTTCCTGAAGGCTTCTTTATCCCTCTAGGCCTACAGATTGGGGTCTCAGGGACCTTGCAGTTTGACTACAGTCTCTGGCTCTCTGTGGCTATCCCACTCATCTCCCTGAAAGGCAGCTTCTAACACAAATTTCATCTTGTCCTATTAGGCAGACAAGGATGTGAAAAGGCTGACAGCTGGACAGCTGATGTAAATAACCTATTAAGGGTCCATGTGCACAGCAGACTGCTGTGGAATGATAAAAATGTACCACACATCAGGTAGGAATGCTGAAGTGCAAAGAAAGCAGCCAAGCAGCCAAGTGCACAGTAACAGTGACTCCATCATCTTCTTGCCTGTGTCTGACTCATAATCATCACCAGTGATACAACAATCATTATCTTCAGGAGCCAGGGTGCTGGCAAGAAGGTAGGCTGGTGAGCCACTCATTCAATACATTTTTTTCCTGTTATTCAAGGCTTAATCTACCTGATCATCAGAACAACAATGCAGCCTCAGAAACAACCAGATCTGATCACTAGAGATACAGGATTTGATCTCAGTTCCATCTGAAAGCTACCCATGCCTAGGATAGTGGCAGGATGCCCAAGGACAGGAACACTGCTTTCACTCTTGGCTTTTTCTGATTTTCTGGTCATCTGGGGGCAGGGTACCTGTCCTCTCAAAGGTAAAGGAGCTAACCGTATCCATCTTCTAGTGTTGTAGCAAGGAAAAATATTTGAAAAATTAAAATATTAAATAGCAACAAATGTGAATGCTGTAAATTTTTTGGACCAAAGTGTTTTTTTTTTTTTAAGATTTTATTTATTTGACAAAGAGAGAGAAAAAGAGAGAGAGAGAGAGCATAAGCAGGGGGAACAGCAAAGGGAGAGGGAGAAACTGGCTCCCCGCTAAGCAGGGAGCCTGGACAGAGTGCTTAATCCCAGGACCCTGGGATCATGACTTGAGCTCAAGGCAGATGCCAGCCACTCAGGGGCCCCAAGCACCAAAGTATTCTAGAAATATAATTGTCATTCATGCATATAGGTCTGGAGCCCTGGCCTTTCAGGTTTTTCCTTCTAGGTCATGGGGGTCGTGTTGGGAAGTACAGTTCCTTTCCTCAGGCCTTCTGGTTTGTGGAACAGTTGAAATAGTTAGATATCTGCTTACCCAGACATAAGGTATTATTTTCCACTAATGTGTAACAAAGAAAGTAAAAACATGCAAGCAGAAAGAACACCTTCACTCACCAACTTGCTCCATCTACACATCTAATTCTCCCTAACCCCTGAGCCCAGGCCACTGATCTGAGGCTTGTATCCTATTGATACAGCATTTAGCAGCAGGACTTACCAACTGGATTTAGCCTAAAGGCCTGAGAAAGCAACGTTAATGAAAGGATGTATTCCACTGCTCTGTTAGAACAAAGGCAACACTGTGTTCTACACCCAATACAAGCCTTCACTCTTTCTAGCCCAGCAATCCCTCACTATGGGGTTAGTTTGCCAGGTCTCCAGAGTTCATGGAGAAGAGAAACAGAAATCTATTCTTCACTGATGCTGACACCTCTTTTTCTGCAAGTGTCTACACTGGCGATTCAAAAGAGATGTTCTGATATCCTGCAGCCTCTTGTCAGACCTACCCTCCTTATAGCACACTCTATATGTAAATATGTAAAGGGCCAAAGAGGAAATATTTAAGCTTCATGGGCTGCTTGTATGTGTGTGTGTGTGTGTGTGTGTGTGTGTGTGTGTGTTTTCAACAACTCTTTAAAATGTACAAACCATTTCAGTTTGTGGGCCATTATAAAATCACCCTGGCGTGGGCCACAGTTTGCTGACTCTAGACCTTAAAGGCCCATCTAATCAAGGTCTGGATCTTAGAATTCTGACTCTGCTGGGCCTGCCTAGAGATCCTCTTTCCTCTTCCTGAGGGGCTTTCAGAGGCAACTCCCCTCTAAGGAGCCACTGAAGAATGTGAAGGAAGAATTCTAGTGTTATTTGTATTGGAGCTAACAGACACGCTAATTCCCCTCATATAAAGCACTTAAAAAACATCTGTGGAATTTAGCATATTGCATTATCATTCTGGAGTGCAGACTAAGCCATAAACAGTCTTATAGTCTTATCTTTCTATTTCTGCTTAAAATACTATACCATGCCTCTGCAAGGCCTTTGTTGTTTGTTTGTTTGTTTTCCCCCTGCTCCCAGGTTCCAAACCCACACTTGAATTGGCTCAGGTCCCAAGTCTCTCTCTCCTCCCCATCCCTTCCACTTCTGTATGTGGTATGGTTGTGGACAGCAAGGAAACTATTAACAGTCAGAAGGGTTTGGGCATGGTAAATATGGATGAGAGGTATGGTGGCAGGGAGGGAATAGTTCATTTTGAGCAACAACTTAGGGCTGACTGTGAATCTATGCTCTATCACAAACACAGGTTTGTGTTTGTTTGTTTTTTTTCCAAGATTTCTTAAATTTATTTATTTGACAGAGAGAAGTCACAAGTAGGCAGAGAGGCAGGCAGAGGGAGAGGAGGAAGCAAGCTTCCTGCTGAGCAGAGAGCCCGATGCAGGCCTCATCCCAAGACTCTGAGATCATGACCTGAACCAAAGGCAGAGGCTTAACCCACTGAGCCACCCAGACGCCCACAAACACAGGTTTTATAAAACTGGCTCTAACTGCTATAGAAGCAACCTAAGAACAGTGTACATAGGGTCAGGAATATTGGGAGTTTTACCTCTCCACAAACCATGGATTAGAAAGAAGTAAATGACTTACAGCTAAAGACTAATACTTATATTAAATCTTCACAATGAGCCTGCAAAGTAGCTATTATTATTTATTTTTTTCCTAAAGATTTCATTTACTTATTTGAGAGACGGAGAGATAGCGAGCAAGAGAGAAAGCATGAGCTGGGAGGAGAGAGAGAAGCAGGCTCCCTGTGAGCAGGGAGCCCGATCAACCCCAGGACCCTGAGATCATGACCTAAGCCAAAGGCGGATGCTTAACAGACTGAGCCACACAGGTGCCCCAACAAAGTAGCTATTATTATCTCTTCTCTGCAGTCGAGGAAACTAAAGCTCTTGTTGAGATAACTTTATCCAAGATCACAGAGCTAGAAAGTAGGGGAGTTGGGCTTGGAATTCTTGTTAGACTCACTCCAAAGCCCTTGCTTTTTCCACTGTCATACACTACTAATATCCTTGGTGGAGAACAACAATCAGCAAATGTCTTTATTTGGGCCCTGTTTAGATTTTGTTCTAAAGAGCAGCAATCTGTTGGTCTGTTCTTTTCTTTTTCTTAAAATATTTTAAGTAATCTCTATACCCAATGTGGGGCTTAAACTTACAACCCCAAGACCAAGAGTCTCATGCTCCTCTGAATAACGCAGCCAGGGATCCTGGCCAGTTCTTTCTTATGGTCTGAATATTAATGAATGACAAGGTGCTTAAAATTACAAGCATGACAATTTTGTGTGATAGTGATTCAGGTCACATCAATACAGCTATATTCACATTTAAGTTGGGGCCTTATCTGAACTAACATACTGTGTTAAATCTCTGCCTAGTTCCCAAATAAATCTCTTTTCAATAGTGGTATATGTGTATCTTTGTGTAAAAATCAACATTACCTTGTAATCAATTTGGCTGAATTGTAGTTCCTACCTTCCCAAGCCCCAGGTTGTTAGTTGCCAATAAAACATCTATTCTCTCTCTTTCAAATTAACAGAAGCCTGATATTCAGCTGGGTATAATGTTTTCCAACTAAAATTCTACTTCCCTTTGAATGAAATGAATGAAATTCTCAAAGAGGGTAGCTAAGCAACATGTAACAGAATTTGAAATAAGTATTCTCTTTAGTCTACTTCTAGGAAATAAATCTAAAAGAAATAGCATGATAGGGGCACCTGGGTGGCTCAGTGGGTTAAAGCCTCTGCCTTCGGCTCAGGTTATGATCTCAGGGTCCTGGGATCGAGCCCCACATCGGGCTCTCTGCTCGGCGGGGAGCCTGCTTTCCCCTCTCTCTCTGCCTGCCTCTCTGCCTACTTGTGATCTCTGTCTGTCAAATAAATAAAATCTTAAAAAAAAATAGCATGATAAAAGTACATGAAGATATATACATAAGGATGTTCATTGAAGCACCATTTATAGAAGCAAAAATTTAAAAAATATTCTAAATTCTCTTTCATTAGTGTATTGGTTAAATTATGAGGTAGTCCATAATGGAACAGACTACAAAGCATTAAAAAATATTGTTTAGAATAGTGTTGAGACAAAACTATATACATATTCATCAGCTTTATATAATACTCAGCACTCATTCTATCTGGTGCCCTCCTTAATGCCCATCAGCCAGTTACGCCATCACCCCACCGACATCTCTTCCGTAACCCTCAGTTTGTTTCCTATAGTTAAGAGTCTCCTATGGTTTGTCTCCCTCTCTGATTTTGTCTTATTTTTTCCTTGCCTTCCTCTATGCATGATATAGTTTTTTTAATAATGTAATTTATAAGGTACGATTCATGGTGTGATCCAATTTTAATTTAAAAAAATACACACATTTAGTTCTTTTTATCAGTAGTTTGAGTTTTCTACTGGTAAATGGGTTGATGAACCTTTTAGGCCAATTAGGATCCTTATAGGCTGGAAGGTCTGGGCCTCCTGGACCATATCATCACAGGAGACATGAAGGACCACCCATTTACAGCCCAAAAGAGGACAGATACTTTTATCGATAAATACTTATGAAATGCCTAATACCTATGTCAGGGAAGAAGCAAAAACTACAGGCATGTTCTAGGGCAAATTACAATTCATTGAGAAAGTTATCTTATTTTGAAAGATTTAGGTTATATTTAAAGATCTAAAATGCCTTACATTAGCTTGAAAAAATTATGGAAATAAAAACAACTAAGGTGAGAATATTCTTAAAACTTGTGCCTGCCTCTTTCAGGAGTAATTTGGTAAAATAACTGGTCACATCTGAAGAGGGGAAATTTTGTTGTATTTTTCTTTAGCTTGAATTACCTAGGACATTAGTTCACAGGTAGACATAAACTTGATGGTTACCTTTGTAAGAGTTAAGAACACAAGAACCACATGAAGTAAAAAGAACTATAAAGCAAAGAAATGTATTATGACTAGAATATACATTTCCTCTTTCCTCCTTGGTTGCGTGTTAAGGATAGAGACTGTCTTGCTCATCTCAGTAGTCACTTAACTTACTATAGAGCCTTACATGTGCCTTAAAGTGTTCACTGACTTTAACTAAGGAGTTCACCAAGCTAAACTGGAAATTTTTTTTCTAGAGCAGAATTTGGTCATTACAGTGGTAGTCATATTTACACACTAGTTCTAGTTCTTTTTGGGATGTGAGGTACTGAGAGGATCGAGTACAGCGGCAGGCCGCCTTCTGGAATGTGCAGGGCAAGTATGCCTAGGTATAATTCCTCTCCGGGAGTTCCCCTCACCCCAGCTCAGCACTCTCTCTACTGCTAGCAGGAGCTGAAGCAAGAGAACCAGAACTGTATGGTCCAGCCACAATGACAGACCACACCCCCTCCTCTTTCTTCATCTCTCCCCACTTAACCTCACTGGTCTTCAACTCTGTTCTACGAGCTGCCCCCAGTGGGGCTGCTGAGCATCTAGGAAGGAATGCAGGATGTGTCTCAGAGAGTCCAACACTAGCTGAGGAACAATTTGTTTTTTCCTAAAAATGGGCAGTCTATAAAGTTACGTAAGACCCAGCTCTCTCTGCTGGGAGCTTTTCCAACTCCAGCTGGAGAGATTCCTCAAGCTATTTAGAATTTCAGGAAAAGGGTTTGGAATTTCCTGACTGGCCAGCTTATACTGGAGACATCTCTGGGCAGAGACAGGGAGGTTCCAGCAAGGAAAGCAGTAACTGAACTCCCACTATACAACTGAACTCCCACTGCCCCTCGAGTGTGGACCCACTGAGTTCTCCTGGAAATAGCCTGATCCGTTTGTATTTAAAAATCTCAGAACAAGGACAAGCCCCACTGCCAAAACCAGAGCCCAAATAGAAGCAAGTCTTTGGGGCTCACTCAAAAGAGGCTGGGTCTGGAAAATCTAATAGCCTGACCTAGAAGCATACCAACAGGGCTTTGGAAGGGCTTCCTTTCCCACTTTAGGCAGATGTATGGAGGAATTTGCTATTGGCTTGAAGAACCTCAGATGCCAAAGTCTTGCACAAGGACTGGATTGAATCAGTCAATAAACACTGACTGAATACCTGTGAAGTGCTACAATATGTGAACAGAAAAGACCCGGTGCCTTCCTTCCTGGAGCTTATAGTTCACCTGGGGAGACTGAACAAATAATTGAGTGACTGTGACCATATAAACTATAAAGTAGGCCTCTGGAATATGCTACATTCAAAGGAAAGATAGCTAATCCATAAAAGCCAGTTCTGTGCAGGGAGGCCAATTAACATATTTGTTAATCAGGGATCAGTTTACACTGACTTGGCAACTGAAATGATCTATATTTGAACTGAAAATTCTGGTCCTCGATGGTGTCACTAGAATCTATCAATATAATCTGCAATTATATATCAATATAATCTGCTGGCATTTTACTGACATTCATTTTGTTGGAGTTCAGTCCCTGTTTACTTCACATACTTTTATTTAAACATAGGAACTCCAGCTAACAAGTTACTGTCCATTTACAGTGAAGAAATAGAACCTTGATTTCCAGCTAGAAGCCATTCATTTCTTTTCCTTCTGGTCAACAGAGAGAGTTATTAAAATGTCAGCACATAATCCTGTTCTTAAGGACCAATTCTGTAGCAAGGGGCAAGTTATTGGATCCTCCTCAGCCTGTGTTTCTTCACCCTATAAAATGGGAATATCTCTCTTATAGAGTGGCAGTGGGAGTGAGAAACAAGATACAGGGGGCACCTGGATGGCTCAGTGGTTAAGCATCAGCCGGCCTTCAGCTTAGGTCATGACCCCAGGGTCCTGGGATAGAGCCCTACATCAGGCTTCCTGCTCAATGGGAAGCCTGCTTCTCCCTCTCCCACTCTCCCTGGTTGTGTTCCCTGTCTTGGTATGTCTCTGTCAAATAAATACATAAAATTTAAAAAAGGAAAGAAGATACAGAAAATATCTTGTACAGTGACTGATATTTAGTGAGGGCTTGGTAAATGGCAACTATAATAAATGTTAACCAGAAATCTCTTCTTGAACCCAGTACCTCCTATTGCCTTTTCGAGACTGTTCTGTTCAATTTACTAATTTACAACAGAAACCTTGCCACATTCATACCCACGTTTTTCTTTTCAATAGGCATACCATTCTAAATTCTTCAACCTTTCTTCATGGCTCTATTCTTTATTCCCTAAGTTGTAAAGTGGTTCTGTCTCAGGAAACATCCCAAAGGAATACAAAGAAAGAAGGTTAGAGTGAGTCTGCAACTTGTCTGTGAATCAAGAATTTCCTAACCAGTGAACACAGTGAATTCAGGCCCTGGACCACCTGAACTGCTCAGGGTCAGCTGAACATGGTGCATGGGCTGACAAGAGTCTCCTTAAAGATCTAATTATTTTTAGACATGTACACCATGTGACTCTTCTCAAGTCCTATAGCTTCTGTGTTAAACGTCTTTCTGGTCTATCCTCTCTTCTAATTCCTACAATTATTACTCTAATTCTAGGTCTTCCTTCAGAACCATTTTCAAGGACTATATTCAATCTTTGGATAAAGATTACATGGGCCAGGAATTGAGACTATTGCTAGGAATACAAAGGTGAACAAGAGATATTACCCATGCCCTCACTGAGCTTACAAGCTAATAAAGGAAGACAGACAATCACACAAATAAAAATATAATTACAAAGTGTGATAAATGTCATGAAAAGAAGTACAGAGTATTAAGAGGACTTGATTAAGACTAATTAAGGCACTGGTGAAGAGGTCAGGGAAGGCATCTCTGGTGAAATGATGTTTAAGGTGATCCTTGAAAGGTGAGTTGAAAGGAAGTTAAACGGGTAAGAAGGGGGAAAAAATCCCAGGCGGAGGGAATGACATGTGTGAAAGGCCCCAAGGAAGAAAATGGATGGTTATCTTAGAAAAACTGAAAGGAAGTCACTGTGGCTCAAAGTGTTCATTGTATTCGACAACTTGGAGTTTACTGGTGATCCTGACATAAATCATTTCATGGGAGTGGTAGGAAATGAAGTTAGAAGAGGGTTCAAAAGTAAATGGAGGGGGTACTTGGGTGTCTTGGTTGGTTAAGCGTCTTACTCTTGATTTTGAGTCAGGTATTGATCTCAGGGTTGTGAGATTCAGACCCATATTGGACTCTGTGCTGGGCATGGAGCCTGCTTTTGAGATTCTCTCTTTCCCTCTCCCTCTGCCTACCCGCCCCACCAAACCCTGTGCACGCATTCTCTTTAAAAAAAAAAAAAAGAGAGAGAGAGGTACCTGGGTGGCTCCGTTGTTGAACATCTGCCTTCAGCTTAGGTCATGATTCCAGGGTCCTGGGATGGAGCCCTGCATCGGGCTCCCTGCTCGGCGGGAGGCCTGCTTCTCCCTCTCCCACTCCCCCTGCTTGTGTTCCAGTTCTCACTGTGTCTCTCCCTCTCTAAGTCAAATAAATAAATAAAATAAAATTTTTTTTAAAAAATGAAAAATGGAGTAGTGGCGATAGCACAGATGGTCAATGAAGGTTGGCTGTTAGAATGAAGAATTAGAGAGTAGAGAAATGGGACAGTTACTAAGAGAATGATGTGTGGTCAAAGGACTTCTAAAAAATTAGTATTTATTTTATCAAACTGATAAATGCACATGCTTACAAAGCTAAATAGTATTATCACATTTATAATGAAAAATAACAATCTTCAGCCCCAACCTTCCCACCTCTGTGTCATTCTTGAGACCACTACTTTCAAATCTTTTAGGGGTCTCAGCAGGCATTTATGTCGTTTATAAATAATGTGCTTATTTAGTTTCTTGGTTTTAACTTTTTTTTTTGAAGATTTTATTTATTTGTCACCAAAAAAAGAGAGAGCAAGCACAAGCAGGGGAAGCTTCAGGGAGGGACAAGCAGGCTCCCTTGCTTGCAAGGATCCGCGGGACTCGATCTCAGGACCCTGGGAATCATGACCTGAGCCAAAGGCAGGTGCTCAAGACTGAGCCACCCAGGCATCCCTTTAGTTTCTTGGTAAACATTCTCTTTTTACTTCCTTGTATAAGACAAAAACTCAGCAATTTTACACCCACCTTCCTCACAATTTCTAGTTAAATTAATATCTAGTGTTTACTGTGACTTGGTAGCCTGTGGATCCTCACTATTACTATATAATTTATAATACTTGTCTCTCTTTTGGTTTAGTTTGCCATACATTTGCCCCTAATTCTTCCCAAATGGTCTAGCAGAACAGTAAAAATCCCTCTCAATATAATTTTCCAAATGGTCAAATACAGTTTTTTTTGTTGTTGTTTTTTCCTCTAGAAGATCCTCCTGGAACTTTCTATTCTCCTGATGCATTCTGAAGGGACTCTTTTCTGTGTTTATGACACCACTATCATACTGGGCTTCCCTTTATCGGCATCCTAGGAATTTCCTTTGCCTCTCTCTTATATTAGTTGCCCTAGGTTCTAGATCCCATTTTTTTTCTTGTTTACTCTCTTATTTTGCTGCAGCATAGTCTTTAGTAGCATCCTAAAAAATGATACACAGAAGGAACATTTTTGAAATGAGTATCTGAAAATATATAAACTTCCACACATACACAAAAACTTTCACAGATGGTAATTTGGTTGTGCATAAAGTCCTAGGCTAGAAATCAATTCTTCTGGGGCACATGGATGGCTCAGTCAGTTAAACGTCCAATTCCTGATCTCAGCTCAGGTCTTGATCTTGGGGTCATGAGTTCAAGCTCCATGTTGGCCTCCACACTGGGCATGGAGCTTACTTTAAAAAAAAAAAAAAAAAAAAAAAAGAAAAACAAAAAGAAAAAAAATCAATTCTTCTCAGAAATTTGAAAGCATTGCTCCACTGCTTGCTAATTAGATTCCATTATTGTTCAGCCCAATGCCATTCTGATTCCTGATATTTGTATATAACTTTTTCAAGAAGAGTTTTGGATTTCTCCATTATCTCCAGTGTTCCAAATTTTGATGATGAGGTACCCTTGGGTAGGTTATTTCTATTGCTGTAGTAGCACACACTGCGCCCTTTTAATTTGGAGACTCAATGTTCTTCAGTTCTGGGAAATATACTTGTCTGCCCTCCTTCCTTCCTTCCTCCCTTTCCTTTCTTTTCCCTAATTTCCTCCCCACTGATGTTGAATATTTAGAAAAGGGAGGGATTAAATGATAAGCAATATCCTGAGCAGCAGTAGTAGCTCCAAAATTGCTATATAGATTGAATTTGGGATTAGCAAACAGATCAAAAGGTGTGGTTAGGAGTTGGGTAGCATTAGGGAATTGCCTTGAAGTTCCATCTGTATAGCAATCACACTGTTTTTACTCAGGATACAGATTTATTTGGGGTAGCTTAAAAAGTGTATCATTTAGGTATGATACCCTGTGCTGAAAGGACATAAAAAAACAATCTCAAAGCACCTTAAACAATAGAGTAAATTTATTAATCATATCTATCAAGAAGACCAGAGGTAGAGTTACTATAGGGATAGTTAATTCAGAGCCTTAGCATGTCATTCAGATACTTTATTAGGTGAACGGATGGCTATCACCATCTCAACCATTACATCCAGCTATGTTAACTTCAGAGGCCAGCAGAGAGGAAGGTAGGCAAACTCTCCTAAATAAACTCTGGTTTCAGTGGGCAGCTAATCAACTGCAAATATTTCAGGGTACTACAATAGCTTAAAAAATAACGAAGGAGGATATGCAATCCAGTGCACCAGGAAGAATCGGCCTTTGCTGAGAGCTGGGATATCTCCCCCATTCCAGTTAGTGAAGAGAGGATGGCTGCAGACACATTTGTAGATTGATAGTAGAAAGTGAGAGAGTTCATTCTCTAAGACTTCTTTTCTCTTTCTGAAGTGCATAAGTCAAAGTCATCAACAGAGTGCATGGAGGGAAAAAAGGAGGGTCAGGAGCTGCAGAAGTTAGTGAAGGTATAAAATATTTGTTACGAAGAATGGAGGAACAACTTTGTTAGAAAAATATAGTAAGATTGCTGGTCACTGTAAGTTTGGTGATGATGAATTTAAGGTGATATTAAATTTGCTGGGTTGTACAAATTTTCTCCGGCAATGTGTAGCTGTTTGAGTATGACAGAGGAAGGTGAAGGATTATGTTCTTTCAGGGTAAGGGTTTTACTAGATAGATAAATAAATAAATAAATAAATAAATACACATATATATATATATATATATATAAAAATAAATATTTTTTAAGAAGATTTTATTTATTTATTTGATAGAGACATAGCGAGAAAGGGAACACAAGCTGGGGGAGTGAGAGAGGGAGAAGCAGGCTTCCCACCAAGCAGGGAGCCTGATGTAGGGCTCGATCTGGAATCATTACCTGAGCCAAAAACAGACTCTTAACGACTGAGCCACCCAGGCGGCCCTAGATGTATATATATATATATTTTTAAAGATTTTATTTATTTATCTGACAGAGATCACAAGTAGGAAGAGAGGCAGTTAGAGAAGAAGGGAAGCAGGCTCAACACGGGGCTCGATCCCAGGACTCCGAGATCATGATCTGAGCCGAAGGCAGATCATGAGCCACCCAGGCACTCCTAGATGAATATATTTTTAAGAGAATGGCTATGTGAATGAAGTTAAAGGGCTACCACTGAGGGTGCTTCAACAAGTGAATGGAATACACTAAGTCATAAACTATAGGGCCTCAATAGCAACATGGAAAAATGCTTAGGAAATAATGTTAGTTAAAAGAAAGTAGAGTACAAAATAATTTTATGTTATAATTACATCCCTACAAACTTTATATATGCATGTAAACAGAAAAGATAGGCAGATATACATGTGATTTAAATTTATTTTATTATCGTTTTATTTTTGTTTTTAAGTATTTTTTTTTTTAATTCCTACTTCCCCTTCACCGAATGCCAGCTTGATTTATAGATCTTTTTATAAGGTCTTCATCTAGCCTACCAGTATTAACTGACCAGTCTATCTTCTTTAAAACTTGTTTTAGGGGCAGCTGGGTGGCTCAGTGAGTTAAAGCCTCTGCCTTCGGCTCAGGTCATGGTCCCAGGGTCCTGGGATCAAGCCCCACATTGGGCTCTCAGCTCAGCAGGGAGCCTGCTTCCCTCTCTCTCTCATTGCCTGCCTTTCTGCCTACTTGTGATCTCTGTCTGTCAAATAAATAAATAAAATCTTAAAAAAAAAAAAGAAAAGAAAGGTAAATACTGTGACACCTGGGTGGCTCAGGTCATGATCCCAGGGTCCTGGGATGGAGTCCTATACTGGGCTCCTTGCTCAGCAGAGAGCCTGCTTCTCCCTCTGCCTGCAGCTCCCCCATGCTTGTGCTCTCTCTCTGACAAATAAATAAAATCTTAACTAGAAAAGAAAAGAAAATGAAACAGAAAAAGAAAAAGAAAGGCAAATACTTGGGCTCCAAGCCAGACTTATTGAATCAGAATTTCAGGGGTGATCTAGGTGATTTTTATGCACCCTCAAGTTTGAAAAGCACATGTCTAGAGGAAATTGGGCAAAGAGGCTAAGGGTACTCAAAAAGAAGGAGGTACAGAGCTCCCCAATGTTGAACATATACATTTTTAAAGCATATACATTATTATAAAATAGTCTAAAGACAAAATCTTTTATTTACTATAAACCAAATGAATGGGTAGAAAAATTTTTCTTGGCTTTGGGCTGAAAAGGGTCAACAAATTAGCACAGGTCTTAGATGAAAGGGCAAAAGGTATCTGTAATTCATGCCTAGTTCCATGAAGTTTGTTAAATTAAGACTATCGGGGGCGCCTGGGTGGCTCACTGGTTTAAGCTTCTGCCTTCAGCTCAGGTCATGATCTCGGAGTCCTGGGATCGAGCCCTGCATCGGGCTCTCTGCTCAGCAGGGAGCCTGCTTCCCCCTCTCTCTCTGCCTCTCTGCCTACTTGTGATCTCTGTGTGTCAAATAAATAAATAAAATCTTAAAAAAAAAAAAAGACTACCATTTTTTTTTTTTAAGATTTTATTTATTTGAAAGAGAGAGAGGGAAAGCAAGAGGGAGAGAGAGAGCACACAATCCCCTGAGCTGAAGGCAGATACCTTTTTTTTTTTTTTTAAGATTTTATTTATTTACTTGACAGAGATCACAAGTAGGCAGAGAGGCTCGGGGGGTGGGGGGGTGGGGGGAAGCAGGCTCCTCGCTGAGCAGAGAGCCTGATGTGGGGCTCTATCCCAGGACCCTGGGATCATGACCTGAGCTGAAGGCAGAGGCTTTAACCCACTGAGCCCCCCAGGGGCCCCTGAAGGCAGATACTTAACGGACTTAGCTTCCCAGGTGTCCCAAGGCTATCAGTTTTCATAGGAATTTGGGAATCATTTGGTTATATTTTTGCAAAACACATTTCAGTTATATTTTTTTCAAACCATGACTGGCTACTAGTGGGTAGTCAACTGAAGATGGGATCTCAAATTCAATCATTTATGTGAACCTCTTTCTACTTTGGAATCATGACTCAGCAGGAGAAACATCTTTATCAGTGGCTTTCAAACTGTGCTTTACAGAGCTCCCTCATGGGACTGTGAGACAGGGAGATGAAGGAGATGGAGAGGAAAGGAGGGAGAGATGACCAGGTTAGACTCTATTTCCCCAACTCCTTGCCTGTTGTCAACCAAAACAGCTCGGATTTTATCTTTTTGTGTCCACTTTCTTGTGGAATATACTTGAACAAAGAAGTCCCTCTAAAAGAAGTCTGAGATTCTCTACTATAGATCTTCCCAACTGACACAAAGTCACAGCTGTCTTTTGTTCTCATGAGATCAATGACCCTTGTTAACTATGTATTACTACCACTTGGTTGGTAGAAAGGACTCACAAATGCATAATCAGGCAGGTGGTTCTGCTTCCAGGCCTCCCTTCTCTGATCACTATCATTAGGGATGAATAAACTAGTAGGTTACTGTGTTGATGTCAAGCAAAACACTTTACATAAACCAGCCTATAAACCGAAATAAACACTACATTATCTAAGAAGTTAACTATAGCTTTAAGTATAAAGAAAAGAGAATAATATTTTAAAGAAGTAGACTAGCTCTTTTACAACCAAGAGGTAAGGTTCAAAGTAGTCACTTTGAAAGACTTATTTCATTACAGTAGTGCTCCTATACAAAATATTTCTAGAACTCCTGGGATGCCTGGGTGGCTCAGTTGCTTAGGCATCCAACTCCTGATCTCGGCTTGGGTCTTGATCTCAGGGTCGTGAATTCAACACCTTCACCAGGCTCCATGATGGGTGTGGAGCCTACATTTAAAAAAAAAAAATCTAGAGCTCCTATAAAAATTTTAAAAAGTATCTATGTTTAAAAAAAAAAAAAAGCTGGGGGCACCTGGCTGGCTCAGTCAGTAGAGTATGTAACTGTTGATCCCAGGATCTTGAGTTCATGCCCCATGTTGGGTGTGGAGCCCACTCAAAATAAAAATTAAAAAATTGTATCAAATATATATATAAACATTTCTAGAACTCCTCTTTCGGAACTGCAAAAAACCCACCTAGCCAACTCACCAAATTGTGAGGCATAATCATTGTTTTAAGCCACTAAGTTTTGGGGTGGTTTGTTATACAGCAATATATAATAAGTGAGACAGAAAAGTTTAAATCAGGGGCACCTGGGTGGCTCAGTCGGTTAAGCGTCTGCCTTGGGCTCAGGTCATGATCCCAGGTCCTGGGATCCAGCCCCGCAGGGAGCCCGCTTCTCCCTCTGCCTCTTCCTCTCTCTCTCTCTCTCATGAATAAATAAATTAAAAAAAAAAAGTTGAAATCATTATGCTTTGGGGGATATTGAAGGGAAAAGATTAGCCTTACAGAAAAACTCTAGCTATGCAGCTGTATCTTTTTTTTTTTTTTAAGATTATTTATTTGAGAGAAAGAGAGAGAACGCACAAGCAGTGGGGAGAGGGAGAAGTAGACTCCCTACTGAGCAGAGAGCCCGAAGTGGGGCTTGATCCCAGGACCCCAAGATCATGACCTGAGCCAAAGACAGAGGCTTAACCAACTGAGCCACCCAGGTGCCTGTATCCTTAAATAGAATACAACACTTTAAAAAGCAAGTAAATAATATTTTGTAAGAGAACTCCATAATGAATGGGATCAGCAGTAGATCCCCAACTTTCTTGAGCTTTTGCTTTTTTCCTTAGGGTCACCTGAACCCTATCTATTTTGACGTTAGGAATACTCTGCTCTCCTGTTCTCTTTACCTGAGCATGGATAAAAATAATTTTCCATTTCTCTCTGAGTACACTAAATATAAGGCTACATTTTCTCTTTAAAAAGAGCTGTATAAGAAAAGAAAGTACAAAAGTATAAAAACAGATAAACAAGTTAAATATAGATTTTAGGATACTAAGATAAGCAAGTTAAGTATAGACTTTGGATCCTAAGATAACTAAAGTGTAACCAGAAGCTGACTGGCCCTGTTTTTCTCTCTATCCAGTTATCAATACACTGTCTTTGACTATAGGACCTCACACAAATAAAAAACATAGCAGATTATTTCAAAGCTCAATGTCTTAACTTCCTGGAGGGAAAAAAAGACTATCCTATTAAACCAAGAATTCTAGAGAACAGAGGATTTCTTCCTGAAGCATCAAAATTTTTAAAAAATTTTAGGTATTTTGGTAAATTCCCTTTTTTTCTTTTTAAAGATTTTATTTATTTGACAGAGAGTGAGAGAGGGAATACAAGCAGGGGGAGTGGGAGAGGGAGAAGCAGACTTCCCATGGAACAGGGAACCAGATGTCGGTCTCGACTAGATCCCAGGACCCAAGAATCATGATCTGAGCCAAAGGCAGCGGCTTAATAGCTAAGCCACCCAGGTGCCCCTTGGTAAATTCCTTTAAAAGTACACTTTTAGGGGTACTTGGGTGGCTCAGTCGTTGGGCATCTGCCTTCAGCTCAGGTCATGGTCTGGGTGTCCTGGGATCGATCCAGCCCCCAAATCAGGCTCCCTGCTCAGCAGGAAGCCTGTTTCTCCCTCTCTCTCTAGCTGTCTCTAAGTAAATAAATAAAATCTTAAAAAAAAAAAAAAAGATAAAATCTTAAAAAAAAGAAAGTACACTTTTTTTTTTTTTTTAAAGATTTTATTTATTTATTTGTCAGAGAGAGAGAGGGAGAGAGAGCGAGCACAGGCAGACAGAATGGCAGGCAGAGGCAGAGGGAGAAGCAGGCTCCCTGACGAGCAAGGAGCCCGATGTGGAACTCGATCCCAGGACGCTGGGATCATGACCTGAGCCGAAGGCAGCTGCTTAACCAACTGAGCCACCCAGGCGTCCCAAGAAAGTACACTTTTACTGGGGCATCTCGGTGGGTCAGTTGGTTAAGTGCCTGACTCTTGATTTCGGCTCAGATCATCTCAGGGTCATCGGATGGAGTCCCATATCAGGCTCCATGCTCAGAGCAGTCCCCTCGTCCCTCTCCCTCTGCTCCTCCCCCAGCTCACGCTCGCTCACGCTCGCTCTCTCTCAAACAAATAAATAAAATCCTTTAAAAAATAAAGCTACACTTTTACTTATACACTTTGTTTCACATACAATATATAGGTTATAACTTTTTTTTTCAACTTTTTCTTAATGATTCACTATGAACACTAATTAATATACTAGGCTAAAATACAATTTTGTTCTCAGTGTCTATTAAGGACTTGCATACCAAATTATCAAACCCCTTTCTAGTCATAGGCAAGAAAAAGAAATAAAAGGCATCTGAGTCTCTGTTTGCAGACGACCTGATCTTACAAGTAAAAAACCCTAAAAATACCCCACAAAACTGTTAGAACTAATAAATTAATCCAGTAGAGTTGCAGGACATAAAAATCTGTTGTGTTTCTATACACCAGCAAAGAAAAATATGAAAAGAAAATTAAGAGAACAATTTCATTTACAATAACATCAAAAAGAACAAAATACTCAGGAATAAGCTTAACCAAAGAGGTAAAAGACTTGGACACTAAAAACTATGAAATGAAAACACAAATAAATGAAAAGATAACCTATGTTCATGGATTGTTAAGACTTAATATAGTTAAGATGTCAAAACCTACAATATGTGACAACATAAATAGACATTATGCTAAATGAAATAAGCTAAGCATAGAAAGAAAAACATTACCTGGTGTCACTTATATGAGGTATCTACAATAGGCAAATTAATGAATCAAAGAGTGAAATGGTAGTTGCCAGGGGCTGGAGGAGAGGGAAATGGGGAATTGCTGTTCAATGGATATAAAGTTCCAGTCAAGTAAGATGAATAAGCTCTAGAGATCTGCAGTACAACAATGTACCTACAGCCAACGATATATTGTTAAGTGTTCTTTCCACATTAACTAAAAAAAAAGTAAGTACTACCCAAAGCAACCTGCAGATTCAATGCAGTCATTTTCAAAATCCTAACAATATTTTTTGCAGCGATGAAGAAATCCATCCCAAAATTCATATGTAATCTCAAGGGTTCCTGAATAGCAAAACAATCTTGAAACAGAAGAATAAAGCCAGAAGGCTTCTCTTTCCTAATTTCAAAACTTTCTAAAAAGCTACAGTAACCAGAAGAGTGTGGTATTGGTATAAATACAGAAATATAGGGACGCCTGGGTGGCTCAGTTGGTTAAGCAGCTGCCTTCGGCTCAGGTCATGATCCCAGCGTCCTAAGATCGAGTCCCACATCGGGCTCCTTGCTTGGAGGGGAGCCTGCTTCTCCCTCTGCCTCTGCCTGCCATTCTGTCTGCCTGTGCTCTCTCTCTCTCTCCCTCTCTCTCTGACAAATAAAGAAGAAAAATCTTAAAAAAAAAAAACCAGAAATATAGACCAATGGAATTAAATACAGAGCCCAGAAATAAACTCTGGCAAATCTGGTTGATGATTTTTGACAAGAATGCCAAGACTATTCAATGGGGGAAAGGACAGTCTTTTCAATAAACGGTGTTGGGAAAACTGATATCCATAGCGCAAAGAATGAAGCTGGGCTTTTGTCTTACACTATATACAAAAATTAACTCAAAATGGATCAAAGACTTAACCACAGACATAAGACTATAAAAAACAGAAAAAAACATAGGGGGAAAACTTCATGACACTGAATTTGGCAATGATTTTTTTATTGCCAACACTGCACCAAAACCACAGGCAACAAAAAGAAAAACAAATAAACTGGTTTTCACCAAAATTTAAACCTTTGTGCATCAAAGGTCAATCAACAGAGTGAAAAGGCAACCCACAGAAGGGGAGATATTGTCTATCATATATCTGGTAAGGGACTTCTATCCAGAATATATGAAGAACTCACATAACTCAATAATAAAAAGATATGTAACCCAATTAAAAAATGGGCAAAGATGGGGCACCTGGGTGGCTCAGACGGTTAAGAGTCTGCCTTTGGCTCAGGTTATGATCTCCAGGTCTTGGGATCAAGCCCCATGCTGGGCTCCCAGCTCAGTGGGGAGTCTGCTTCTCCTTCTCCCTCTGCCTCCCCCCCACCTTGTGCTTTCTCTCTCCCTGCCTCTTCCTTAAAAAGGAAGGAAATTCAGATACAAGCTGCAAAATGGATGAACCCTTAAGACATTATGTGAAATGAAATAAACCAGTTGCAGATAAATATGATTTAACTTACAGTGGTCAAATTCATACAGTAATCTAGAGTAGTCAAATTCATAGAGGAGAGAAAGCAGAATGGTAGTTACCAGGGGGTCTGGGGAAGAGGGAATGAGAGTTATTGTTTAATAGGTATGGAGTTTCAGTTTGAGAAGATGAAAAACTTTTGTAGATGGATGGTGGTGATGTATGGATAACAATGTGAATATACTGAATGCCACTGAACTGTATACTTCAGAATGGTTAAAATTTCTCCAAAGAAGACATCCAGATGGCCAAAAGACACATGAAAAGATGCTCAACATCACTCACCATCAGGGAAATGCAAACCAAAACCACAATGAGACACTGCCTCACACCTGTCAGAATGGCTAAAATCAACAACACAAGAAACAAGTGTTGACAAGGATGTGGAGAAAAAGGAACCCCCTCTGCACTACTGGAGAGAATGCAAACTGGTGCAACCACTAAGGAAAACAGCATGGCGTTTCCTCAAAAAATTAAAAATAGAACTACCCTATGATCCAGTAATTGTACTACTGGGTATTTCCCCCCACCCCCAGAAAAAAGCAAAAACACTAATTTGAAGGGATGCATGCATTCCTATGTTTACTGCAGCATTATTTACAGTAGCCAAACTATGGAAGCAGCATAAGTGTCCATCGATAGATGAATGGACAAAGAAGACATGTGTGTGTGTGTGTGTGTGTGTGTGAGTGTGTGTGTGTGTGTGTGTGTGTGTGTATAAAATACAGAATATATATATTACAGGATATTATTCAGTCATAAAAAAGAATGAAATCTTGTCATTTACAACAACAAGGATAGAGCTAGAGAATATAACACTAAGCAAAATAAGTCAGTCAGAGAAAGACAAATATCATATGATGTCAATCACATGTGGAAGTTAAGAAATGAAACAAATAAGCAAAGGGGGAAGAAAGAGAGACAAACTAAGAAACAGACTTTTTTTTTTTTTTTTTAAGAGAGTGGGGAGGGGCAGAGGGAGAGGAAGAGAGAGAATCCTAAGCCTACTCCATGTCTAGCATGGGGCCTCACACAGGGCTCAATCTCATCACCACCTGAGCCCAAATATGAGTTGGATGCTTAACTGAGTGAACCACCCAGGAACCCCCAGACTCTTAACAAGGGAGAACAAACTTATGGTTACCAGAATGGAGGTGGGTGAGGGAATGGGGGAAATAGGAAATGGGAATTCAAAAGTATAATTATGATGAAAAAATGATTTTAAAAAGAATGGTTAGAATGGTAGACTTTATGTTATACATATGTCACCACAATTAGAAAAAAAGAGAGAGTTAATGTGGTACAGGAGGTTCTGCTATGTGTTGTACTTTTTTGTTAGAATCTACCCACCCCCATCCCACTCTCATCTCCATTCCTGGCCATCACTCTTAGAGCCATGTTGATATCTGGCCACTCAAAATAATATGTTCATTTTCCATGACAGATTCTTTGACAGGTACTATAATATTGTATGCCAGTGTCTGAGTGGGTGTTTTCTGGGTAACCCAAACACTGATCAATCAGACTACCTTCACAGAGCTTGCCCTTACCCTAATGTGTCATGAGCCACCCCAGTCAAGTGACTTTTAATAGGGTGCTCAATCATTGTGTATGAGTAACAGAAGAGAAGGGTGAGTTATTGTCCTAAGTTTGCAGAGAGAAAATTAGAATGCATAAGCCTTCCCATGAACTAGGGTTGCCAGATTTAGCAAACAAAAATACAGGACACCCTGTTGTTTATCTGAAATTCAAATTTAACTTGGCATCTTGTATTTTACCTGGCAACACTATGAAGTACTAGAAGTTGAAAAGAAAATCAATAAAATAACCCAGAGTGTTCAGGGCTCCCTGAGGTCCTACTTGATAGGGAGTCTAGACAGGTTAAAGTAAAAAAGCTCCTTAAAAATTGGTTCCACTTCCCCCACCAAAAAAACATATTGATCTCCACATGCAATGCTCATGTGGACTCCATCTCAGGAGCCCCTCCCTGGTTTGGGTATCTATGGTCCAGGACTTACTTTATAAAGACAGATCAGAGGGTGAAGAAAAAAAAAAAAAGTGAAGAAGGATAAATCAAAGCTAGAAATGGGTGAGAACATACTCAGCTTCCCGTTAGGCTGGCCTGGCCTGGAAAAGCGACTTTCAGCACTTAAAATCAGGGGAAATCAGATTTTGACCTGGCTCGAAGTGGAAGAGAAACAAAAGTGGTTAGTATCCTATGGCACTTATAGCAGGAGGGGCACAGGTAACAGAATACAGGAATAGTGGTGGGATCTCTCTTCCTTCCACAAAGCCATACCACTGCCTCCTAAGAAACTCCAATCATTATTTGTACTTACTAATACTCTGAACCCCAGAGTTAAAACAAGGCCACTACTGGTCAAGCAACTACTTGTCAGCTTATCAGCGCCTACAGCTTCCCAGCCATTATTTCATGACTGCAGTATCACCTACTTCCCCACAGAACCTGGGCTAAAACAGGTCTCTGAACCCTGTCCCACCTTCAGGAATCTGAATCTGTTCAGGTTATCCTCCTAAGAATCAACAAAAACAGATTTCAGGCTATTCTTTGAGAACGCATCTTTAAAAAGGTTCACATTCTCGTTTATTACTGACACTGTTCACATAGTGGTAATCCCTGTCTGACTCTGGTCTACTGAGCTATAAATGGCTCAATATGGCCTGATCATACTACAGCAGTATTTAGGAATCTTTGATATCTATCACAGTAGGCCTGCCTGGGAGGTCTACCACTCCAGTCTCTGAGGGGTGTGGGTGGGGGTATCCAGGAGCTAAAGAGTAAAATCAATGAGGACTTTTATTCCTCAACCTGTCCTGAACACTAGCTGACTGGCTACACTGAGTCAGTGTTAAAGGCTGTGGCTGACCTCCAGAATTCTTCCCCAGAGGGAGCAGTTTGCCTCTAGGGCAAGAGGAGCAGGTCACTTGGGCAAAGCTCTTTCAAGATTATCTGGGCAGCCTCTAAGGCACTTACCAATAAGAATTTCTGCAGCACCCCCGCCCCCTTTTTAGAACATTAGTGGAAAACAGCTGATACGTAGAAGGTCCTACCTGAATGAAGTCAGATGTGTGAATTATAAGACTGAACATATTCCGTTGTTGGCTTGCCACATGAGCATCACAAGTAACCCTCCAGATACACCCCCCCCATGTTAACTAGAGACACCTTTCCCACCAAAGCACTCTGCCTTACACCTTCTACATTGGGGTCATCCATTCATTTATCCACCCGTCAAATATTACTGGGTGCAAACATGTCAGGTACTGGAGCTGGGGCGCTGGAGATACAAAAGAATACTGTATGTTCTTTGCCCCCAGGGCAGTCCCCTGGCGTCTGCTGGGCCAGCCCGACGGTCCCAAACCAGCTCCGGGCACGGGATCACCGTGCCCTTCGCAGCAGGTAAATGCATGGGTGGGAAACCGGCAAAATGTCAGGCCAAACGTTTTCCTAAGGTGAGAGCGAGAGAAAGATCTTAGCCTGACTCAGGCAGATACCAACTCCGGAACCAGGGGCCAAAGGGGCAGAGGGCACCGACGGCCTGGCTGGGACTGGCTGTGCGGAAGCCCCCGCCACGGTCACGGGGCTGGCTGCTGGGCCGCTGCGCTCTCTCAGGGCCCGCAAAGGAGATGTGGATACAACGATACAGCTGGGCGCGAGTCAGCTGAGGGGTGTCACCGCAGGGACAGTCTGAGGAGACGGTTGGGCTGGATCTGAGGTGACGCCCAAAGGGATGTTTGGTCCTTGGTGCTTGAGGGTTCAGCGGATGGTAGAACTGTAAGGTCAGGAGGAGGTCGGTCCAGAGGGTGGGAGCGGACCGGGAGGGTGGGGATGAAGGGCCACCTACAGGGTTGAGGGGAAGGGCGGGGGCACGGAGGGCTTTCTCCTAAGGGATCCTTTGGAACGTGAGAGCAGTGGGTCTTCCGGACCCCGCCAACCCCAAAGAGGCGTCCCTACCTCGTTTCTCGCCTCAGCGTGAGCCTACCGTGCCGGCGGCGAGGGTGCTGGCGGCGGCTGCGGCGCCGGCGGCCGCGTCTCGCGCCCTCCTGGGGTAGTGCTGCAGCTGGGACAGGCCGGCGCCCCCCTCCTCTCCGGCCGGGTTGGTAATGTCCGGGCCCCCCTGCAGCCGCGGAGCCGATGGTCCGATCTGGCTTTCCCTCCAGCCGCCCCTCCGGACGGCGCGTTGGTTCGGTCCTCTGGGCCGGCCGTGCTTGCCCACCTCCCAAGCTGCTCACTGCGATGGGTGCCGCGAGTCACGCGCAGTGCTTTCCGGCGACCGGAGCCGCGAGGCTTCGGCCGCAGCCCCGCCTTCTGCGGCCCCTGCCCCGCCCCTTTGGGGTGGTGCGCCGCAAGCACGGCTGCGGTACCGAGAGCTCAAGGGACGTAGGCGCCGGCCTAGTGGCATTAAAGATAGGTATATATCCGTCCCACCTTCTCGTAAAGCAGCAGTTCTCAACCCTGACACCCCAGCAGAACTTCTTAGGGAAAACAGAAACTCGAAATACAGCAACAAAACCAAGGCTTGACCTCGGCAGAGATGGGCTGAATCAGGATCTCCGGGGTGGGAGTGTAGTGGTCCTTGGGTGGCGCCCAGGTTTTAATATTTTTAAAAGTATTCCGTGCATCACCAGGATTAAGAAGTCCTGGTAAAACCCGGAACTGACAAAGATTTCTCTCTTTTGACCAAAACCTTAGGCTCTTCTGAATTCCCTGCTGGACGAGGCCTGACCTTGGGCTTCCCTGGAGAATCCAATTTGAGCAAGAATACTAATTTAGTGAGAATCCCCCACCTTTGGTATCTGACCACCCTCCATATCTTAACAGCTTGACCTGCCTTTAGCAATAATTATTAAGACCATCTGTGGTTTGAATGTGTCTTTTAGAAATCCACACATTGAAATACTCCCAAACGCTATGGTATTAGTAGGTGGGTGGGGACTTTATGAAGTGATTGCCTCTCGAGGTTGGAGCTCTCGTGAATTGGATTAGTGCTCTTACGGAAGAGATCTCTCAGAGGTCCCAAGTCAAATTCTCCAGGTGAGATTACAAGGGGAAGTCTGCTGCCCAGAAGGGAGCTCTCACCCATCCTTGCTGATGAAGTGGCAGAGCTGGGTTCTTGTCCCAGGAGTGGAAGAATGAATCTCCGGGACAACGGAGAGTGAGTAAATGGATAGAAGTTTATTAAGTGAAGAATCTGAAAAAGTTCTCAAGAGTGAGAGAGGTCCCAACAGGGTTGCCAGGGTTGGTTTTCTATAGAAAGCTAACCGGGGAACTTAAATCCTTTTCAATTAGCAATAATCGCGCCTCGGATAAACCTCATTGGCTACGATACTGCCACTGCGCAAAGCTGGAACTTAAATCCTTTTAACATTCTACTGATATCACCATTGAGCAAGGCCTAGTGATAACACCTTGAAATGGCTTACTTCATTTTTAGGGTCTGGTTATTCTTTGTTGGTCTCAGGTGATTGTCATAAAAAATGACACCCATCCCTCACACCTAGGGCAGGTGATCCAGTTTGTTCCCTTATCTCTGGTTTCCCCACAATTCCACATTTTGGGGATTTCTGTGAGCCTGATCACACAGCCCCCTATCTCTCCCTACCTAGCCCTACCTGTCCCTTACTCACTGGTACTCTGATCTTGGATTTCTAGCCTCCAGCACTGTAATAAATGTTTGTTGCTTATTAAGTGGTATTTCATTATAGCTGCCTGCGCAGACTAAAGACTGCAGTTTTGCATCCACTGCCCCCTACTGTGCTCCTTGGCTAGAAATCCCTGATGAGGGAGCAGAGGGCTAGCTGAAGACAAAGCACAAGTTGACCCCTTGAAACCTCCCCCCACCCCCAACTTCTGGGTGGGACACTTTTGACGTTCTTCAGGGATTTCCCAACTAAATGTTAATACCTTGCTAGAGGGGAAAACAACATTAACTTGACAGTGGCAAGACCCCTGGTATTTTGTAGGTATCTTATAGGTCGGTCCTCTTTAGCATATGAAAGTTCTTTTGAAACCTCCCTTTTCCTTCTGTCCCCCAACCCCTGAATATATAATCAGCCCCTCCCCAAGATCCCGGGACAGCAGCTCTTTCTGCCCACAGGTCCTGTCCTCCTGCTTTAATGAACCACCATTTTGCACCAAAGACATCTCAAGAATTCTTTCTTGGGGGGGCGCCTGGGTGGCTCAGTGGGTTAGGCCGCTGCCTTCGGCTCGGGTCATGATCTCAGGGTCCTGGGATCGAGTCCCACATCGGGCTCTCTGCTCAGCAAGAAGCCTGCTTCCTCCTCTCTCTCTCTCTCTGCTTGCCTCTCCATCTACTTGTGATCTCTCTCTGTCAAATAAATAAATAAAATCTTTAAAAAAAAAAAAAAGCTTTCTTGGTCGTTGGGTCAGGACTTCAGCCCACCGAACCTCACCTATATTCCAAAACCCCATCAATCCCCACTGTCCTTGAGGGTGTTTGAGTTGAGCTAAATCTCTAGAGCACTATAAGACCCCATTGCAGTGGTCCCATACCAATTGTGATGCCCCTTAAGGTCTACTTTACCATCTTTAACAAGTGTCATGAAAATTTTTTTCTTCAAGAGAATGCATGCTCTTCTCATGGCAGGCCGGATGTATGGGGACATTGGGAATTCTGCTGTCTCCTTCCACCCAAAGTGGCGGGGGGCGGGGGGCTGAGGCAGGCAGTCATTCAGTAGATAGTTACTAGAAGTTCACTGGTTTCCATGCCCCATGGAAGAGTTAGAGACTAAGACACTACCACTCAGAGTTGTTAGGTCAAAGTCAAGGAAGCAGCTAAATGTCATGCTGTGTAATGCATCCTCAGGCTTCACAGAAGTGGTGTGAGCTGAGTTTTGAAGAATGAGTGAGAGGTAAAGGGTTGGGCATCAGCATGTACAAAGGAACAGAGGGGCAAAATAACTGGTATGATTGAAATGTGGGGTACCATGGAGAGAGCACAGCAGAGATGGTCTGGCATGTGATGAAGAGCCGCCTATGATATACTAAAGAGTCGGGGCTCATCCTGTAAGCAGTGGAAAGACACGGAAGGGCTTTATGCAGTGGGAGGAATGACAAATCACATTTGAATTTTAGAAATAAAATTCTGGGGTGAAGTGGAGAGGGCTAGGACTACCAGTAGGGAGATTAATGAAAAGCTATATGCTTGTACAGTTAAAGTGGTCCAGGGTAGGGACTTAACCCAAACTAGGCCAATTAGAATCTCTTCCCTAAGATTATTATCCCTTGTAATTGGGGGAGAACTACACCCTTACTCATGGCTAGGCTTACAATGGAAATCTGAGAGTTGTGACTATCTTTTACTTGCTAAATGGCCTAAGTAGCAAAGAAAACCAGTTTGCTGAGAAGGATCAATCTGTTGCAAAGAGAGGAGCCAAGTCTAGACACAAAGAGACTACTCCCCAACTTCTTGGGTGACCTTCTAGCAGTGGGTTCTCTTCTGAGGGTCAGCTTGATTCCTGCCTTGGGCTCATGGCACATCTTTCTGTCCTTTCATATAGTCTCATTTTTGTCTTCAGCAAGCTTAGGTTACTTCCTGTTATTTATGTTAAGGAATAATTTTTTTAAAGATTTTATTTATTTATTTGACGGAGAGAGAGAGTGATCACAAGTAGGCAGAGAGGCAGGCAGAGAGAGAGGAAGGAGGAAGCAGGCTCCCTGCTGAGCAGAGCCAGATGGGGGCTTGATCCCAAGAGCCTGAGATCATGACCTGAGCCTAGGCAGAGGCTTAACCCACTGAGCCATCCAGGCGCCCTTGTTAAGGAATAATTTTTAAAAAGGTAAAATCGTGAGTCTTATACAAACATAAACACATATTAAAACTCACTAATTAATGAGGGGGCCAGTAAGATACTAAAACTGGTTCAGATGAGGATTTGACTTTCATAAATGTGTATTTTCTACCAGGCAAAATTAATTTGCATCATCAGGAGCAGGAATCATTTGCTTTGTCATGGCCAGAAACATTTTGCATTATTACCAGTACTCAAAAAGACTTGCACTTTAGAAATCTCACTCTAGTAGGAGCGTGGATATTGAAATAGAAGAAGGTAAAGAGACCAGTTAGGAGACTAGTAATTCTGACGAGGAGTGAGAAGCTCTAAATTAGAGCAGTGGCTGAGGGGTTAGAATAGAGGAGATAGATTTAGGTTATAGAATACGACTTAAAATGGAGGCCCCACTGCCTGAAAACATGTGACCTTTTAGCTACTGTCCTCATCACTGACTTAGTTTCTCAGAGTTCTAATTCTAATTTCTAGAGAGACAGAAACTACAGTGTGTTATATATCCACTCTTGGCCAGTTGTGTCTAGGGATAGTGGAGTCAACTGGCACCAAGCATGACCACCTAAATTCACCCCTTCATCAGGAGCTGTGTGTTAAGTGTCAGTAATCTATGAATTTAGTACCCTGATTATCAGAGAAGAAGCCACTGAGTAAATCCACAGGATCATTTGATAAACCAGTGTTTGCATCTTTGGTAGCCAAACCATGAAGTCCTTTGATTCCACCTTCAAAATATATCCTTTATTCAACCACTTATTTCTCCACTGCTTCTATCCTAGTCCAAGACACCACCATGCCATGTCTAGACAACTATAATTGCCTCCTAGTCTTCCTGATGTTACTTTGCACCCCTATTGTCCATAGAATAGCCTGAGTAATCTTTCAAGCTGGCTTTTTTAAAGTCCTCCAGTGTTTCCCAACGTATCTATCTAAATGTCCTTCTCTTTGCTCACCATGTTTTGTCTGCATTGGCTTCATTTTGATACACACAAAGCTTGCTCCTATCTTAGGGACTTTTAACTAGCTATTTACTTTGCCTTCAAGGCCTTTACATCAGGTTTTTGAAAGGCTAGATCCTTCTAGTCATTTAGGTCTCATTTCACATGCTACTTTCCTCACAGAAAGGGCTTTTCTGACTATAAATTATAAAGTAGCTCCCCTCTTCCTCTTCACAGTCCCTCATTGTTAAAGTATCTTCATAGTACTTATTATCAGAATGATCTTGTCTGTTATTGTCTCTCCTACTATAATGTAAGATCCATGACAGTAGAACTACCTTCTTGATTTTTGGCTTTCACTGTATCTCCACATCTAGAACAGTACTCAGATTATGGCAGATGCTCAAGAAATATCTGTTGTATGGATAGATGAATGTGATCAGAGAGACAGTGGGAGAGCAGGAGAGAGGGAGACAGGGAGAGAGAGAAGCTGGAACCTTGAAAGAATGGGATTTGTGGGATAGGGATGACTATAAAATTATTTTGTCTTCCACTCTTTAAACCCACTCATGAATTTTCTGGTCATTTTTCAGGTAGCAACCAGTACTTACCAATTTGTTTTACTTTAATAATTAAAATGTTCAGATGATGAAATAGTTTTTTAAACTTCAGACTTTAAAATTACGTTTTTTTTCCTGTCTCTGAGCTTGGCCCTACTATAGATGCCCATGTTTATTTGGGAGAAGTTGTGAAGATGAGTAGATGTCTGTTTTTTCTCCCTTCCCCCACTTGCTAACCTTCTTTCTTCAGAGTTTGAGCAGGGTGGAGGGGGAAGAGATGAGGAAGGTTTTTTCCTTGACTAATGCTACCACAAACTAGTTTTAGTGCTTGGCGGGTGTCTAAAACTGACTCTTTCTCAAGGAGCCCTTTTGTAGGTTCTTCAGACAGACCCTCTCTATTGGTGGAGATATTTCTCCTATACCTACTTTAACGTTAGTTACTTTAACGTGGGTGAATTCAGCTCTAGTTGGTCACTTATGACTCCTTTACAAATCTCAAAGAATTAGGGGTTCCTGGGTGGCTCAATTGGTTGAGGGTCAGAGTATTGGTTTCTGCTCAGGTCATGATCTTAGGATCATGGGATTGTTGCACTCCACATCAGGGGGGTAGTCTGCCTCTCTCCCTCTGCCCATCCCCCTGCTTGTACTTAACTCTCCCTCTAAAATAAATACATGAATCTTTAAAAAAAAAACCCCAAAACTCTAAGAATTAAAAAGCAACTTTATTGAAGTATAATTTACATACAATAAAATTCACAGATACTAAGTGTACAGTTTGATGAGTTTTGACAAATATATACACCCATGTAAACACTTCCAAAATCTAGATACAGCAAATTTACCTCATGCCCCTTCACAGGCAATCAATCCCACCCTCCGGTGACCTTTTATCTAATCAGAAATCTCTAAGCATTTGACAGCAGATCTATTGCTTCCTTCTGCTGAGATCTCCTCAGCTTTTCAGATGCTCTCTCTGACAGAATAAAGAAACTAGCTAACTAGGTCTGTTAGATGGCCCATAAGTAGGTGGTCTATGGGGAGTTTCCATTCATCCCTTTGTCCTGAAAAACACAGTGTAGGGAGTGTAGGCCAATCTCACTGCAGCCACCAGCAGCCACCGCTTCTAGCTCTGCCATAAAACAGATAGCTGATTGTTCTCCTGCTTTTTAGATTTTCCAGGTATGAGTTAGGTGTGCATTCTCTGTATCCCCCAAACACATTTATCATATCAGCCTCTCCAAATAATTTCCTTAAAAACCCTCCCAACTTGAACTGAACTGAGGGTAGACTCAAAGCCCACTAGCAATTCTCTCCATAGATCCCTTATCAATGACTGAATCTCTGGACCTTTTCTCAAGGTGGGTGAGGTGATTAAAAATTGCACATAAAAATTGTTTTTCACACTCCCTTTTCCAAGTCTTGCATGGCCATCTCACCCCTCAGTGTGCAATATGGCATGTGCTATCTTGGATCCTCAGCAGAGATGGAGACTCATATCTCCCAAGATGCACATAAACCACTGGGAGAGGATGCTGATTGTTCAGGAACATTGGAGGATAATTTAGGTCCAAATTATTTTCTTACAAATGCCTTATAAGGGAGACCAGACCATGAGTGGCCATGTTTCATAAAAAGAGACCCCTAAAGTATAACTAAGCACTAGATACCAAAGGATAAGATTCATTTTGAAAGGACGGGGTAAGGGGTTCCTGGGTGGCTCAGCTTGTGGGGCGACTGCCTTTAGCTCAGGTCATGATCCTGGAGTTCCAGGATCAAGTCCTACCTCCGGCTCCCTGCTCAGCAGGGAGTCTGCTTCTCCCTCTGACCTCTCCCCTCTCATGTTCTCTCTCTCATTCTCTCTCTCTCAAATAAATAAATAAAAATAAAATCTAAAAAAAAAAAAGGACAGGGTAAGAGGCAAGTTTAGGACAAATGAAAAGTAGGAAATTTTATTAATTTACTCATTCACTAAAAAATATTAACAATCTAAATGCTAATACAATAATGGAACAAAGTTCTTGTCCTCAAGGAGAGCACCATGGCCTAGTAGAGAAGACAGAGAAGTAAATCACAACTAAAATAGGCATGGGAGTGATAATACATTCAAATCTTGGGAATTGAAAATAAGAGAAATGTACGAGGTGGTCTAATATAAGGAAGGTCTGGTGCAAGGAAGAGGTACCCAACTCAGAATAGGAGGCTGGGTGTCAGTGAAGGCTCCCAGAGGAAGTGACCAAAGCTGAGAGTGAAGAGCAGTTAGACATTCACTAGACTAGGGAGAGAAGTTTATTTTAAGAGGAGAGAATACAAAGATCCAAAGCATAGAGGTTTCTGAAGACGATGGAAACTTTGTGAGGAGTTACAAATAGTTTGATATGGCAGAAATGAGAATATATGCAACAGAAAGTAGTGACAAAGCGGGAGAAGTGGAAGCACCCAGGTAGGAAAGCTACAATGAGTCATTAAAGGATTTTAAACTGGTAAATGACAAGACCTCATTTGTATTTTGAAAGATCATTCTCTGCGGTATGGATAAAGGATTGGAAAGAAGTAGAGTCAGAGGCAGGGAGACCAAAGAGGCAGAGGTTCTCTAATCTAGACAAGAAATGATGAAAGTAATGGGGCTGGGGATGAATAGTAAGGGAGAGATTTGAAGACATTTCTAGCATAGAGTATATGTAACTTGGTAAAGAATGGACAGGATTGGGCGCCTGGGTGGTTCAGTGGGTTAAAGCCTCTGCCTTTGGCTCCAGTCATGATCCCAAGGTCCTGGAATCGAGCCCCACATGGGGCTCTCTGCTCAGCGGGGAGCCTGCTTCCCTCCCACCCCACCTGCCTCTGCCTACTTGTGATCTCTGTCAAATAAATAAATAAAATCTAAAAAAAAAAAAAAAAGAATGGACAGGATTAGAAGAAGGAAAGGGAGGAGTCCAGAAAGGCCTTAGGTTTCTGATTTGAGCCAGTGGGTGGTGATGCTGTTCAGGAAAGAAGAAAACCAGGCAGAGAAGCACATATGTTTCATTTGTTCATTCTTTGACAGACATTTATTGAAGTCCTATTATATGCTGTGAATAGACAAGTATATCAATGATTCCAATGCCCTGTGATAAAGTGTCACTGAGAGAGTTATTAACAGGGAAGCAAGTAAATACATAGGACAGGTATATAAGTCACACTGAGGGAATTCGGGGAAGCTTTTGGAAGAGACTGCCTAACCTGATCTTTCAAAAAAAAAAAAAAAATCAGGTGCCTGGGTGGCTAAGTGGGTTAAGCCCCTGCCTTTGGCTCAGGTCATGATCTCAGGTTCCTGGGATCGAGTCCCACATTGGGCTCTCTGCTCGGCAGGGAGCCTGCTTCCCCCTCTCTCCCTCTGCCTGCCTCTCTGCCTACTTGTGATCTCTCTCTGTCAAATAAGTAAATAAAATCTTAAAAAAAAAATTGAGAGGTGCCTGGATGGCTCAGTGGGTTAAAGCCTCTGCCTTTGACTCAGGTCATGATCCCAGGGTTCTGGGATTGAGCCCCGCATCGGGCTCTCTGCTCAGCAAGGAGCCTGCTTCCCCCTCTCTCCCTCTGCCTGCCTCTCTGCCTACTTGTGATCTCTGTCAAATAAATAAATTTTTGAAAATCTTTAAAAAAAATTGAGGGGAAATGCACATAACATACAATTCACCATTTCAAAGTACACAATTCAGTGGCATTTAGTACGTTCATAATGGTTTTCAACCATCACCTCTATCTAGTTCCAACTATTGTTTTGAAGGGTGCCTAGGACTTTGCTACACGAAGAAGGGAGTGAGGGAAAACATTTTAGGATATGAGAATAACATGTTTGATGACATGAAGACCAGATGTGGCATGGCTGGAGTGAATACAGATGGGGGAGTAGTAGAAGGCAAGGCTAGAGAGGGCCCAATAATAAAATGTCCAAATTTTAACTTTATCTAGAAGGCACAGAAAGCCACTAAGGGGTACAAAGTCGGGGTTTGACATGATCAAGTTTGCTATTTATTTATTTATTTAAAGATTTTATTTATTTATTTGACAGACAGAGATCACAAGTAGGCAGAGAGGCAGGCAGAGAGAGAGAGAGAGAGAGAGGAAGGGAAGCAGGCTCCCTGCTGAGCAGAGAGTCAGCGGCCACAGGGCTGGATCCCAGGACTCTGGGATCAGGACCTGAGCCAAAGGCAGAGGCTTTAACCCACTGAGCCACGCAGGCGCCCATCAAGTTTGGTATTTATAAATATTACTCTGGAAGTAGTATTGGTGGGATGCTTTAGATAGGGGAAAACAAGGAATGTGAGTTGGGAGACTTTATGCAATAATTCAGATGAAAGATGATCGAAGTCTGAACAAGAGTAGTAATGATGGAGGGAACTGAAAACAAGACATAATAAAGAGGCAAAGTTTACATTTCTTTTTTTTTTTAAAGATTTTATTTATTTATTTGACATAGAGAGACACAGCCAGAGAAGGAACACAAGCAAGGTGAGTGGGAGAGGGAGAAGCAGGCTTCCCACTGAGTGGGGAGCCTGACATGGGGCTTGATCACAGGATCCTGGATCATGACCTGAGCTGAAGGCAGATGCTTAACGATTGAGCCATCCTGGCACCCCAGAGTTTACATTTCTTGATGACCTATTAATAGACATCAGACTAGAGGAGGAGTGTGGAATGATTTCCATCACTGCCTTGGGTGACTGGAATCATGGTGGCAGCATCCTGGGTGAAGTTTTGGGGGAAAATGATTAATACATGTTGGTGGACTGAGTGTGAATTTCCTAGGATTCAACTAAATGAAGGATTTCAGAATCAGTTTAATAAATGGATCTGGTTCTAAGAAAGATCTAAGATAGTTTAGAATCTTCTTTCTGTTGATAAACGAAGTCTGGATGAAGTCACTCAACCTAGTACTAAGGTGTGTAAAGGGGATAAAGCTCCGTGGTCAAAGGATGTGGTCATATTGAGGTCAAGATAGAGTTTAGCAACAAAGGACAGAAAAGTGAAATGGAACTGCAAAAGGAGAGAAAGGGGGTGGATAGGGCAGTGGGGCCAATGATACTGCTTGGATGTTACTGTCACTGGTATCCAACAGATCATACACATCTCTCCACTCCAAAATAAGCAATTTATTACTCCATAAACTTCTCAGAAACAATTTCCCAAGTACATACAATTTCTTCTCAAAGTAATTTTATGGAATGAAGACAAATGTTCATCAATTGTGGCTTATACCCCCTCAAGAAAGGATTTTTAAACATCCCCAGCAGTCTCCTTCTCCCAGTTCTGAAGCCTGAAAAGGTGTCAGTTCTTGGGTAAAAGGGGTCAAAGAGAGGGGAAGAAGGTGAAATCTTGAGCTGTCTTATCAAGGCAGGAACCAGCTCCCCACCCCACCCCCCTTTTTTTTCTCTTTGGTCCATAAACTCTCCTTCAGCTTTTTATGACCAACTTCTCATAGCTGCTTCCTCCTTTTGAGACCCAGGGCTAGCAAAAGACTTACCCTGAATTCCCCAGATGAACCTGAGAAAGGTATCTGGTGAGATATACTTGTGTGGAGCCCTGGCAATGTTTACAGTTGCTCTGGGTATGGGAAACAGGACCCAAAGTAAGATTCTTAGGAGATATATATGTATCTATCTATCTATATTTTTCCCCTTTCTTATGTTGCCCCTCTTCACTCACCACTTCCATAGTTGCTTGTGTGGATTAAAACTTGGAAGGGTTGGTGGAAGGGAAGCCTGACGTCACTTTTTCTTGAACCGCTGCAACTCTGACAGATATCTGGAGGTCCTTTCTTTAGCTTTCCTTGCCTTACCTGGCCACAACCTTCTAGGGAATGAAGAGGCTGAGCCCCTAGAGTGAGAGCAGAATGGCAGGTTTATGCTAGTTTCCCTGGGGCTCTAATCCATCCTTACTAATTTGTGTGGATACAAGGGAGGAAGAGCAATGACTGATTCCTTTGGGATTTCCCTAAGGGCCTTTACTTTTTAAAAGGAAAGCTGTTTTTCTTGAATACCTTGTCCTTCATTGTTTTGCCTGAAGTGATGAGGGCCCCAAAGCCCTGTTTGTGGGAGAATGCATAGGCAGAACGTCGAGGCCTTGTGTGTCTCAGTTTGGTCTGGGTAGGGGGTAGCAGTGGATGTCTTGTCCAAAGATGAATTCTGTTCATAATCTATAGTCAGAGCATGGAGGACAGGGTTTTTATCCACCGAGGCAAAGGCAGAGAGGACCATGAATTATATCTGGGTAGATTCCTTGTTCCACTCACCTTGTCCACGTCGGCAGGCCAGAACAATGGTTTGAGAAATCGGTACCCAATCACAGGCAAAATACAGAGAACCACGCTGAGGATAATAATCAGCCACATTTGTGGCAGGTTCAGAGTGTTCCTGGCCACACCTGTAAACAATGAGGTGCAGGAGGGAGGCTGAACCAGAGCCTAGAGGAAGGGGACTGTCAGCCAGAACTTAGATAACTCTCCATTCCAAAAAAGGAAGTTACTGGTTTGGAGACCATTAAATTTCCTAATAATATAAATGCAGAAGAATTACAGTGAGGTCCTTTGGAAAGCCAAAGTCACTGTGAATTCACATGCCTTCATCTCCCTCTAAAGAGAGTGGGGGCAGGATATAGGAATCCTGGAACACTGGCCTGGACACAAAAATGGGATACAGGTTTTTGGAGAGGAAAAATGAGTGGCTTGATGAGAGGTGAGAAGCAGCTACATCTATTATCTACTCTCACTGTATTTTGTTCCCATCAAAGTAGAATGAAAGGTAGGGAAACTAATATGGGAGACAATAAGGCAGTACACCACAGTATAAAGGATACTGGACTGGGAAGCAGGAGAGCTAGATTTGAGTAATTTAATTTTTAAAAACCTTTAGTCTCTAAAATGGTGCTAATAATTCTTGCCATTTCTACCTCATAGGATCTTGCAAAGATTAAGTTAGATAAGAAATTTGAAAATATCTTAGAAAATCTAATAGGGTAAAGTATTCCCCTGGCTAGATTTTGAGTCCTTCTGGGGCAGAGGCCATGTCTTATTCCTATCTATATCCACTAAGCCTAGTACATAGTAATGCCTGGTCAGTGAACCTTTATTAAACAAATATACTTTGTTCACACTTCCCAACCCTACCCTCCACCTACTTGCCACACACTGAGTGAGCATAGCCTTACCTAGGAATTGGAAGACGTTGGGGAACATTAGGCACAAGCCATCACTGTACAGGAGGAATAAGATGCAAAAGTAGAAACCCAGGCTACCCCAGGTGAAGATGTGGCTTATCAACGTCCAGTAGGTTGTGTCCAGGGCAATCTGAAAAGCACTCTTTTATGTGCAATACTGTACAACCTGGGACATATCAGCCACCTCCCTTCTCCAGTCCATAGTGGAGGATATCCCTTCCCACTTTCCCTCCCTCCTTCTTTCCCTTTCTTCCAGACAGGCTCCCCACCCACTCCTCCTCCACCACCCCTTCCTCTCCTCCCCCAGCCACACCTGCACTGTGACCACGCAGAGCAAAGCAGTCTGCACTATCAGGGAGAAGGACTGGTAGTCAGAGATCTCTTTCCCATCACTGTCCATTGAGTTGTGAATGGTCCTCATAGGGATAAAGAACAGCACGAAGGAACTATAGATCCCACGCACTAAACACTTCACAAACTCCTTCTTGTTGAAATAGAGGTTGTGCTGGCCTGGGTCATACAGCTCTGGGAAGCGTAGACTCCATGTTTCATTCACGTCCTGGAAGTACCAGAGGGTAAGGAGGAAAGTTCAGGGTCTCTCTATAGAAGTTCCCATCTCCATCGGAGTAGAAGTTTCTCCCCTCACTGCATCTGCTGACAGCCTGCCTAGGAACTTCCTCATGGATTACTTGAGAAGTGGAACCAGAGAACAGAGCAGTGACCATAAACCCTTCCTGAAGTCCTACACTCTAGAAAAGGATCTAGGCGGTGGAAGAAAGCTAGGAGAAGGTCAAGGTGGTGGTAAGGACCTGGAAGCAGTTAGGAGAGGGGAGATGGGGAGTAACTAGGGTTGGGGGTAGCTGGAAGGGAGGATGGGAGCTTAGGATGGGGGGCAGTTGGTACATGAGGCCCGAATTTTAAGTGTTCCTTTAGTTGAGTAATTTTTGTGTCAAAAGCCAATAAAAGGAGAGGGGGAAGCCAATGGGGACCAGCTAGTCACATGGAGGTATCCATGTTCTGTAATGCTCTTCCCATTTCCATAGCTAATGGTGAACTCAGGTGACAGTATTCTCTGTGTGAATGCCACTGGATCATCTTCATCTCCTAAACCAGAAACTTTGGATAACAAAGCTTGCAGCTTGTTTTTGAGAGGTTGTGGATCCTTAGAATTAGTCAACTGAAGCTTCATTGGACACAACTCATCCCTCTTGTTGCTCTGTGGCTAACCGCTACCTTGTGGAGAATTTGAATTCCTACCCTGATGGAGAGCAGGAAACCATGATGCCATGGTGTCCTCTTTCCGCTATTTTATTCCTCTTTGGAGGCTTCTTTTCTATTCAATGTGCCCAAGACAGGAAGTTGGGACAGAAGAGGAAAGAGAGGTATGATACTAGGACCCCCCAATGCCCAGGAAATTTCTGACAGGGACAGATGATATCCCCTAGGATGACTCCTTAGGACTCAAAATATCATACTCACATTCCCATGCTTGGCCTTCAGGACTCTCACTAGGCCACCCTGCCAAATCCTGCATTGGCTTGCTTTATCTCTGTATGTGTCTCTCACTTCTTGAAGCTCCTTGTTTTACCTAGTCTTGCCCTAATAACTCTATTTCCTTTCACTACCTTTTATACACACTCAATTTACTATAAAGCACAATTACTATGTTTCTCTCTACAAAAATAAAATTAACACAGAAAACTTGGATTTCTAAAACTGATGATTATTCTCTGTGGAGGAAGATTCTTTACTTTATCCCATGATGCCTCTCCAGGTGATAAGCTCCCTTCCTTGCTCTAGAAATTATTCCATTTACAACTGACTTTGTAGAACTCAGCTCTTGTCCTTCCCACTCTTGGGAATACTCCTCAAGGGCCCAGGGGCTTTAGTCCTGACTAAGAGGCTTGCCGCTGGTCTTACCTGGTCAAACAGACTCAAGCTCAGGACAGGGAGGGAGGTGTAGACCAGGTTGTAGAAAGTGATAAACCAGGTATCATAAACTGTCTAAGAGAATACCAAGGAGATTTCTTAGATTCCTCTGTTTCCCAAAGTCCCAGCTCCACCTCCCAGGTTCAAGAGTCCCTTCTGGTCCCCACCTACCCACCACTACACTAACCTAGGGCAGGATTTGGATTTCAGAAATCTGACAGAGAAGGCTGACCCCCATCTCTGTTTGGTCCTACAGAAGTCAGAATTCTGTGTCCCAGGCTGGGGCAAGGCCACATCAAGCTTGTTTGTGGCCAACCCTACAAGGCTGATTTGGACCAACCTTACCATGACCTGCACTGCCCATCCATGCACAGAAAAGATCCAGAGTGCCTGCTAGGGAATGCTAGCTGTACCCCTGAACTTTCAGGCATGTAAGCCTCTGGGCTCTTTAATCTGATTTATGACATTCAGTAGCTTCTACAACACTGGATACTTTCTAACAGTGGTAAGTAGAATAGACTCAGTAACCCTTTCCTAGCTGGGTGCTCCATCCTTGGGGCCCAGAGAGGGCTCCTTTACTAGCCACAAGAGGTCAGCAAAACACACACATATGAATGACTTTGTTACACCATTGGGGGTATACAAGTCTATTACTTTCTGCTGAACAATCTGTTTCCCCAGAGCCCAAGGCAACAATGGTAGTAGAGATTTCCCAAGATAATAATTCCTGAGGTTGTTTTTCTTAGGAATGTGAGAACCCTGAAAAACTTCTCATAGGAAAAAGGATTCCTCATAGAATATAAAAATCCAGGTCCTACTTCTTTCCATTACTGTGGGGGAGATTTTATACTCAAATGTGGAATTAATTCATTAGAGCAACAACAGTATATGTTTGGGGCACGGAGAAGGGGTGTCAGGGTGGGGAAGCACCCAGTAAGGGAAGCTGTGTTATGAAATGGGGCTATAGGTGAACACCATAACTAACCTGTCTGGCAAGACTCAGAGGCCCCTTGAGGCTTAGTCTGTTCCATAAAGATTGCTTTGGATACTAAAAAAACTACCAGATCCAAGAATTTCCACATACTATCTGTTTGGAAACTAGGTCTCCATGTCAGGTAAAAGGTGAAAATATCTTATGGAGAGTTTTGGAGATAGGAATCAAGTCCAAGTCAAAGCCAAGCCAGAAAAGTTAGGGTTTGGAAATCTAAGGTTAAATATAAGGTTAGATGGGATCAGCATGGTTGAGGACCTTCATGCTTAACTGAATGAGCAACCCAAGTGCCCCCATGTGAGAAGCTTTATGGATGGATGGCAAGGTCTCTAGAAAAGAAAGGGTCTGAGATGGCTGAAGTGGGGGTGAGTAGAAAAGACCCAGCTGACCAGAGTGGGGAATGTCACCAGATCTCCTACCTGTGCAGAGAACCCGCTGAAGAAGGCATACCAGAAGTGCATCAGGGTGAAGGCAAAGTTTTTGTAAAAGAAGTAGCTGAGAAACTTGCACATGCGATTGTAGGACCATCGGCCATGGACCAAGAGTAGACGCTGAAGATAGCGGAACTGGGAGATGGCGTAGTCACTGTTGAGCATGGCCTGCATTCCCTCCTGGCCAGTGATGCCAACCCCAATGTGGGCAGCTGCAAAGAAATCCCATAAGCTTCTCAACCACAAAGCTTGTCTGCTGGGCTCCCAGGTTGGGAAGTGTAAAAGAAGGCTGAGATCATGTTGTATAAACACCTTATTTTACATTGGAAAACACTCAGGAATGCCTGGCATGGCTTGTACTAGAAAGCTCTCCTAGATGGTCTTTGTACCTACTATAGCCATCTAGGGTCTTTCCTGCTGTCCAGATGCTGAGGTAAAAATTTCTTGTTATCTCTCGAAGCCACTTACATCAATTAAAGATGCAGGATGGATGTCAATCTAATACAATATTTAATTACCAAAGTTTATCTAGAGCTAAAATCCATCTGTTAGGAGGAAATAAATGATGTACCTACTTTGTTAGTGAGAAGCAAGTTCTTCAAGAGGCCTAACATGACTTTTTCTAGATAAAACAAGGATTACACTTGATGGAAAATAAGACCAAAGTTCCTAAAAGTTTTAATTAGTCTCTTGTAGTGTAGGGTAAATTCATTCATCTTCTGGTATATACCTATTGCATTGCTTAATGGAATAGTTGAAATTTCTAAGGCCCTAAAAACCAGAGAAAATCTAGAAAGTGAGGAAGCTATCAAGAACACTTCCTGGTATTAAAGCCATGGCTAGAATGTCTGCTAGTGTTTCCTGGATGGGGAGAGTAGTTGGGCTAGAGGACCTCTAGATGTTGTCCATATTTGACAGAACCACAAGTTGCTGGAAGCTAACAACACTCAGCTGAAATTAAAACAAGTTTCAGCCATTTGCTTCTATTGGTTCAAAGCATCAGTAAGTCTGCTATTCTTCTCCAGCCAGGTGAGTCAGGACAAGTTCTAATGAACACTGCCTCGGGGAAGAAGAAATCCCTACTTTGTGCTTCATAGCTAATGCCCTGGTTGAGCAGTCTTGTCTTCTGCTTAACATTGCTCAGGCATACAGCTTTCAAAAAAGGGAACAGACTATGACTCTTGCCCAGGGGTTCTTTCTGTAGGCTTTGATGCCACCTTGGAAAGATGGTATGGTAGTTCCATGGCCTATTCTGTGAATATATGCATATGTTCTTATGGAAGCCAGGCATATTTGTGTATACATGTGTTAAGTGCATGAAGTTAAATGTGTGCATGTCTGCATATGGACTGATGTATGCATGTGTAAATAAGTGGGAATGCAGGTATAGAGGAGCATGAATGAAGTTGCAAAACATTATAAATGTACAAATATATGATATGCAGGAGTATGAATCCAAAACACAGTGCCACCCAGGTTGGTTTTTGCCCATGGAGGAAGGAAAGGGCAAGCCCTTGGTTGGAGGTTATGGTCCCCCGTCCCTCACATGCCTTTGATCATGCTGACGTCATTGGCCCCATCCCCGATGGCCAGTGTCACCACCTGCTTGTACCTCTTCATCAGCTCTACCACCTGGGCCTTCTGAAGCGGTGTCATCCGGCAGCAGATCACTCCCTTGCACATGCACACTGTTCGCAGCAGTTCCAACTCCAGGTTCCCTTCTAGAGCATAGGCCTGCAGTACCAGGACACACCCACATTTCAGGTTGCCCAAAAAGGCTCTCAGAACAAGATCTTCCTAGGCCCTTCCCCGTAGCCATACTCTCCTGTACTACAAAGTCAGGCATAGTGGCTTCCAGGTGCTCCACTCCTGAGGGAGGCTAAGTCCCCAAGTCACTTTTAGGCATCCTCACATCTGACCCAGCCTCCAATGGGAAACTGGTCAGCCTTTCTCACTGGGTCAAATCAGTTAACTGGGCTATAAAGGCCAAGCGACTTTTTAGAGGACCTGGTTCTGTTTGCTCCCCACTTCCTCTAACTGATAAGCCGCATAAGTAGTAAAGAAATTGGATAAGGAAGGAACATGTCCTTGGCTTCTCTTTCCTCATTATTCCTGCCTAGAGAAAGATAGGGAAAGGTGTCTGTTAGGAAAGAGCACCAGAAGAGAGGGGGAAAAGGTGACTCGTGAACTAGAGAAGGGGTCTTAAAATTTCCCTGAAGCAGGCTGGACCTAGGAAAAAAAATTCCTTGGGAGAAGAGAATAGAGTTGTAGCTCTGTGTTGCCCACCAGACTGTAGCCATTGATGATCAAGCCATAGTTGCCATTGGGCACCTCCTCAGGTATTCTGAAGGGCATTTGGGGCTTCGTGTTCAGGTAGGTGTTTACTGGGTCTGATTCCAGTAGAGACTCAGGTTTCATCTTGTTCCTTGCCAACCTGAAAGCCAAGAGTAGTGGTTAATGTCTGACTGAAAGCCCCAGAGCTTAGGAAAGTGAAAGTGTCCTAGAATGAAAGTGGGCAAAGTAGGTACATAGCCTCTATAAAGCACCAGCCAAACTCAACTGCCTCCCGAGAACTGCCATTGTCTCAGGTCCCTGACCATCCACACACCACACTTCTCCAACTCCTTGAGCCCTAAAGCTTCTTCACAAAATTATCTCAAGTATTTTAGGTTTTTTTTTTTCCCCTCTTCTCCGTATCTTCTTTGTTCCTTCTGACAGTGTGGGAATCATACTAAGTTAAGAGCTGTGGCAGTTCTCCCATCTGTACCTGAGTTCTTGCCGAACAGTCTCATCATTCTTGCCTTCCATAATGAATATTCCATCCATTTCTTCCTCAAATATGTTACAGGCATAGGCAATGTTCACAGCAGTCTCTGCAGGGAAGGGGGGAACACTGGCAACATTTTGGCTGGGACAGGGTCTTTACAAAAGTATATATGTACATAAGCACTAATGGTGGGCAGCAGAGCCCATTTGTCCACATTTGCCATGGAGGCAGTCAAAGTATATTTTTCATGAGTTAGTGGAGACCATATTCAAACACACAGGAGACACTCAGCCTAGTACAGACTTGTGAGTTACTTATCAATAACTAGGATCATTCTGGCTTAGTCTTTCTTTTTCTTTCATTTTTTAACAAGGAACACTTCATGAATTTGCCTGTCATTCTTGTGCAGGGGCCATGCTAACCTTCTCTATTTTATTCCAATTTTCACATATGTGCCGCTGAAGCCAGCACCATTCTGGCTTAGCCTTCCAACGGGGCCTTCCCTTATTTCCTAAAACAATTCCAGTCTGCATCCACTTTTCCAAACAGGATGTATTTCCCTATGCCTGCTTTTATGCCAGAGTTTATGGGGAACTGTTTTGGTTGTGGTCTTTACATCAAGAACTCTGGAATTTGGAATAAATTCATACTAAGGAAAACAATTTACGAAAATTTAATCCCGAGCCCTCGCTGCAATGTTATCAAAATTCAGAGGAGAGGGATGCCTGGGTGGCTCAGTGGATTAAGCCGCTGCCTTGGGCTCAGGTCATGATCTCAGTGTCCTGGGATTGAGCCCCGGATCGGGCTCTCTGCTCAACGGGGAGCCTGCTTCCCCCTCTCTCTCTGCCTGACTCTCTGCCTACTTGTGATCTCTCTCTCTGTCAAATAAATAAATAAAATCTTTAAAAAAAAATTCAGAGGAGAGATTGTAATGTCATAGAAACTTTCTTGGGAAAAGACTTTGAAGGACGAGTAAGACTTATTTAGGGGTCAGAAAAAAAACCATTTCAAACAGGGAAACAACCCAAACAGAGGCCCTAGAGTAGGAACTGGATTGTTTGGGACATACTAAAAATAATGGTCACATCAGGATGGAGATAAGTATATGTAGGTAGCAACAGATTATCAAGATCTTGAAGGCTGTACAGTGGAGTCTGACTCTACTACATAGAGTTTCTGAAGGTATCTGAGCAGAGGAATAGCATATAAAAGTAGTATATTTTAGTAAGATCAAGCTGATGGTTGTATATAGGCTATACTGAAATCAATAAGGACAAGAGACAGAGATCAGAAGTTTTTTTGTAGACGTACAATCAAAGGGGACAAAGGCTGAACTACGGTGGTGGCACAGTCAAAAGGGGATCTTCAGAACCCTTGGTGGGACATGGTGAGACAATGAATCTTTGGGACAACAGAGAGGGTATATTCCAAGGTAATTCCAAAGTTTTTAGCTTGTAGGTTCCTGGATGATAGGGGTCATGTCTGACTGAATCATCTCCGTGTCCTCACTGCCTAGCACAGGATCCAGCATAAAATATACTCTTAGAAAACTGTGTACAAAATTAGGAGTGAAGGTGTCCTGTAAGGACTTGATCTGGACTATAAGGTATTTGTCAAATAAATGGCTAAGATAAAAAGAAAATGCAAAATAAAAGAAATGGCTAAGGTGGACAGGGAAGAGAACTGGTGAAGTGAGGAGCTCCCCTTTACCTTGCTTATCTCCAGTTAAGACCCATATCTTAATTTTGGCTTTGTTCAGGATGGTGATTGTCTCAGGTACACCATCCTGGAGCTTGTCTTCTATGGCTGTGGCCCCTAACAGCTTTGGACAGAGAGAACAGTGAGTGAGAAGGAGGGAGAATGTCACAGCATTTAGTGCTACCCAACAACTCAACTGGCACCTCATCATCCTCGTTAGCAAGCTGGCTCTGTCCTGACATAAGGATCCAAATGTTATAAAATTCAGCACCCTCTGCCTCACAACAGATGCAGCTTTCAACCACATAAATCAAATTGAGACACAGAATGTCAGGGATCAAAGAGGGAAAAGACTTGCCCAAGTCATACATGAAGCTGTGTGCCACTTCTAAACCATCTGTTTCTCAACACACTTTCACTGCTCTTTTGCTTCAGAGCACACTTCCTGGCTTTCCAGTGTTGACCAGAGGGATGGGCACCAGGACTCAGTCTGAGGAACTGACAGATGGACAAACAATTGGCTGATTTCTTTTAGGCCTCCAGAAGGACAGACTAGAACTACTAACTGCTGAACTGATGATGGAAGGAGATGTATGACCTCTGGGATTTCTGTTTTCCCAACTGGTATCAGAAATTTCTGTTTTTAGCAGAGCCAGCCTGTGTCAGTCTGGTCAAAAACTTTTCCTTTTTGACTCAGGTTGTGATGTCAGGGTCCTGGAATTGAGCCCTACATCTGGCTCTGCACTCAGTGCAGTCTGCTTGTCCCTCTCCCTCTGCGCCTCCCCCTGCTCATACTTATTCTCTCTCTCTCAAATAAATAAATAAGTTTTTTTTAAACTATCACATCACTTCTTTCATTGAATTCTTCAATGGCTTTCCATATCTCATTGTGAGTACTTATGCTGGCTTATGAGGGCACTCTACTACTTCTCTGTCTCATGACCTTTATTCTCTCCTCCTCACTTATACTTTATCAGCCCCACTAGCTGACTTGCTGTTCAACTAACAAGTTAGGCCTACTCCTGTTTCAGGGCTTTCACTTATGCCATTCCCTCTGTCTGGAAAGCTAATTCCCCCAGAGATCTGCTTGGCTCGCCACCTTCTTCAGGTTTCTGCTCAAAGTACCCTATATAAAATAGTAACTATACTCTGCCCTTTCCAAAACATACATGTGTATGCTGATATTCCCTAGCTATCTCCCTGGCTTTATTTTCTCCCATAGCACTTCATTATCTAACATCTATATATGTTATTTTTGTCTGTTTTTGTCTGCTGCTACATGCTCAGGGCTTAAAACATTCCTGGCACATAGGAGGCGCTTAGTAAATATGTTGAATGAATGAGTGAATATTTTCATCAGTTAGTTCTGGATTATCTAATCTATGCATTATTCAGATCCTCATTTCTCCCAGATTACTTAGCTTCTGTGAGTAGCTTTGGGATAAAATTTACAAATAGTGCATTCCATCTCCTCACCCCCCCCATTATTTATTGATTTCAAAGATCCAGGACATTCTGAATCAGCCTGGATTCCAGTATCCCGTATCCAAAGCACCTGAACCTATTGATTTGCTGGAAGCCACTCTTAGAGGCCTTGCTCAGTCTGCTGACGGCCACCCCCAGTGCTGCCCCCTATCTGTCCCTGGCTTCTTCACACTAACCATCAAGTCTTTTTCCATCTCTCCATAGACATCTGACATTTTATCTTCCCGATTTTCCAAAGACAGGCAGGCTTCACTGTGCTTCTTGCTCCAGGCCTGGTAGAAGGCATTATCCACTTCTCGGTAGGCCACCATGAGGGTGCGGAGACCTTCAAAGGCAAAATCCTGGAAGACATGTGTGTGCACTAAGTAGGCCTGGGCTGGGTGAGGGCTGAGTTTAGGAAGAAGCCAACTGACCTCACTGCCCATCTGCCTGCAAAATAGGATTTAATGATTAGTACCATGGGGCTGGTGGTACCCAGCCTAACCACAAAACAACTGTTGAGCTTTCTCAGAATAATGTCTTAAAGGTGGTGCCAGCATAACTGGGGGCAAAGTTTTGAAAGTACTTCTGAAAAGAGAGTTCTAGCTTTTACCTGTAGTTAGATAATTTCCTGTGTGACCCTGGGAAAAATTAAGCCTTCTAGATTTTTTTTTGTTGTAAAATTGGGATAGTAATTCACTGCCTACAGAGAGGATAATGATGTCTGTAATATGAGAATAGAATACTAAAGTAAAAGGAGTTGTTATAAAATATAATCAAAGGACTTACTATTTTTACAAGCATACGTTCATTTTTTAAAAAAAGATTTTATTGGGGCGCCTGGGTGACTCAGTGGGTTAAGCCTCTGCCTTTGGCTCAGGTCATGATCTCAGGGTCCTGGAATCGAGCCCCACATCGGGCTCTCTGCTCAGCAGGGAGCCTGCTTCCTCCTTTCTTTCTCTGCCTACTTGTGATTCTGTCAAGTGAATAAATAAAATCTTAAAAAAAAAAGATTTTATTTATTTATTTGAGAGAGAGAGAGTGCACAAGCTGGGGGAGTGGGGAGGGAAAAGCAGGCTCCCCCTCACCCCCCCACCCCCGACCAGGGAGCCTGATCAGGACTCAGGGATCATGACCTGAGCTGAAGGCAGATGCCTAATTGACTAAGCCACCCAGGTGTCCCATACATTCATTTTATTTTCCTCTTTCCCTGCCTTCCTTCAAGCATCAACAGGCCCCTCAAAAAGCACACACACACTTGTATATTAGTCTACAGCTGATTGGCTGACTCAGTTGATTAGCCACAGCCAGCCGTGTTGACGAGGCACTGCAGAAATGGTCTCTGGGTGAGTTAGCATCTTTTTGCTCTATGGCCACCAGTATATCCTATCTTGTAAACTATATTATATCCTATCTTGCAAAGTATACTCTGCGTCATAAGGAGAGCCAGGTGAGAGTGTGGGTAGTTTAGGGGAGAACTCACATCCAACTGAGGGTGAGTTAGATTTTATTTCCTGAGAATTGCACATGAATAAAAATTCTCCATGATCACTGTTATAGTAAACTTCAAAATAATTCACTTTGGCATTATAAGAGCAAAGAGAAAAAGAATTTTATTATACTGATATTCTGCTCTTAGTTGCCTGTGAAACTCCTGAGTGTTTGACTTTAGCTGTCAGGTGAAATGAGCATAAAACAATGTATGTATGGAATACCATATCTTTTTTTTTTTTTTAAGATTTTTTAAATTTATTTGATAGACAGATCACAAGTAGGCAGAGAGGCAGGCAGAGAGAGAGAGGAGGAGGCAGGCTCCCTGCTGAGCAGAGAGCCCGATGTGAGGCTCGATCCCAGGACCCTGGGATCATGACCTGAGCCGAAGGCAGAGGCTTTAACCACTGAGCCACCCAGGCGCCCCTGGAATACCATATCTTAAACCTCTGTGCTGTTGGCAGAAGAAGCTACAAAGAGAAGCCTGAGAGAAGATGTCAAAGACTTCTTAGAAGGAAGAGATATGGCAGAAACTGATCTTGCATAGGATACTAAACGAGGTTTAACACGCTGACAGATCCTTAATTCATTCAACAAATAATTTAGCAGTCTGCATTGAAGTTATTTCTTACTTACCGCTTGTGTTTTTGTTTTTGTTTTTTTTTTTCTATTGTGGTGGTCAAATCCTGACTGTTGCTTGTTTTTATATGAGCCATTTGCTGATTCCTGTCTTAGAGGGCCCGGAGCTGTGTTTTTGTAAGAGTTTTTGAATCTTGGGGCACCTGGGTGGCTCAGTCGATTAAGGGTCTGCCTTTAGCTTGGGTCATAATCCCAGAGTCCTGGGATGTAGCCCCTTCTTGGGCTCTGTACTCAGTGGGGAGTCGGCTTCTCCCTTCCCTCTGTCCCTCCCCCTGCTTGTGCTCTCTCAAATAAATAAATAAAATCTTTTTTAAAAAAAGAGGTTTTGAATCTTGACTTCTGAGTATAAGCTTCACTCTTACAAGTTTCTCATCTGTGGTTAACAGATTGTAGTGTAGTCAGGCTCCATTATGTGTGTCTGTAAAGGTGGGTAGCAGGACGCACGTCAAAATATCTGAAACAGTTTTATGACCCACTTTGGAGCCAGCCTGTGGAAATGCTCTCTGAGAAGATACCCCAATTCATGTGTTCTGGAAGGTTAAAAGATAAGTTTTTCAAACTAGCCCATAGAAAATACTGGGAACCTGTATAGGACATAAGAACTGTCCTATGTTGGATACTCCACCAACTTTTTTTAAAACCTGAAATATAATGTATAGATCATAAAATTCATACTTTTTAAAGTATACAAATCAGTGGTTAAAAAAATTACACTCATACAGTTGTGCATCTTTTACTATCTAATTCCAGAACATTTTTGTCACTCCCAAAGGAAATCCTGTACCCATTAGCTGTCATTCCCATTCTCTTTTCCCCCAGCCCTTGGCAACCACTAATCTACTTGTTTCTGTAGATTTGTTTATTCTGGATATTTCATATATATGAAATTATACATTATGTGGCCTTTTGTGACTAGCTTCTTTCACTTAACATAATGTTTTCAAGGTTCATCTGCATGTATCAGTATGTTGTTCCTTTTTGGGACTGAATAATATTTGTTGTTTAGATATACCACATTATATTTATCTATTCATCCATGCCATTCATGATGGACATTTGGGTTGTTGCTACTTTTTCACAATTATAGATAATGCTGCTATAAACTATGTGTACAAGTTTTTGTGTGGATGTTTATTTTCATTTCTTGTGGGAATATACCTAGGAGTGAAATTGCTGGGTCATATGATAATTCTACCCTTAACTTTTTCAGGAACTGCCAAACTGTTTTCTAAAATGACTACATCATGGGGTGCCTGGGTGGCTTAGTCCATGAGAATGACTGCATCATTTCACATTTCCATCGGCAATGTATGAAGGTTACAATTTCTCTATACCTTGCCATTACTTATTATTATCTGATCATCTAGCTGTCCTGGTGGTGTGAAGTAGCATCTTGAGGTTTTTGATTTGCATTTTCCTAAAAGTTAATGAAACTAAGTATCTTTTCATGTGCTTATTGACTATCTGTTCTCTGACTTCTGATTATGTGTTAATGTGGGTCAAACCAAAGTGGCTTAATAAAAGAGCATTTTCCTCAATCTATTTCCTCTTAAAAAAATTTTTTTTTCTGATCTGCCCCTCTCCCATCCCATCTCTTTCTTATTCCCTCAACCCTTTATATACTAGGTTTATGAGTAGAAATCTTGGAGAATATAGATTTGGTTTTCCTTTCCAGTGCCAGAAGGCTGGAGCCATTCTCTTTCAGATCCATCTCAAATACTAGAGGATGGAAGGATGGTGGGATAGGCAAGGGGGAAGGTACCCCTGGGGAGTCTAATCGTGTGATAACAGAGAATGGTAACAAACAATAGTCCCCTAAATAGCCCAAGCCTGGCTCCTTTTCCTCTATACCTTCAAAGCTGCCATGGCTGGTGAGGTAGCGCCTCCTGTACCAGCAGGCCCAATTCTGAAGTAAATTCTAGGTCTGACCATGGTACCTCCTGAGCCAGAAATCACAGAGAGAACCATTTTGATTGTAGTAAGTGTCCCCACAGATACAATTCTCATCATGCCTTTGTGCCATCTAACTTCTTGACACAGAAGTTGGCAATGTAGTCGTTAGGATCGTTAGGAATGCCATACAATGAAGTAGTCTTTATTCTTCCATCAATTAAAGAGACACAGATACTAAAATACATCCATAGAGAAACACACGGACACAATATATGTGGATGCATAATCCATGTACAAAGAACCACCCATAGATTCCCTCCCCTGAGACCTAAACACTTACATCTAAATGTTCCATGGTCACTTCTCTGAGGGATCTACAGGATGGATGGAGCAGCTGACAGAGAATGGTGTCTGCACCCTTGCAGAATAACATTACTCGATCTTCAGGTGTCCTCACTAAGGGCAAACAAAAGAGTAACCATATAGGCCCATTGTTACAAGAACTTGTCTGGGCCACTGAGGGATAGCATGAGGCTGTTCCCATGACATTTGTTTCTGATTCTTTTGGGGGATAAGCACTCATTGAGTGGTTACAGAGGATAAATGTTGCAGTCAGTAAAGGCTGGTGGGAGTGGAAAGAGACCTTATGCAACCAGTTCTTCTATGGGTTCAATGTCATCTTGGAAGACTCTGATGCAGAATCACATTTAGCTTCCCAAGTACAAGTTCCAGACCGAGGCCCATACCTAGTAAGGACCAAGAATGAAGAATGACCCTCTTCCTCTTCAGTCTGAGGCTCAAACTATTTGAGAGTATGATAGTATGAATTTCCCTTATATTGTCTCCCCCTATCTCTTATGGGTTTATTCTTTATTCTTATCTTGGCTTTGAGGTTTCAGACAGGCCACTATCCAGGAACACTAAAGAGGTATATGGTAGCAAGCTCTCAAAGAGAAAATATATAGGATATGTGAAGGAGAAAGTAGGAATGGCTATGTGTTTGTGTTTGAGGCATGGTACCTTTAAGAAGGCATTTGAGTAGGAGAAAACATTTGTGTGTATATAAAAGAGAAAGTCAATGTGTGAATGTGTATAAAAGACAAATATAGGGAGAGGACTGAGTAGGAGGGGCACCTACCAATAACAGACATCCTCTTGCGCACATTGCTGAAGTCCAAAATAGCCAGCAGTTGGTAGACTTTGGTCTCACCCATTTCAACTACCATGATCGTCTCAGATGTGCGGGAACGGAATACAAAGCCAAAGTTCCTGGCAGCAGTGACGAGGGCACCTTCATCTGGGGACTGAGCCTGGTACACCAGCTTACCTGGCAGGAGAGAAGAGGGCAACCAGAGCCCACAGAGATGTGCAGCTGAAGTCAACCCAGAAGTGACACCAAGCGGCTTATGTAAAGATAGAGCCCAGGAGGGAACATTTTTCTTCAAACTTCCTTACAAGTTTAGCTCTAAAAAGCTAGGCTGCATACAGGTCAGTTTTTTTTCCCCTTTCCAATATTTTCAATTTATTTCACAGACTTGAGTTAGTATTATAGAGGCACATGGTACATGCAATATACATGAACAAACAAAACATAGTTCACTCTCTGATTTTAGTGGGTAAAGATGGGTCAGGGGGCTTGTTAAAAATGCAGGTTCCTGGGGCGCCTGGGTGGCTCAGTGGGTTAAAGCCTCTGCCTTTGGCTCTGGTCATGATCCCAGAGTCCTGGGATCGAGCCCCACATCTGGCTCTCTGCTCAGCAGGGAGGCTGCTTCCTCCTCTCTCTCTCTCTCTGCCTGCCTCTCTGCCTACTTGTGATCTCTGTCAAATAAATAAATAAAAATCTAAAAAAAAAAAAAAGAAGAAGAAGAAAAAAAGCAGGTTCCTGGGCTCTACTCAAACTTACTGAATCCAGAGTCACAAAATATGAGAGGAGGACTCAGGAAATTGAATTTTTAACAAATCTCCTAGGTGAATTTCATGCAGGTTGTTCTGTATACACTGCTCCTACGTAAGACTGGCTATACCTTGATAAGATAGGTCTATAAGGATAGGATATATAGAACAGGATAATAAGACTGATGATTTAATAAACAATTTATATATATATACATGTATATATATATATAAATGAGTATTGTCACCTTTAAAACTCTCACCCTGGGAAGCTTAATGATTCACTCTGCTGAACCAGTCTGTTAATCTTATATGACTCAAGACATTTCTGTAACTCCTCTTGAATATTTTTTAAAAGATTTTATTTATTTGACAGAGAGAGATACAGTGAGAGAGGGAATACAAGCAGGAAGAGTGGGAGACAGAGAAGCAGGCTTCCGTCTGGGCAGGAAGCCCAACACGGGGCTCAATCCCAGGATCCTTGGATCATGACCTGAGCTGAAGGCAGACGCTTAACAACTGAGGCACCCAGGCGCCCCACTCCTCTTGAAATTTTTTACAGCGGAGTAAAATAAAATTTATTCTTTCCCATTTTGCCATTGTAAGGTAATTTCTCTCATGGTTTTCAGTATCCATTGTTGAAAAAATATTTTCCTAGATTGTGAAGAAACACTTCAGAAAATTAATAACAAAATGCTTGAGGGGTGCCGAGGTGGCTCAGTGGGTTAAGCCTCTGCCTTTGGCTCAGGTCATGATCTCAGGGTCCTGGGATCGAGCCCCGCATTGGGCTCCCGGCTCTGAAGAGCCTGCTTCTCCCTCTTTTTTTGCCCCTCACCCTGCTTTTTTGTCCATCCACTCTCTCTCAAATAAATAAAATCTTTAAAAAAACACCCCAAACTGTTGAATTCAATCCTCAGTTGTGACAGGTATTATTTTTTTCTCATCACAAACTACTGTATTCTAATAACTGGTTCAAATTATTTTGGTCATAAAGAAAACCGAACAAAAACTGCACTGATGAATGCAAACACTATAGCACTGAAAAATGCTTAACTCCTCTTTTAAAATATTACCACAACCTAAGGTATATTTTGGATTATTTCTCTTCTGAAGGTCAATTTGATTTTTTTATTGTGTTATGTCAACTTGATTTTTAAGATTTTATTTATTTATTTGACACAGAGAAAGAGATCACAAGTAGGCAGAGAGGCAGGCAGAGGGAGAGGGGAAGCAGGCTCCCTGCTGAGCAGAGAGCCTGATGTGGGGCTCAATCCCAGGACCCTGGGATCATGACCTGAGCCAAAGGCAGAGGCTTAACTCATTGAGCCACCCAGGTGCCCCCAACTTGATTTTTAAAAACAGTTATGTATCATCAGAGTCTTATACTTGTGAATAAGGCACATGGGACATATAATTTTAGGTCAGATATAAGATGTATCTCTGGGACAGTAAGACTATTGTCTTGTTTCCTACCTCGTCACTTAAGGCAATAAATAAAGACATGCTTCAAGTAATAGCAACTTGGTAGAATGTCAGGTCTGGAGACACCTGTGGTGGGGCAAGATCTCATGGCATGAGATTTGGGTTCTTTTTTTTTTTTTTTAATTGTTGTTTTTATTTTTAAATTTTTGTGGTGGGCAGCAAAGCAAAGTTTATTGAGAGTACAAAGCTCCTGAAGAGGGAGGGAACCCGAGAGGGTTGCCTGGGATTTGGGTTCTTTTTTTTTTTTTTTTTTTTTTTTAAGAATTTATTTATTTGACACAGAGAGAGACAGTGAGAGAGGGAACAGGGAGAGTAGGAGAGGGAGAAGCAGGCCTCCTGCAGAACAGGGAGCCCCATGCGGGGCTCGATGTGGGGCTCCATCCCAGGACCCTGGGATCATGACCTGAGCTGAAAGCTGATGCTTAAGGACTTAGCCACCCAGGCACCCCTGAGATTTGGGTTCTTACCTCTGCCTTCTTAACTACAGGATTTTAGGCAAGTCATTTAATCTCTTTTAGCTCCAGTTTCCCTCTCTATAAAACTGGGTTCCTTTTTCTTTTTCTGCTTACGTAAGAGGACTGTTGTGAAGATTGTGGGAGATAATATTAATGCAAACAATTTGGGGCACCTGGGTGGCTCAGTCAGTTAAGTGGCTGTCTTTGGCTCTATTTGTGATCTTGGGGTCTTGGGATGGAGCCTTGTGTCTGGCTTCCCTGCTCAACAGGGAATCTGCTTCTCCTTCTCCCTCTGACTCTCCCCCCTGCTCAAGCTCTCACTCTCTCTCTCTCAAACGAATACATTTTTAAAAATCTTTAAAAAACATGCAAGCAATTTGTAAAACTATAAAGTGATACACAAATATAAGGTGGTCCTAAGGGTAGTAGTATGTTAAAGGTACATTGATTTTATTTATCTATTTAGTTTTTAAAGATTTTATTTATTTGACAGAGAGAGACATAGTGAGAGAGGGAACACAAGCAGGAGGAGTGGGAGAGGAAGCAGCAGGCTTCCCATGAATTAGGGAGCCTGATGTGGGGCTCGATCCCAGGACCCTGGGATCATGACCTGAGCTAAAGGCAGATGCTTAATGACTGAGCCACCCAGGCACCCCAGGTACATTGATTTTAAAGGATATGATTGATTTGGTTACCTAAATACTTGTTTGTTACAAAAAAAAAAAGCCTTCTCATTTTTTTAAATTTTAAGTAGTCTCCATGTCCAGGGTAGAACCCAGTGTGGGGCCTGAACCCACAACCTGAGATCAATACTGGAGCCGAGACCAAGGTCAGATGCTCAACCGACTGAGCCTCCCAAACGCTCCAAAAGCCTTCTTAATTTTTAATCAGTCATTTCTCATTCATTGTTTCTAAAAGAGGTTTAAGTAAATTCATGGATGTCATAGTCATATTTGATTACTAAAGAAACTAGGATATGTGGGGATACTGTGAAATTGTGAAGCAACAAGACAACTCAACTCCTCTTTCAGGAAGTCTTGTCAGAGATAATGGGACTGATCTTGGGGACAATTCAGGTAGACTCTGTGACAGAACACCGCTGAAAATCAAGGTCAGAAGCATCAAGTTTGAACTCTATACAATAACTGAATCTTCTATATGACTAAGAGGTTGTCTTCTACTTGAATATCTCCAGTGACTAGAAGCTCACTAATTGCCTATCCATCCCATTGCTGGACAACACTCCCTATTAGAAAGCTCTTAGATTAAGCCATTACAAATGATATCAAACCAAGCCCACCTGTAGCCATCCTAGATTCTATGACATATTCTCTATCAATGAGTCCTCAGGCCCCTCCTCACCTTCCACTTTCTCTTCTGACATCACAGTGTGACACAATGAGAGAGAGAGGAAAAACAAGTGCACCCAGTGATCTCCCTTTTTCATGGCTTCCACCAAAGTATTGTCATAAAATGAAAACTTAGGATCAGCCAGTTTGTTGTAGGAGAAGTCGACCTTTTCTGTTTCCTAGAACATATAAGCCAGAACAAACTTCTCAGTGGCAGCCTGACACTTTACAGAAGGTCTGTTTGGGGACAACTTCTGGAATGGGATGAGAACTCTTAGCAGGAGGATGGGAAGAGAAAATCAAGATAAATAGAGGAGACTCTGTGCTGGTTTCTAAGGCCTTTCTAGCTCTGACTTGGACCATCCATTCCCTTGGGCCAGAAAAGATCCATCCCACAGGAGAAAAACCGAGGGCTGGTTGGCAGACCCTTCTTGTCCCCTTTCTTCCCCAGCTACCCTGAATGATCAATGGCCATCTTCAGGCTCTATTCTTCCAAGTCCCAAATCCATGGTAATCAAACCTGAGGAAATGGGGGTGGGTAACTGCTCCATAACAGTAAATGGTATCTGGAAAAATTTTGTCTCTGGATGCCCTCTGTCTGATTTTGGGGGCTGGGAAGGGAACTTAGCCCTAAGTACAGTGATATCACTGTGTTGCACTACTTCTATCTAACCACACAGGTGGCTAGAGAGAAGGAGCAGGGAGAGAGGGAAAGCAGACTCCCTGCTGAGTAGAGAGCCCAACTCAGGGCTTGATCTCGGGACTCTGGGATCATGACCTGAGCCAAAGGCAGATGCTTAACTGACTGAACTACCCAGGTGCTGTTTCCTATATACCATCTAGAAGGAGTTTTGTCACAGCAGTGAGGAAGTATGGTCAGGTCCAGAACCAAGCCCCAGTCCTGGCCAACCACAGAACTGTGAGCTCTGGGAAGTTTGTGGGTTCAGTAATTTAAGATAATTCACTATGTAGCATCTCCTGAGGCTTTTCTAGAACTGGGATCTTACACCGGCACACTCTTTGAAACTGGAAGCTGGTGAGTGATGAGAGAAAAGTTGGAGGGTAGGCATGAGGTAGATCCTGCATTACCATCTTATATGCAATAGGGAGTCGTAGCAATTTTTTTTCTGGAAATGATATAATTAGATTTGTGTCAGAGAAAGTCCTCTGGTAGCAGCAGGAGAATATACTGGAACTAAGAAGATGTGAAGCAGGGAGACCAGTTAGGAGGCCATTGAGTAATTCACAAGAGAAGTGATGTAGTAACAATAAATATTAAATTAAGAGGATAGTTTGAAAATATAGGGAGCTAGAACTGATACATGATATGAGGGGTGACAGAGGGAAAGAGTTAAAAATAATTTTATATTTCCTAATTGGGCCCCTGAATAGATGAAAAGACCATTCACTGAGATAGGATACCTGTCAGGAGGATATTTTTTACAGTCTGAATTGGAGATACTTGAAGGATTTACAGGTAGTAACGAAAGCAGGCATATATAGTTTGAAGCTTAGGTTGAGATCTAAGCTAGTTTCTAATCCCCCCTTCCAGACGAGTAATGTTGGAGAACATTAGACCTGGCTGGATACAGGAGTGATACAGGGCAGTCTTGGAGCTGCAGTACATCATGATCTGAGAGGCAGAATTCATGGAAAATTCTGAAACTGTAAGCCAAAGAACCAGTTAAATAAGGTGGAAAGGCAAATCCAGGTATTACACACAAGAATGGAAACTGGGATATCAGGTGAGAGGAAGGGGATTCAGAATGGAGGGTAGAGGTAGTAACCGAGTAAACTCCTTAAGACACTATGACATAGCTATAGAGAGTTTCTATAAAATATATTTAGTCATGGCCATGGGTAGGAGGGAGCAACAAAGGATTCCTTAGATAGATGGATTTGGAGGTCATCAATAAGTAGGTGGTAGTTAAAGCCATGTAAATACATGAGATTATTCAGGGAAACTATACAGATGGGGAAGAGGTTCAATAAGAGAGCCTTGGAGAACATCAGCCCCGATGGCCAAGTTGATGAGGAAAAGCAATTAGACAGGAAGAAAAAACAAGAAGAGAGTTATTTAACAGAAGCCAATAGACAGGAACTTTAAGAAAAAGTGGAGATGAAGTGTTAAAATCTGCAGAGAAGTTGGGTAAGGATTTAACAGCAAGGTAGTCAACTAGTGACCTTGGCTAGGATAGTTTCAGTGGATATGCTAGGACAGAGTCTGACTACAGAGAGTAGATTGAAGAATGAAAGAAAGGTGAGGAGTTAGAGACCTCTGTAATTGCCTTTTTACTTATATGGCTCCTCCTCCAGTCTGCCAACTCTTTGAAGGTAGGGAACATGTCTCTTTTGTTTTTCTCCAACCTTTAGCATTTACTCAAAGTCTGACATATGGTTGATAGTATTTTGGACTGGTGGAGACAGAAAATGGCTAGAGGGTAATGCAAGAATAGTTCTAAGTGCTTTTAAAAAATATATGAATAAAAATAAAATATAAAAATTTATTATTAGTGGTTATTTCTGTTTAATGGGCTAAGGGTTATTTTACTATTTTATTTATTTTAACTACATATTTTATTTTAAATTAATACTCTTTATTTTTTTAAATTTCATTTTTAAAGATTTTTTTCATTCATTTGACACAGAGAGAGAGAGAGCACAAGCAGGGAGAGTGGGAGAGGGAGAAATAGACTCCCCGCTGAGCAGGGAGCCTGACGTGGGATTCAACCCCAGGACCCTGGGATCACCACCTGAGCTGAAGGCAGATGCCTAACCGACTGAGACACCCAGGTGCCTAATACTTTTTTTTTTTTTTAAGATTTTATTTATTTATTTGACAGAGAGATCACAAGCAAGCAGAGAGGCAGGCAGAGAGAGAGGAGGAAGCAGGCTCCCTGCTGAGTAGAGAGTCCGATGCGGAGCTGGATCCCAGGACCTGAGATCATGACCTGAGCTGAAGGCAGAGGCTTAACCCACTGAGCCACCCAGGTGCCCTGCCTAATACTCTTTTTTTAGAGCAGTATTAGGTTTAGAGAAAAATTAAGCAGAAGTACAGGAAGTTCCCATATACTCTCTCTCCCTCCTTTCTACCCTGGTTTCCTCTATTAACAAACATCTCACATTAGTGTAGTACATTTATTACAATCGCTGATCCAATATTGATACGTTATTATGAACTAAAGTTTGTAGTTTACACTAGAATTCATTCTGCATTATACAGTTCTATGGGTTTTGAAACACGCATATTTTAATGAATCCACCATGACAGCATCACACAGAATAATTGCACTGCCCTAAAAATCTCGTGTGCTCCACTGCTTCATCTCTCTCTCCACCTCTCCCCAAACCCCTGGCAACAACTGATCTTTTTACTGTCTTTACTGTTTTGCCTTTTCCAGAATGTCATATAGTTGGAATCATACAGTATATGCCTTTTCAGATTGGCTTCTTTCATTTAGCAATATGCTAAGTGAAAATTTAAAGTTCTTCCCTGGGGCACCTGGGTGGCTCAGTCATTAGGCATCTGCCTTTGGCTCAGGTTGACAGTTCCAGGGTCCTGGGATTGTGCTGCACTGGGCTCCCTGCTCAGCAGGAGGCCTGCTTCTCCCTCTCCCACTCATCCTGCTTGTGTTCGCTTTCTCCCCCTGCTTGTGTTCTCCCACTCCCCCTGCTTGTGTCTCTCTCTGTCAAATAAATAAATGAATAAAATCTTAAAAAAAAAAAAAGTTCTTCCCTGGGGGACCTGGGTGGCTCAGTTAGTTAAGTGTCTGCCCTCGGCTCTGTCATGATCTCAGGGTCCTGGGATCAGCTCTGCATTGTGTCCCCTGCTCAGTGGAGAGTCTGTTTCTCCCTCTCCCTCCACCTGCTTGTGCTCTCTCTCTAATAAATAAATATAATCTTTATTAAAAAAAGTTCTTCCGTGTGTGTGTGTATGTGGCTTGACAGCTCATTTCTTTTTACTGTTGCATGACATTCCATTGTATGGATGTACTAAGCATTATTTTATTTTATTTTTTAAAAGATATTTATTTATTTGACAGACAGAGATCACAAGTAGGCAGAGAGGCAGGCGGGGGTGGCGGGGTGGGGGAAGCAGGCTCCCCACTGAGCAGAGAGCCCGATGTGGGGCTTGATCCCAGGACCCTGATCCCAAGACCCAGAGACCATGACCTGAGCTGAAGGCAGAGGCTTTAACCCACTGAGCCACTCGGGCGCCCCAGCATTTTTTTAAAGAAAGGGAAAACTTGAGTTGAGGGGAAAGAATCACATTAAGGAGATAACTTTCAGATACTAAGAAAGAGAGAGCTTAGGACTGACTGAGGTTCCTGAAGAAGTGGGAAGGATATGGGAAAAAAAGAATTCTCATATACTTTGGTGGGATTATTAATTGTTGCAATCTATCTGGAGAGCAATATGGCAATATTAAATGCATTAAAAATGTGGCCACCCTTTGACCAGCTTGCATTCCCTACAAACTACAACTTTATTTATATTGCCAAGGTCATTACCAGAGTGCCTGGAAGAGGATTGAAAGCAGAAGAAAGAAGAAAGAAGAAAGAAGACTGAGCAGAGAGCCCGATGTGAGGCTCGATCCCAGGACCCTGGGATCATGACCTGAGCCGAAGGCAGAGGCTTTAACCACTGAGCCACCCAGGCGCCCCTGGAATACCATATCTTAAACCTCTGTGCTGTTGGCAGAAGAAGCTACAAAGAGAAGCCTGAGAGAAGATGTCAAAGACTTCTTAGAAGGAAGAGATATGGCAGAAACTGATCTTGCATAGGATACTAAACGAGGTTTAACACGCTGACAGATCCTTAATTCATTCAACAAATAATTTAGCAGTCTGCATTGAAGTTATTTCTTACTTACCGCTTGTGTTTTTGTTTTTGTTTTTTTTTTTCTATTGTGGTGGTCAAATCCTGACTGTTGCTTGTTTTTATATGAGCCATTTGCTGATTCCTGTCTTAGAGGGCCCGGAGCTGTGTTTTTGTAAGAGTTTTTGAATCTTGGGGCACCTGGGTGGCTCAGTCGATTAAGGGTCTGCCTTTAGCTTGGGTCATAATCCCAGAGTCCTGGGATGTAGCCCCTTCTTGGGCTCTGTACTCAGTGGGGAGTCGGCTTCTCCCTTCCCTCTGTCCCTCCCCCTGCTTGTGCTCTCTCAAATAAATAAATAAAATCTTTTTTAAAAAAAGAGGTTTTGAATCTTGACTTCTGAGTATAAGCTTCACTCTTACAAGTTTCTCATCTGTGGTTAACAGATTGTAGTGTAGTCAGGCTCCATTATGTGTGTCTGTAAAGGTGGGTAGCAGGACGCACGTCAAAATATCTGAAACAGTTTTATGACCCACTTTGGAGCCAGCCTGTGGAAATGCTCTCTGAGAAGATACCCCAATTCATGTGTTCTGGAAGGTTAAAAGATAAGTTTTTCAAACTAGCCCATAGAAAATACTGGGAACCTGTATAGGACATAAGAACTGTCCTATGTTGGATACTCCACCAACTTTTTTTAAAACCTGAAATATAATGTATAGATCATAAAATTCATACTTTTTAAAGTATACAAATCAGTGGTTAAAAAAATTACACTCATACAGTTGTGCATCTTTTACTATCTAATTCCAGAACATTTTTGTCACTCCCAAAGGAAATCCTGTACCCATTAGCTGTCATTCCCATTCTCTTTTCCCCCAGCCCTTGGCAACCACTAATCTACTTGTTTCTGTAGATTTGTTTATTCTGGATATTTCATATATATGAAATTATACATTATGTGGCCTTTTGTGACTAGCTTCTTTCACTTAACATAATGTTTTCAAGGTTCATCTGCATGTATCAGTATGTTGTTCCTTTTTGGGACTGAATAATATTTGTTGTTTAGATATACCACATTATATTTATCTATTCATCCATGCCATTCATGATGGACATTTGGGTTGTTGCTACTTTTTCACAATTATAGATAATGCTGCTATAAACTATGTGTACAAGTTTTTGTGTGGATGTTTATTTTCATTTCTTGTGGGAATATACCTAGGAGTGAAATTGCTGGGTCATATGATAATTCTACCCTTAACTTTTTCAGGAACTGCCAAACTGTTTTCTAAAATGACTACATCATGGGGTGCCTGGGTGGCTTAGTCCATGAGAATGACTGCATCATTTCACATTTCCATCGGCAATGTATGAAGGTTACAATTTCTCTATACCTTGCCATTACTTATTATTATCTGATCATCTAGCTGTCCTGGTGGTGTGAAGTAGCATCTTGAGGTTTTTGATTTGCATTTTCCTAAAAGTTAATGAAACTAAGTATCTTTTCATGTGCTTATTGACTATCTGTTCTCTGACTTCTGATTATGTGTTAATGTGGGTCAAACCAAAGTGGCTTAATAAAAGAGCATTTTCCTCAATCTATTTCCTCTTAAAAAAATTTTTTTTTCTGATCTGCCCCTCTCCCATCCCATCTCTTTCTTATTCCCTCAACCCTTTATATACTAGGTTTATGAGTAGAAATCTTGGAGAATATAGATTTGGTTTTCCTTTCCAGTGCCAGAAGGCTGGAGCCATTCTCTTTCAGATCCATCTCAAATACTAGAGGATGGAAGGATGGTGGGATAGGCAAGGGGGAAGGTACCCCTGGGGAGTCTAATCGTGTGATAACAGAGAATGGTAACAAACAATAGTCCCCTAAATAGCCCAAGCCTGGCTCCTTTTCCTCTATACCTTCAAAGCTGCCATGGCTGGTGAGGTAGCGCCTCCTGTACCAGCAGGCCCAATTCTGAAGTAAATTCTAGGTCTGACCATGGTACCTCCTGAGCCAGAAATCACAGAGAGAACCATTTTGATTGTAGTAAGTGTCCCCACAGATACAATTCTCATCATGCCTTTGTGCCATCTAACTTCTTGACACAGAAGTTGGCAATGTAGTCGTTAGGATCGTTAGGAATGCCATACAATGAAGTAGTCTTTATTCTTCCATCAATTAAAGAGACACAGATACTAAAATACATCCATAGAGAAACACACGGACACAATATATGTGGATGCATAATCCATGTACAAAGAACCACCCATAGATTCCCTCCCCTGAGACCTAAACACTTACATCTAAATGTTCCATGGTCACTTCTCTGAGGGATCTACAGGATGGATGGAGCAGCTGACAGAGAATGGTGTCTGCACCCTTGCAGAATAACATTACTCGATCTTCAGGTGTCCTCACTAAGGGCAAACAAAAGAGTAACCATATAGGCCCATTGTTACAAGAACTTGTCTGGGCCACTGAGGGATAGCATGAGGCTGTTCCCATGACATTTGTTTCTGATTCTTTTGGGGGATAAGCACTCATTGAGTGGTTACAGAGGATAAATGTTGCAGTCAGTAAAGGCTGGTGGGAGTGGAAAGAGACCTTATGCAACCAGTTCTTCTATGGGTTCAATGTCATCTTGGAAGACTCTGATGCAGAATCACATTTAGCTTCCCAAGTACAAGTTCCAGACCGAGGCCCATACCTAGTAAGGACCAAGAATGAAGAATGACCCTCTTCCTCTTCAGTCTGAGGCTCAAACTATTTGAGAGTATGATAGTATGAATTTCCCTTATATTGTCTCCCCCTATCTCTTATGGGTTTATTCTTTATTCTTATCTTGGCTTTGAGGTTTCAGACAGGCCACTATCCAGGAACACTAAAGAGGTATATGGTAGCAAGCTCTCAAAGAGAAAATATATAGGATATGTGAAGGAGAAAGTAGGAATGGCTATGTGTTTGTGTTTGAGGCATGGTACCTTTAAGAAGGCATTTGAGTAGGAGAAAACATTTGTGTGTATATAAAAGAGAAAGTCAATGTGTGAATGTGTATAAAAGACAAATATAGGGAGAGGACTGAGTAGGAGGGGCACCTACCAATAACAGACATCCTCTTGCGCACATTGCTGAAGTCCAAAATAGCCAGCAGTTGGTAGACTTTGGTCTCACCCATTTCAACTACCATGATCGTCTCAGATGTGCGGGAACGGAATACAAAGCCAAAGTTCCTGGCAGCAGTGACGAGGGCACCTTCATCTGGGGACTGAGCCTGGTACACCAGCTTACCTGGCAGGAGAGAAGAGGGCAACCAGAGCCCACAGAGATGTGCAGCTGAAGTCAACCCAGAAGTGACACCAAGCGGCTTATGTAAAGATAGAGCCCAGGAGGGAACATTTTTCTTCAAACTTCCTTACAAGTTTAGCTCTAAAAAGCTAGGCTGCATACAGGTCAGTTTTTTTTCCCCTTTCCAATATTTTCAATTTATTTCACAGACTTGAGTTAGTATTATAGAGGCACATGGTACATGCAATATACATGAACAAACAAAACATAGTTCACTCTCTGATTTTAGTGGGTAAAGATGGGTCAGGGGGCTTGTTAAAAATGCAGGTTCCTGGGGCGCCTGGGTGGCTCAGTGGGTTAAAGCCTCTGCCTTTGGCTCTGGTCATGATCCCAGAGTCCTGGGATCGAGCCCCACATCTGGCTCTCTGCTCAGCAGGGAGGCTGCTTCCTCCTCTCTCTCTCTCTCTGCCTGCCTCTCTGCCTACTTGTGATCTCTGTCAAATAAATAAATAAAAATCTAAAAAAAAAAAAAAGAAGAAGAAGAAAAAAAGCAGGTTCCTGGGCTCTACTCAAACTTACTGAATCCAGAGTCACAAAATATGAGAGGAGGACTCAGGAAATTGAATTTTTAACAAATCTCCTAGGTGAATTTCATGCAGGTTGTTCTGTATACACTGCTCCTACGTAAGACTGGCTATACCTTGATAAGATAGGTCTATAAGGATAGGATATATAGAACAGGATAATAAGACTGATGATTTAATAAACAATTTATATATATATACATGTATATATATATATAAATGAGTATTGTCACCTTTAAAACTCTCACCCTGGGAAGCTTAATGATTCACTCTGCTGAACCAGTCTGTTAATCTTATATGACTCAAGACATTTCTGTAACTCCTCTTGAATATTTTTTAAAAGATTTTATTTATTTGACAGAGAGAGATACAGTGAGAGAGGGAATACAAGCAGGAAGAGTGGGAGACAGAGAAGCAGGCTTCCGTCTGGGCAGGAAGCCCAACACGGGGCTCAATCCCAGGATCCTTGGATCATGACCTGAGCTGAAGGCAGACGCTTAACAACTGAGGCACCCAGGCGCCCCACTCCTCTTGAAATTTTTTACAGCGGAGTAAAATAAAATTTATTCTTTCCCATTTTGCCATTGTAAGGTAATTTCTCTCATGGTTTTCAGTATCCATTGTTGAAAAAATATTTTCCTAGATTGTGAAGAAACACTTCAGAAAATTAATAACAAAATGCTTGAGGGGTGCCGAGGTGGCTCAGTGGGTTAAGCCTCTGCCTTTGGCTCAGGTCATGATCTCAGGGTCCTGGGATCGAGCCCCGCATTGGGCTCCCGGCTCTGAAGAGCCTGCTTCTCCCTCTTTTTTTGCCCCTCACCCTGCTTTTTTGTCCATCCACTCTCTCTCAAATAAATAAAATCTTTAAAAAAACACCCCAAACTGTTGAATTCAATCCTCAGTTGTGACAGGTATTATTTTTTTCTCATCACAAACTACTGTATTCTAATAACTGGTTCAAATTATTTTGGTCATAAAGAAAACCGAACAAAAACTGCACTGATGAATGCAAACACTATAGCACTGAAAAATGCTTAACTCCTCTTTTAAAATATTACCACAACCTAAGGTATATTTTGGATTATTTCTCTTCTGAAGGTCAATTTGATTTTTTTATTGTGTTATGTCAACTTGATTTTTAAGATTTTATTTATTTATTTGACACAGAGAAAGAGATCACAAGTAGGCAGAGAGGCAGGCAGAGGGAGAGGGGAAGCAGGCTCCCTGCTGAGCAGAGAGCCTGATGTGGGGCTCAATCCCAGGACCCTGGGATCATGACCTGAGCCAAAGGCAGAGGCTTAACTCATTGAGCCACCCAGGTGCCCCCAACTTGATTTTTAAAAACAGTTATGTATCATCAGAGTCTTATACTTGTGAATAAGGCACATGGGACATATAATTTTAGGTCAGATATAAGATGTATCTCTGGGACAGTAAGACTATTGTCTTGTTTCCTACCTCGTCACTTAAGGCAATAAATAAAGACATGCTTCAAGTAATAGCAACTTGGTAGAATGTCAGGTCTGGAGACACCTGTGGTGGGGCAAGATCTCATGGCATGAGATTTGGGTTCTTTTTTTTTTTTTTTAATTGTTGTTTTTATTTTTAAATTTTTGTGGTGGGCAGCAAAGCAAAGTTTATTGAGAGTACAAAGCTCCTGAAGAGGGAGGGAACCCGAGAGGGTTGCCTGGGATTTGGGTTCTTTTTTTTTTTTTTTTTTTTTTTAAGAATTTATTTATTTGACACAGAGAGAGACAGTGAGAGAGGGAACAGGGAGAGTAGGAGAGGGAGAAGCAGGCCTCCTGCAGAACAGGGAGCCCCATGCGGGGCTCGATGTGGGGCTCCATCCCAGGACCCTGGGATCATGACCTGAGCTGAAAGCTGATGCTTAAGGACTTAGCCACCCAGGCACCCCTGAGATTTGGGTTCTTACCTCTGCCTTCTTAACTACAGGATTTTAGGCAAGTCATTTAATCTCTTTTAGCTCCAGTTTCCCTCTCTATAAAACTGGGTTCCTTTTTCTTTTTCTGCTTACGTAAGAGGACTGTTGTGAAGATTGTGGGAGATAATATTAATGCAAACAATTTGGGGCACCTGGGTGGCTCAGTCAGTTAAGTGGCTGTCTTTGGCTCTATTTGTGATCTTGGGGTCTTGGGATGGAGCCTTGTGTCTGGCTTCCCTGCTCAACAGGGAATCTGCTTCTCCTTCTCCCTCTGACTCTCCCCCCTGCTCAAGCTCTCACTCTCTCTCTCTCAAACGAATACATTTTTAAAAATCTTTAAAAAACATGCAAGCAATTTGTAAAACTATAAAGTGATACACAAATATAAGGTGGTCCTAAGGGTAGTAGTATGTTAAAGGTACATTGATTTTATTTATCTATTTAGTTTTTAAAGATTTTATTTATTTGACAGAGAGAGACATAGTGAGAGAGGGAACACAAGCAGGAGGAGTGGGAGAGGAAGCAGCAGGCTTCCCATGAATTAGGGAGCCTGATGTGGGGCTCGATCCCAGGACCCTGGGATCATGACCTGAGCTAAAGGCAGATGCTTAATGACTGAGCCACCCAGGCACCCCAGGTACATTGATTTTAAAGGATATGATTGATTTGGTTACCTAAATACTTGTTTGTTACAAAAAAAAAAAGCCTTCTCATTTTTTTAAATTTTAAGTAGTCTCCATGTCCAGGGTAGAACCCAGTGTGGGGCCTGAACCCACAACCTGAGATCAATACTGGAGCCGAGACCAAGGTCAGATGCTCAACCGACTGAGCCTCCCAAACGCTCCAAAAGCCTTCTTAATTTTTAATCAGTCATTTCTCATTCATTGTTTCTAAAAGAGGTTTAAGTAAATTCATGGATGTCATAGTCATATTTGATTACTAAAGAAACTAGGATATGTGGGGATACTGTGAAATTGTGAAGCAACAAGACAACTCAACTCCTCTTTCAGGAAGTCTTGTCAGAGATAATGGGACTGATCTTGGGGACAATTCAGGTAGACTCTGTGACAGAACACCGCTGAAAATCAAGGTCAGAAGCATCAAGTTTGAACTCTATACAATAACTGAATCTTCTATATGACTAAGAGGTTGTCTTCTACTTGAATATCTCCAGTGACTAGAAGCTCACTAATTGCCTATCCATCCCATTGCTGGACAACACTCCCTATTAGAAAGCTCTTAGATTAAGCCATTACAAATGATATCAAACCAAGCCCACCTGTAGCCATCCTAGATTCTATGACATATTCTCTATCAATGAGTCCTCAGGCCCCTCCTCACCTTCCACTTTCTCTTCTGACATCACAGTGTGACACAATGAGAGAGAGAGGAAAAACAAGTGCACCCAGTGATCTCCCTTTTTCATGGCTTCCACCAAAGTATTGTCATAAAATGAAAACTTAGGATCAGCCAGTTTGTTGTAGGAGAAGTCGACCTTTTCTGTTTCCTAGAACATATAAGCCAGAACAAACTTCTCAGTGGCAGCCTGACACTTTACAGAAGGTCTGTTTGGGGACAACTTCTGGAATGGGATGAGAACTCTTAGCAGGAGGATGGGAAGAGAAAATCAAGATAAATAGAGGAGACTCTGTGCTGGTTTCTAAGGCCTTTCTAGCTCTGACTTGGACCATCCATTCCCTTGGGCCAGAAAAGATCCATCCCACAGGAGAAAAACCGAGGGCTGGTTGGCAGACCCTTCTTGTCCCCTTTCTTCCCCAGCTACCCTGAATGATCAATGGCCATCTTCAGGCTCTATTCTTCCAAGTCCCAAATCCATGGTAATCAAACCTGAGGAAATGGGGGTGGGTAACTGCTCCATAACAGTAAATGGTATCTGGAAAAATTTTGTCTCTGGATGCCCTCTGTCTGATTTTGGGGGCTGGGAAGGGAACTTAGCCCTAAGTACAGTGATATCACTGTGTTGCACTACTTCTATCTAACCACACAGGTGGCTAGAGAGAAGGAGCAGGGAGAGAGGGAAAGCAGACTCCCTGCTGAGTAGAGAGCCCAACTCAGGGCTTGATCTCGGGACTCTGGGATCATGACCTGAGCCAAAGGCAGATGCTTAACTGACTGAACTACCCAGGTGCTGTTTCCTATATACCATCTAGAAGGAGTTTTGTCACAGCAGTGAGGAAGTATGGTCAGGTCCAGAACCAAGCCCCAGTCCTGGCCAACCACAGAACTGTGAGCTCTGGGAAGTTTGTGGGTTCAGTAATTTAAGATAATTCACTATGTAGCATCTCCTGAGGCTTTTCTAGAACTGGGATCTTACACCGGCACACTCTTTGAAACTGGAAGCTGGTGAGTGATGAGAGAAAAGTTGGAGGGTAGGCATGAGGTAGATCCTGCATTACCATCTTATATGCAATAGGGAGTCGTAGCAATTTTTTTTCTGGAAATGATATAATTAGATTTGTGTCAGAGAAAGTCCTCTGGTAGCAGCAGGAGAATATACTGGAACTAAGAAGATGTGAAGCAGGGAGACCAGTTAGGAGGCCATTGAGTAATTCACAAGAGAAGTGATGTAGTAACAATAAATATTAAATTAAGAGGATAGTTTGAAAATATAGGGAGCTAGAACTGATACATGATATGAGGGGTGACAGAGGGAAAGAGTTAAAAATAATTTTATATTTCCTAATTGGGCCCCTGAATAGATGAAAAGACCATTCACTGAGATAGGATACCTGTCAGGAGGATATTTTTTACAGTCTGAATTGGAGATACTTGAAGGATTTACAGGTAGTAACGAAAGCAGGCATATATAGTTTGAAGCTTAGGTTGAGATCTAAGCTAGTTTCTAATCCCCCCTTCCAGACGAGTAATGTTGGAGAACATTAGACCTGGCTGGATACAGGAGTGATACAGGGCAGTCTTGGAGCTGCAGTACATCATGATCTGAGAGGCAGAATTCATGGAAAATTCTGAAACTGTAAGCCAAAGAACCAGTTAAATAAGGTGGAAAGGCAAATCCAGGTATTACACACAAGAATGGAAACTGGGATATCAGGTGAGAGGAAGGGGATTCAGAATGGAGGGTAGAGGTAGTAACCGAGTAAACTCCTTAAGACACTATGACATAGCTATAGAGAGTTTCTATAAAATATATTTAGTCATGGCCATGGGTAGGAGGGAGCAACAAAGGATTCCTTAGATAGATGGATTTGGAGGTCATCAATAAGTAGGTGGTAGTTAAAGCCATGTAAATACATGAGATTATTCAGGGAAACTATACAGATGGGGAAGAGGTTCAATAAGAGAGCCTTGGAGAACATCAGCCCCGATGGCCAAGTTGATGAGGAAAAGCAATTAGACAGGAAGAAAAAACAAGAAGAGAGTTATTTAACAGAAGCCAATAGACAGGAACTTTAAGAAAAAGTGGAGATGAAGTGTTAAAATCTGCAGAGAAGTTGGGTAAGGATTTAACAGCAAGGTAGTCAACTAGTGACCTTGGCTAGGATAGTTTCAGTGGATATGCTAGGACAGAGTCTGACTACAGAGAGTAGATTGAAGAATGAAAGAAAGGTGAGGAGTTAGAGACCTCTGTAATTGCCTTTTTACTTATATGGCTCCTCCTCCAGTCTGCCAACTCTTTGAAGGTAGGGAACATGTCTCTTTTGTTTTTCTCCAACCTTTAGCATTTACTCAAAGTCTGACATATGGTTGATAGTATTTTGGACTGGTGGAGACAGAAAATGGCTAGAGGGTAATGCAAGAATAGTTCTAAGTGCTTTTAAAAAATATATGAATAAAAATAAAATATAAAAATTTATTATTAGTGGTTATTTCTGTTTAATGGGCTAAGGGTTATTTTACTATTTTATTTATTTTAACTACATATTTTATTTTAAATTAATACTCTTTATTTTTTTAAATTTCATTTTTAAAGATTTTTTTCATTCATTTGACACAGAGAGAGAGAGAGCACAAGCAGGGAGAGTGGGAGAGGGAGAAATAGACTCCCCGCTGAGCAGGGAGCCTGACGTGGGATTCAACCCCAGGACCCTGGGATCACCACCTGAGCTGAAGGCAGATGCCTAACCGACTGAGACACCCAGGTGCCTAATACTTTTTTTTTTTTTTAAGATTTTATTTATTTATTTGACAGAGAGATCACAAGCAAGCAGAGAGGCAGGCAGAGAGAGAGGAGGAAGCAGGCTCCCTGCTGAGTAGAGAGTCCGATGCGGAGCTGGATCCCAGGACCTGAGATCATGACCTGAGCTGAAGGCAGAGGCTTAACCCACTGAGCCACCCAGGTGCCCTGCCTAATACTCTTTTTTTAGAGCAGTATTAGGTTTAGAGAAAAATTAAGCAGAAGTACAGGAAGTTCCCATATACTCTCTCTCCCTCCTTTCTACCCTGGTTTCCTCTATTAACAAACATCTCACATTAGTGTAGTACATTTATTACAATCGCTGATCCAATATTGATACGTTATTATGAACTAAAGTTTGTAGTTTACACTAGAATTCATTCTGCATTATACAGTTCTATGGGTTTTGAAACACGCATATTTTAATGAATCCACCATGACAGCATCACACAGAATAATTGCACTGCCCTAAAAATCTCGTGTGCTCCACTGCTTCATCTCTCTCTCCACCTCTCCCCAAACCCCTGGCAACAACTGATCTTTTTACTGTCTTTACTGTTTTGCCTTTTCCAGAATGTCATATAGTTGGAATCATACAGTATATGCCTTTTCAGATTGGCTTCTTTCATTTAGCAATATGCTAAGTGAAAATTTAAAGTTCTTCCCTGGGGCACCTGGGTGGCTCAGTCATTAGGCATCTGCCTTTGGCTCAGGTTGACAGTTCCAGGGTCCTGGGATTGTGCTGCACTGGGCTCCCTGCTCAGCAGGAGGCCTGCTTCTCCCTCTCCCACTCATCCTGCTTGTGTTCGCTTTCTCCCCCTGCTTGTGTTCTCCCACTCCCCCTGCTTGTGTCTCTCTCTGTCAAATAAATAAATGAATAAAATCTTAAAAAAAAAAAAAGTTCTTCCCTGGGGGACCTGGGTGGCTCAGTTAGTTAAGTGTCTGCCCTCGGCTCTGTCATGATCTCAGGGTCCTGGGATCAGCTCTGCATTGTGTCCCCTGCTCAGTGGAGAGTCTGTTTCTCCCTCTCCCTCCACCTGCTTGTGCTCTCTCTCTAATAAATAAATATAATCTTTATTAAAAAAAGTTCTTCCGTGTGTGTGTGTATGTGGCTTGACAGCTCATTTCTTTTTACTGTTGCATGACATTCCATTGTATGGATGTACTAAGCATTATTTTATTTTATTTTTTAAAAGATATTTATTTATTTGACAGACAGAGATCACAAGTAGGCAGAGAGGCAGGCGGGGGTGGCGGGGTGGGGGAAGCAGGCTCCCCACTGAGCAGAGAGCCCGATGTGGGGCTTGATCCCAGGACCCTGATCCCAAGACCCAGAGACCATGACCTGAGCTGAAGGCAGAGGCTTTAACCCACTGAGCCACTCGGGCGCCCCAGCATTTTTTTAAAGAAAGGGAAAACTTGAGTTGAGGGGAAAGAATCACATTAAGGAGATAACTTTCAGATACTAAGAAAGAGAGAGCTTAGGACTGACTGAGGTTCCTGAAGAAGTGGGAAGGATATGGGAAAAAAAGAATTCTCATATACTTTGGTGGGATTATTAATTGTTGCAATCTATCTGGAGAGCAATATGGCAATATTAAATGCATTAAAAATGTGGCCACCCTTTGACCAGCTTGCATTCCCTACAAACTACAACTTTATTTATATTGCCAAGGTCATTACCAGAGTGCCTGGAAGAGGATTGAAAGCAGAAGAAAGAAGAAAGAAGAAAGAAGAAAGAAGAAGAAGAAGAAGAAGAAGAAGAAGAAGAAGAAGAAGAAGAAGAAGGGGAAGAAGAAGAAGAAGGGGAAGAAGAAGAAGAGGAAGAAGAAGAAGAAGAGGAAGAAGAAGAACAAGAAGAGGAAGAAGAAGGAGGAGGAGGAGGAGAAAGAGGAGGAGGAGGAGGAAGAAGAAGAAGAGGAAGAGGAAGAAGAACAAGAACAAGAAGGAGAGGAAGAGGAAGAAGAAGAACAAGAAGAAGAAGAAGATGGAGGAGGAGGAGAAGGAGGAGGGGGAGGAGAAAGATGTTCTTTCCCATTCCCAATATTTTTGGAGAGATATGAATGAGGCAGTAGTTGGGAGCTGGAGTTAGCTATTTGGTACATAAGTCAAGTGGCTAAGGGTTTGGAACTGGTTCTAGAAGGAAAGGGACAGGGTAAGGAGTACCATGAAGGTAAAAGAGAAAGCCCTATGAAGGGATGCTTAAAATCAAATCCACAAACATAAACTGAGATTTAATACTTGAGAAAATAGTCAAAATGAACCAGCTAGAAATAGGAAGAATGAATAGGAAGATATTTTTATAATTGTGTGAGTTAGGACTATTAAGTATATCACAAATCCTAAAACTATAAAGGAAAAAGACTGACAGACTTGGTCACACACATTAGAAACTTCTACACAGAAAAAAATGATAAACAAAACCCAAAAGACAAAAATGGGGAAAGTAACTATAATGTATGTGCCAAAGGAAGAGTTGGTGTTTTTACTATATAGAGTGCTTTCAAATAAGAAAAAAAGGGCAAAGAGTATGAACAGGCGACTCATAAAATATTATAAATAGGAAATAAAGTGGGAAGGGGAAGGAAAATAAGCACATAAAAATGATTCAATCTGATTAGTAATCAGAGGAAGATAAACTACATGAGATGTCATTTTTTACCAATTAAATTTCTAAAGATTAAAAGATGATTAATACCCAGTACTGATATGGATATGGGAAGAAAAGAATTCTCAGATACTTTGGTGAGATTATAAATTGATGCAATCTATCTAGAGAACAATATGGCAATATTAATGCATTAAAAATGTGGCTACACTTTGGCCAGCCAATTTCAATTCTAGGACTTTATTCTAAAGAAATAATTATCAGAAGAAGAGACTAGAATGTATGTACCAAGCTGCTTACCCCAATATTATTTATAATAGCAAAATAAAATGGAATACAAATAGGGTGTTGTTTAAATAAATTAAGGTACACCAATACTATTGGATATGCGACTCATTCAAAATGATGATGCAGACCTAAATTTACTGACATGGAAACAAGACTACAATATACATCAAGTGCATAAAAAGGAGGGTGAAAATAGCACACATGCTATAATGTTTCTTCTTCCCTTCCTTTTCTTTCTTTCCTTCCTTATTTTCTTTCTTCTCCTTCCTTCCTTCCTCCCATCCATCCATTCATATGTCTATCATTAGATCTCGATGTATATGTGTGTGCATATACACACATGAAAAATATCTGAAAGAGTATACCTCTAAATTTTACACTGGTTTTCTATAAGGGATTGAGTGACTTTAACTTTCTTCTTCATACATTTCTGTATAGTTTGGACTTTTTTTAATAGTGAGCATAGATTGTTTTTTAAACAGAAAGAAACAAAGGTATTTTCATTTTAAAACACAGATTTCAAAAAAGAATTAATCAACAAATGGGAATTTGAACTATAAAATATGAATATTTAAAATGCAAGGAATTCTTGGGATGCCTGGGTGGCTCAGTCAGGTAAGTGTCTGCCTTCAGCTCAGGTCATGATCCTGGAGTCCTGGGTTCGAGTCCTGCATCAGGCTCCTTGCTCAGCAGGGAGCCTGCTTCTTCCTCTGCCCCCTGCTTGGGTTCTCTCTCTTTCTTTGACAAATAAAATCTTAAAAAACAAAACAAAACACAAACCCAAATCCCCTCAAATAAACATAGGCCATTTGTACAATGCTCTCTGATATTATGGGGCCAATAAAAGCTTTACTATTTCAGGAGCTAAGGGACTCCCAATTTGTGTCAACAATGTCACTATGCAGCACAGCCTTAGCTCCCACATGCATTTCACAGGGAGCTGCAATCACTCACCTCAGAGACTTTTACCTTCTGTCCATTCTTGTCATAGCCACAACCTGTTGGTAAGGAAACAGAGCAGAGACTTGGCAAGGGTTTTATTTTATTTATATATTTTTATTTATTTGACAGAGAGAGAGAGACTCACTGTCTCGAGAGAGGGAACACAAGCAGGGTGAGTGGGAGAGGGAGAAACAGGCCCCCTGCAGAGCAGGGAGCCCGATGTGAGACTCAATCCCAGGACCCTGGGATCATGACCTGAGCTGAAGTCAGATGCACTTACTGAGCCACCCAGGTGCCCCTTGGCAAGGGTTTTATTTTTTTTTTATTTTTTTTTTAAAGATTTTATTTATTTATTTGACAGACAGAGATCACAAGTAGGCAGAGAGGCAGTCAGAGAGAGAGGAAGGGAAGCAGGCTCCCTGCTGAGCAGAGAGCCCGATGCGGGACTCGATCCCAGGACCCTGAGATCATGACCTGAGCCGAAGGCAGCGGCTTAACCCACTGAGCCACCCAGGCGCCCTTGGCAAGGGTTTTAAAGAAAGGTTTAAATTGTTTTGTTGTGGTAAAATACATGTAACATAAAATGTTAACTATTATTTAGTGTACAATTTAGTGGCATTCATTATGTTCCTTTGATAGCTTCTCTCAAGCCTGCTTATTGGTCTGAAGTAGAACCAGGAGATTAGCGGCTTCATCAACATGCTGGTTTCTCCGTCTGATTTAGTATGAGTGAACTGACATTCTCAAGACATCAGGAATACCTTGAGGACAGAGATTAAGTCTTGTACATGTTGGTATTTCCAATTTCCAACACAATGGTTTACCTCTATAAGGTGTTAAATAAATGCTTTTTGGTAAGCAGGTAAATGGAGTCGGGGATCTTTACCTAGCAAATAGGGAAGGCTGAGGATTAAGAGGTAAATGTGAATTTCAGAGGCATATAGATTTAGAGGGAGATTACTCTTGGAAAGTATTTTGCAAGGTAGAATTTCCCTAGGACTCAGGGAAAGCAGGAAGGCATGCATACCATAGATTATCCCATTAATAGAACACTTATTGAAAATCATGATGTTCTGAGTCAGGGTTCCGGTTTTGTCGGAGAACACATATTTGACCTGGCCAAGTTCCTCATTAAGGGTGGTGGTGCGAGCCTGTGCTGGTGTGTTCTTTGGTGCATAATACATCTTCCGATCCCAGTTGATATAGCAACTGTTGCCCAATCTTATTATCTCAACACTGAAGAAAGCAAGAAAAGAAGGATCCTGGGTCAGAAGAGATCAAATACATCATCCTGGTTTCCTTCTTAACAGTCCTATGATAGGTCAGGGTGAGGACCTGAAAATCAGAGTATCTTCCTTGGGAACCTACCAGGGATTTTGAAGGACTCTTCCCACCAGCCAACCCAATGTAATTCTGATTTTGACCATTATTATTCAGGGCTTTACCACATGAGACATACTTAATTTTGCTGAGGCATAACCCCTTTTCATTCTTTCTTCTTCCAAAACATACCCAGGAAAAGTCAAATATTTTGAATTTCTGCAGTAATGCAAAGCCTGACAGAATTAAGAACTAACTACTAAAAGGCTGCCTAGGTTAAATTAGAGGATTACTGTAACTGTCATGTAAATCCATGGTGAAGAAGAGAGAGAAACTTGAAACACTCAGAAACTTCTTTGTACATAAGAAGGGAAGGATGTCGGAAAATTAGAAACAGCTGATTATAGAAGCTGACCTGATAAATTTCCAGGCAGACCCAATCTGCCTGTGGGGTAGCTTCTCCCTCACCGCCAACCCCAATAGTGTCCTCCTTACTTTATCTGAATTTTCCCTATTGCCTTTGTCACATTCCTCTTCTATTCCAAGTAAGGTACATTATAGATTCTTTATGGTTAACAAGCATCTTCATTTAAAAACAGTTAAGATTTTTTTTTAAATTTTATTTATTTATTTGACAGAGAGAGATCACAAGCAGGCAGAGAGGCAGGCAGAGAGAGAGGAGGAAGCAGGCTCCCTGCTGAGCAGAGAGCCCGACGCGGGGCTCGATCCCAGGACCCCGAGATCATGACCTGAGCCGAAGGCAGCGGCTTAACCCACTGAGCCACCCAGGTGCCCCAAAAAACAGTTAAGATTTTTAAGGGGCCTCCTTCCTATCATCATTATGCTTAATGCGTGTTAGTTTCGATTGCTTCTAAGAGATAGCTGCATTGAGCAATGTGGATTTTTTTTTATTTCAGGTGAGGTGGGAGGGTTCTAGCCCGCATTATTGACTACTAGACCTCATGCACTGACTCTTGATCCCTCCCTTCCTTGCCGTACTAACCAACACAGCAATTTCTCTAAACCCAAACATTTGATCAGATTATTTCTATCCTTAGAAAGATCTTTCTGGCTTTTAGGATAAAATCCAGACTACTGGGACGCCTGGGTGGCTCAGTTGGTTGGACGACTGCCTTCAGCTCAGGTCATGATCCTGGAGTCCCGGGATCGAGTCCCGCATCAGGCTCCCGGCTACACGGGGAGTCTGCTTCTCTCTCTGACCTTCTCCTCGCTCCTGCTCTCTCTCAAATAAATAAATAAAATCTTTAAAAAAAAAAAAATCCAGACTACTTGTCCTGGCATTTAAGGCTCTCTTGGATCTGATACTAAATTACCATCCAACATTTTATCCTAGCCTACTCACTGTTCTTTGACTAGATCAAGCTTTTAAAAAACACCAAACCTTCATACAAACTGATCTTTCTGTTTGCAATATTGTTTTGCTATTTTTACCTGGTGAATTCTACTATTTTCTCAAGTATCAATTTGATTGTTACTTTTTGGAAATCCCCAAGGTTCTCCAAGTAGAATCAACCCATTCCTCTTCTAGTCTCCCACAGCATCCCCATACATACTCCTACTACATCATTTTCTATACTGTACCATAATTTTTTAAAGATTTTATTTATTTATTTGACAGAGAGAAGCACATTCAGAGAGGGAACAGAAGCAGGGGGAGGGGCAGAGGGAGAAGGAGGCTTCCTGCTGAGTGGAGAGCCTGATACGGGGCTCCATCTCAGGACCCTGGGATCATGACCTGAGCTGGAGGCAGACGCTTAACCTACAAAGCCACCCAGGTGCCCCCGTACCATAATTTTTTAAATATCTGTTTCCGTGGCTATGTTATAAGCTTATCTAGAGAAGCAGCTGTCTCATTATTCATGCTTCTATTTCTAACACCTATTATAGTGCTTGGCACATAGTACGTGCTCAATAAATATTAAATTAATAAGATAATTTTGTCACTTAAGGTGCTTTTCAGGTTGGACTGTCACAGTGCAGGGCTTAGGAAACTTGGAAAGAAGGATACGAAAATGTGTCTGGGTGCATATTGTGAAAGGGAATGATGAAAACAGAAAAAGGAGATCAGAGTAAAAATTTATTTTATCTATTTCAAATTTTTGTCCATGCAAAGGAGGAGGAAACATCCTTTTCTGTACCAACTTTTAGAAACCAGAATTTAGGTCATAATTATACCTATCTACCATTTGTCACATTGTTTCTATAGGAAAACAGAATGTGAGTTCTGATTAAATGATTTACAAATGAATATTTGAAACCTATCTCATTGATTAACTGTGGCTCCCTGGCTTGTGCTTTAGCATCACCCAATTTCTGTACATTTTTTCTAATTATTGTATGGGTTTATATGTCTTAGTCTTTTTTTAAAGATTTCATTTATTTATTTGACAGAGAGAGATACAGCGAAAGAGGGAACTCAAGCAGGGGAGTGAGAGAGGGAGAAGCAGGCTCCCCATGGAGCAGGGAGCCCAGGACTCTGGGATCATGACCTGAGCCAAAGGCAGATGCTTAACAACTGAGCCACTGAGGTGCCCCTAGCCATTTACATTATAAGCCATTTGAGGGTAGGGACGGTTTTCTTTTGTATAACTCACATAGTATCTAGCACAGTATTCTGGATATGGAAAGCACTTACACAATCTCTAGACAATTTTTTTTTTTAACACTTGGATAAGAAGTTTGGCAGTTTCTTATCTTTTTTTTTTTAAGATTTATTTATTTAATTGAGAGAGAGAGAGAAAGAGAAGCACAAGCAGAAGGGAGCCAGGGAGAGGGAGAGAGAATCCCAAGGTTACTCCACATTGAGTGTGGAGCCAGATGTGGGGCTCAATCTCAGGACCCTGAAATCATAACCGGAGCTGAAACCATGTTGGTCTTTTAACTGACTGCGCCACCCAGGCACCCCTATCTCTAGACATTTCTCAGAGTGTTTTGTACACTGGGTACTGTGGGAAGGAAACAGTTAAAGAGCACGCAATCTATGTTTTCTAAACATTCACAGTCTATTTGGTGAGTTAAGCAGGAAGTAAAAAGTCAGTTCCCTCCCCCTATAACACAAAGTGGTCAAAAAAGCCTACCTGACATAAAGGGAAATGGGCACCATAGTGTTGAGAATAATGAAGTAGGACCAGAATGTGAGGATGGCAGAGACAACTGATGAAGACACATATTCTTCCCATGGTAGAAAATCCTGGAAGTAGTAGCCTTTTTTGTTTTCCCAAATGCCATGCCCAATTGCTAGGATAAAACACATGCCGCCTAAAAACAGGAAAATCTGAAAAATCAAAAAAAGAATTAACATTTTGTCTAAGACATATGCTGCTTCAGATCTACCTTTTGGAGACTTATCTCTCAACAAACTTCTCTCTCTTCTTGGAGGTGAGGGGGGCCCTATAGTTCATAGGCTCTAACCAGTACTACCCAGGACAGAAAAAAAAAGCCCAGCAGGAGGCATCTTTGGGACTTTGAAGGGAAATAAAAGTAACTAAAGTAGGGGAGCCTGGGTGGCTCAGTCGTTAAGCATCTGTCTTCAGCGCAGGTCATGATCCCAGGATCTGCTCCATGGGAAGCCTGCTTCTCCGTCTCCCACTCCCTTGCTTGTGTTCCCTCTCTCGCTGTGTCTCTCTCTGTCAAATAAATAAATAAAATCTTAAAAAAAGTAACTAAACTATATTAAACACTTATTAAGTATCAGCAACTGTGCTGAGTACTTTATGTATGTTATTTAATTTAATATTTATAAAACCTCTCTTTTAGTAATAGATAAGGAACTTGATATTAAAAACAGAAAAGTATTTTTCCTAAAGTCACTTTGCTGCTAACTAGCATGGAACCCAATGTGGGGATCAATCTCATGACCCTGAGATCATGACCTGAGCCAAAAACAAGAGTCAGCCGCTTAACTGACTGCACCACCCAGATGCCCCTAAAGATGATACCTTCCTACGCAAGATCATGGTTCCAAATTAGCTCAATCTGCCATCAGGTTGAGAGAGAAAAGGGTATAGAGGGACAAGGAAGCAAAAAAGACAAATTTGAGAATGATGTTTAGAAAAGAAGTTTGGGAAGAGGAGATAATCTTCCTGAACTCATTTTACAAGGCCAGCATTACCCTCGTACCAAAGCCAGATAAGGATACTACAAGAGAAAAAAACAATAAGCCAATATCCTTGATGAATATAGATGCAAAACTTCTCAACAAAATACTAGCAAACCAAATTCAACAACACATTTAAAGGATCAAACATTGTGATCAATTGGGATTTAGACACTAATGAAAGAAAGTGAAGATACAAATAAATGGAAAGATATTCTATGTTCATGGACTGGAACAATAAACATTGTTAAATTCTATACTACCCAAAGCTATCTATAGAGTCAGTGTAATGCCTATTAAGATTCCAATGTCATTTTTTCCCACAGATATAGAAAAACTAATCGTAAAATTTTGATAGAACCCTAAAAAACTGTGAATAGCCAAAGTAATCTTGAGAAAGAAAACTAAGCTAGACGCATCACATGTCCTCATTTCAAACTATATTACAAAGTATACTAATCAAATCAGTATGGGTGCCTCAGTTGGTTAAGCAGCTACCTTTGGCTCAGGTCATGATCCCAGTGTCCAGATTAACCCCCACATCGGGCTCTTTGCTCAGTGGGAAGCCTGCTTCTCCCCTGCCTGCCGCTATCCCTGCTTGTAGCTTGCTCTCCACCACCCCGCCGTGTCACGTAAATAAAAGCTTAAAACAAAAAACAAAAGCAACAGTATGATACTGGCATAAACACAGACATATACACCAATGGAACAGAGTCAAGAGTCCAGAAATAAACCCATGCACATAAGGCCAACTGATACTGGACAAGGGAGGCAAGAAAACTCAATGGAGAAAAGACAGACCCTTCATTAAATGGTGCTGGAAAAACTAGATAATCATATGTAAAAGAGTGAAACTGGACCCCTATCTTATACCTCTCACAAAAATTTACTCAAAATGGATTAAAGACTTAAATGTAAGACCTGAAACCATAAAATTCCTAGGAAAAAAGCCCAGAAAAAGCTCTCTGACAGCAGTCTGGCAATGATTTTATGGAGGTGACAACCAAAAGCACAAGCAACAAAAGCAAAAATGAGTAAGTGGATTACATCAAATTAAAGTCTTCTGCACAACAAAAGAAATAATTGACAAATAAAAAGGCAATCTATGGAGTGAAAGAAGATATTTGCAAATTGTGTATCTGATAAGAGGTTAATATCCAAAATACATATGGAAGTCATGCAACTCAACAGCAAATAGCAAAAAAGCAAATAATTCGATTAAATAAAGGGCAAAGGACCTAAATAGATAAGAGGTTTATTTTTAAATTAAATTTCGTTTAAGATTTTATTTATTTATTTGCAAGAGAGAAAGAATATGCACACACAAGTGAGGAGGGGTGAGGAGCAGAGGGAGGAGAAGCAGACTTCTTACTGAGCAGAGAGCTGTACATGGGGCTTCATCCCAGGACCCTGAGATCATGACCTGAGCTGAAGGTAGGCATTTAACCGACTGAGCCATCCAGGCACCCCAATAATAGGTTTCAAATATTTGTTTCATATTTAGATTTCAAATGCCCAAAAGGTATGTGAAAAGATACTCAACATCACTAATTATCAGGGAAATGCAAATCAAAACCACAATGAGATGTCACCTTAGAAATGCTATAATCAAAGAATGTTAGAATGGCTGTAATAAAAAAAAAAAAGAGATAACACGTACTAGGGGGGATGTACACTGTTGATGGGAATGTAAATTGGTACAGCCACATGAAAACAGTTTGGATGCTCCTGAGAAAATTAAAACTAGAACTACCATATGATCCAGTAATTCCACTTCTGAGTATATATCCAAAGGAAATTAAATCACTATCTTGAGGAGTTATCTGTACCCCCATGTTCACTGTGCCATTATTTACAAAAGCCGAGACATGGAAATCACCTAAGTGTCTACTGACAGATGAACAGATAAAGAAAATGTGTT